>NC_080675.1:168130137-168439172 GCF_030445035.2 Dasypus novemcinctus | reverse complement strand
TCTACTGGAGAGTCTGGATGTTCACCACCACTTAAGAGTAACAAGATGGTCCACGACAGTGTTGGTGGGGAGCTGTAAGAGGCACTCCTGCCCCATCAGTGACGGTGTGGTGGGCAGCTGAAACTCTACCATGCCCAGGAGTAAAGAGGAGGTCCCCACTATCCTTGGGGTCAATGGAGGCTGAGTGGGGAACCTGGCAGTCATAAGGCCGCCTCTTCTTCTAAGCTGCTCCAGAGATTCAAATAACATCCAGAGTCTCATCACATAATACCTAAAATGCCCATGTTTCAGTGAAAACTCCCTCATCATACCAAAATCTAGAAAAATCAACATGCCAACACTGAGATGAAATAGAGGCTAGAATTTGACAAGGATTTTAAAGCAGGTATCATAAAAGTGCTCGAATTAATTATGAACATGCTTGAAGCACATGATAAAATAGTAAATCTCAGCCAAAAATTATAGGAGGCATAAAGAAGAAACAAATGGAAATTGTAGAAATGAAAAATATGACAGAAAAATTTTAAACTCAGTATATAGGTTCAACAGCAGAAAAGAGGGGAAAGAGGAAAGAGTCAACTCTGAACAACAGAGTAAAAACATACTGAAGAATAATGTGAATTTTCAAGACCCTGTGGCACTAAAACAAAAGTCTGTTAGTTTTTTCTGAGTCTCAGAAAAAAAGGAGAGAGTGTGAGAAATATCCAAAGAGATAATGGCTAAAATCTTCCTAAATTTTGCAAAAGACATGAACCTACAGTTTGAAGAAGCCAGGCAAACCCCAAACAGATAAACTCAAAGAAATCCAAAATAGAACACAAACAATAGTCAAATTTCTGAAAACTGAAGGCAAAATAAATATTTTGAAAACAGCAAGAGAGAAACGTTGGCTTTATAGAAGAAAATCTATTTGAATAATAGTGGATTTCTCATAAAAAATCATGAAGGCCTGAAGAAAGTGACACACTATTTTTAGAGTGTTGAATAAAAAGTACTACCAACCTAGAATTCCACATCCAACCAAAAGACCCTTCAGGACTGGAGGGAAAATAAGGACACTCCCATATGAAATAAATTTTAGAAAATTTGCTGCCCGCAGACCTACCCTAGAAATGGCTAAAGGAAGTTCTTTAACAGAAATGACATGATAAAAGAAGTAGTTTTGATATATGAGGAAGGGACAAATAACAATAGAAAGAGTAAAACTATGGTTAAATACAGATTTTCTCTTTCTTCATGAGTTATCAAATTTTTATTTGACAGCAGAAGCAAAAATGATAAAGTTGTGTGACAGTCTCATTTTATGTGAAGGAAATATTTAAGATAATTATATTACAAATGGGAGAGTAAAGAGATGTACAAGCAAGTTTCCGTGTTTTCTACACTTCAGTCAAAATGGTTAAAAAAAGTGATAGAAGTAGGATGTGATGTTTGTATATGTAATGTAATATTTAGAGCAATCACTAAAAATTTTATATAAAGAGATACACTTAAAACCATGTAGATAAATCAAAATGGCATTTTTAAAAAGTACTCACAGGAAAACAGGAAAAATAAAAGTGAAAGATGTAAAAGAAAGGAAAAAAAGAAAAAAATGAGGAAATGAGAAAGACTTAGGCCTTAACATATCAATAATAGCATTACATGTAAATTGTCTAAAAAAAAAACAATAAAAGACAAAGATTGGCAGAGTATATTTAAAAATATAACCCACCTGTATGGTGTCTACAATAAACTTGCTTCAAATATAACAAAATAGGCAGGTTGCAAATAAAAGAACAGAAAAGATACAACATGTGAACATTAATCAAAGAAAGCAAGAATGGCTATATTAATGTAAGATAAAGTACCTTCAAAGCAAAGAAAATAAACAGGAACAGAGAGGTAAATTGCATAACAATAAAGGAGTCAATGCATCAAGAAGATATAGCACTCTATGCACCAAACAACAGAGCTGCAAACCAAGTGGAGCAGCACTGTGTTTCTTCAAGCAAGCTGGAAGACTCAGTATTAACTACACTAAGTTTACAGGTGAGTAAAATTACACCAGGAAAGGTTATTTTCATAGCTAGTCAAATACAGATTTAGGAATTAAATCTTCCCTGACTACAAAACCAGGACTCTTAATCATTACTCTATTCCAGAGTTTCTTAATTTCACACCACTGATATTTTGAACATGACAATTCCTTATTGTGCGGGGGGGCATTGCAGGATGTTTACAGCATCACTGGCCTCTCCCTAGATGCCAGTAGCACCCCACCCCCAGTTGTGACAACCATAAAGGTGCCTAGAGAGCACTAAATTTCCTGTGGGATGCACAAATGCCCCCAATCAAGAACTACTACTTCACAGCATATAATACTTGAGAAGGCATTTACAAAGGGGACGTAGCTAAGAGTTTGTGGAACTCACTAGATGTGAACTGTGGGAAAAATGCAAGATGAACTAAGTAAAACTGGAAAGAGAAAATTCCTGCTGAAAGAAAATAACTGCATTAAAGGGAAAAAAATCTAGGAGTAGAAGACATTTTCACAAAGCTGATGGGAAACATCTATCAAAAAATGCAAGTCCAAATGTGCCATCAATTTTCTACAATTGATCTAGACATTTAATTCAATTTTAAGAAAATATCAATAAGACCATAATTTGTAATATAATAATCAAGAAACATCACAGGGATTCAGTTTAAAGTCAAATATGCAAATATGAATAGCTTTGCTTTTTGAGCCTTAACCAATTAAAATTTAATTTTAAAAAAGATACCAGATCATTTGAGAATGTGGCAGAGCTCCCCAGAACGGGAATTTGATATTCCTTCGGTTATTGTGTGAATCACCAACCACCATGATAATGCCTCATGACATCTGAACACAGTTATATGCCTTAAATGTGTGCCCAGGTGAGCTTCCTCCCATGTATCCCCCATATTGACACCCGTACCAGTGACCCCCCGCAATGCAAATCTTCTTCAAAAATGAAACCATTAAAATAGCCAAATACAATTAATAAGAAAATGAAATAATGATAGTTTTAAATATAAGAAATAAAATATAAAAAAAATTTTTTTTAAATAAAAAATATAAATTAGGGATAATAAAGAATAACAGAAAGATATTTAAATTTTTTTTGACATTTGCCTTTCATCACTGTAAGATCTGTTGTCTTATATGTATGGTGACATTTTCTTCCAGAACAAATCAAGATATGTAAAATTACCCATAAATATGTATGTCCACATGAAAAAAGTACTGACTTTCAATGAGGCAAATAAAAAAAGGAAACATACAAATTATTTTCAAATGAATTTATATGTTCTGTACAATCATAAGAACATGTGCCCATATTTCTAAATGTATCTGGAAGACCAAAATAAAAACAATGATGAATCAGTTAAAAAGAAAAAAATTTTTAAAGAAAAGGTAATGAGCGGCTACTTGTTCTACCTATATTAAAATACTTTATAAGCTACTGTAATCAAAACAGTATGGTAATGTAGGATAAATACATGGATAGTACAATAGAACAGTTAAGTTTGAGAAAAGACACCATTGGGTTTATAAGTATTACATTATAAGAGAGGTATGATTCTTCATATAGAACAGTTGCCATTGATTTTGGCACACAAGTTATAACCCTACTTCATATCATGATAAAAAACAAACAAATGTCTTGAAAATGTTAAGTAAATACATCATAGAAATATTAAAAGAAACATGACACCAAGGCAAAATAATTGATAAATTTGATACCACCATGAAAAACCACAGCAAAAAAAACTTTTAAAAGTAGAACAGAAAAAAATAAAAGTAAAATGGAAATATAAAATCTGGTTAACACATTTGAAAGACAAACAAAAAATTTTGCAATGTGTATTATAATAAAATGTTGTCTATATTATTTGAAAATTATTATAATCTAGGAAAACAAAATCCTTGCCAATGAAAAATGATCAGGGATATGAAGAGACAATTCATAAAAAAAAAATTGGGAACAAAAATATAAGGGAAAATACTAAAGTATTTTAAAAATTCAGTCTTATGCTAAATAAAATAAAGACATTAAAATTATGAGAACATGAACAGTGGTTCATGTTCAAAAGGGACAAAAAACATAAGATTATTAATGCTGAATTAGAGAGGGTACAGGTAAAAAGTATATCTTTACAAAGGATATCCTCCTTTGCTGAAGGGTGGCAGTCTTTTTGGAGAGTAATTTGGCAATATGTATCAAAATCATAAAAATCCACAATCTTTCACTCAGTTAATCATCTAGTGAATGACAAAGTCTGCACAGACACACTTATGCACCAGCAAGTTCATTACAGGAAAAAAACTGAAGGAGAGAATTCTGATAAAAGATAGTGGAGGAATTGTGTATTTGTTATTTCTCCTGCACTCTCCAAAAATAAATGGAAGTACAAAGTATTATTTGTACAAGGCTGAAATTAGGAAATGCCCTTAACCTTGGACTATGGGAAATATTAGTCAAATATACTAAAAATTGAAAAATCTAGAAGATATTAAGAATGGATAAAACATTTCCTACTTATCAATAAGGCTGAAGATTGCTCTGAAAGTATGTGAAAGTTCTGAGGGGCTCAAGCACCAATCTTTTCTTTGAGAAAGTATAGGTTGATGGAGGGATAAATGGGAGAAATGAGAAAAATACTCATTGAGGCTCATCTTATCCAACATAGAGTGCTTGGTAGGACTAAGAAAGACTGGGTGGATGTGCCATGATTATTTTCCCTGGCCTACAAAGCTATTTCAGAGAAATTGCCTTTACATGAGGTGAGGTAGGAGAGAACAGAATCAAATCAAGATTTGCAAGTATTTAGTCAGCATAGCACAACAGAAAATGTAAATACTGAAGCTCTAAGCAAATACTTTTGATCTATTTTGGAGCTTAAATGATACCACAGATAAGTTTTTCCTGGTATTTTTTTTCATCCACATTTATTCATTTACATATTATTTAATTATCAAAAATTGATTCAGCACTTATTAGGAGATCAAAGATATAAGATAAAAAGTTTAAATTTGTATACTTCAAGAAAGAAAGTGAAGGTGATTAAATATTATGAAAATCAAAACCAAGTTTGAAGCAACAAGAATTAAAACAGAAACCACTGAAAAAAATCAGAAGTTAAAGATCTAAAATTCACATAAATTACATTAGGCAAATCTAAAAGATCAAAGAGATAGTAGATAAAAAAGTAAAACAAAGGAGGGCCAAGGTAATGGGGGAAAATGTAATCCAGAGATGTAGCATGGGGGAAAACCCTCAAATATAGAAACACTTGAACTTGCAAATCAAAATGACACATCACATACCAAGAATAAAAAAATACTGAATAACTGTTAGTGAGATATAGCCTTGATTTACTCAGCCATTCATTCAATCATTCAACACTGAGTGTCTTCTCTGTGCTAGCCAGTGTACTTGGAGCTTGGAAATGTGAAAGACACTGTTATAATTTGAAATTCAACAAGAAAATACTATATAACATTCAAGTAGAAAAATAAAGTCTTTTAAAATTAGGAACATATCACATATCAGACTGGTCTTAGGCTTTTCATGTGGGTTGGAATTGGGGGGTGCACAATACCAAGAAGGAAAAAAAGGGAAATTAATTTTATGAAAAGTGATTTACTTTCCTTGGAGAAAAGGAAGATATTTTGGGAAAATGACCCAACCAAAACCTGAATCAAAATAAAGGTCACAGAGATCAGGAAGGCATGATCAGAAAAAAGTGTCAACCAGTACAGAATTATGCTAAATATACAATTAAGGCTGATCTGGACATGATAGTTACAGTACAGATTGTAAATGTTATCAATCTTGTCTATGACAAAATGATGCCACATCCAATAAAAAGGAGATAGGAGCAGGAAAAGAGATGCACATTAAGCTAATTTCTATATCATTTTTAGCTAGAATCAAAAAACAATATATTAGGTTGAAAAAAAAAACCTCCCCAAGAGAAAGAGGCTTAAATATATGAAGGTAAAGTTAACAAAGTATTCGTTAGAAGAACTAACTGAAAGAAAAAGAACTAACTGACAGAAGGGGAAAAAAGTTAACAAAATAAAAAAACACAGACTATGTAGAAGATTTGGAGTCTAAAATTATACTGGGAATCGTAAACAGAGTGGTGCTAATCAATGAACTCCTGAGGTGTGTCAGAAATAAATATAAAACTACCATGCAGTTTTTGGGAAAGAATACATGCTGCTGAAAATGTGCCCATGGTAACAAATTATGAATCACATGAGGGAATAATCTACCTTTAACAAGACTTAGCAGATACAAAAAGCATCAAGAACAGACACCCACATATTGAAATAATAGGACAATGTGGGGAAGGCTCTGAAATAAGAATGTTTAAAATGATTGAGGAATACTATGCATTCTAGAAATCATCATGAGCACTTTTGAAACAGAAAAGGCATATTGGAAAATAAAACCGACCTTTTCTAAAGGAAAAAAAATCACATTGCAATAAAAAGTTCAATAGAACAGCTAAATAGTTGAATGGCACAGTTAAGTAGAGAATTAATAAACTAGAAGAAAGATTTTTAGCGTAGTACTTAGAATAATTTGGTAAAAGGCAATATTCAAAATGATAATTGAAAGATGCTAGTCATCAAATTGTAGAAACACTTCAGAAAACAGAAACTATCAAAGAAAAAATTAAATCCATGGACATATCATAATGACACCAATAAATAAGGGCCAGTCTTTGAAAAAAACTGAGACAGAAAATACAGATTGCCCTTAAAAGGATGACATTTAGATTGGTAGTAAGCTTCCCTGCAAGAAAAAACTAGGAGGAATTAGGCGAAGAGAAATCTTTGCAGTATCTATGCACATTTTTTCTGTAAATCTTCAATTATTCCAAAATGAAAAGATTAATTTAAAAAGTAAATATATATATTTAAAAATATTAAATCTAGAAGACAGTGAATTCATTCTTAAACACGATGACAAAAAACAAACCCCAAGCTAGAATTAAACCAAAAAAAATTTTATTTTATACAAATGAGGTGAAATAAATACATTTTCCCACACATTGATCATCATTAAAAGAACTACTAAAGTATACAGTTTGGTAAGAAGGAAATTGAGCACACAAGGAAGAAAATGACTGTGCAAGATATAATTTTGTATAAAAATTGCTAAATATATTGGAAAAATGACTAGAAAAGTATTTCTTTAATCCAAAAATGATTTTTAAAAGTCTGGAAGGACTGAAGAAGGAAAAAAAATCGAGAAAGAAGGAAGGGAGAAGGGAATGAATATAAGAAGAGGGGAAAAAAGGAAGGAAGAAAGGACAAAGAGCTGGATGAAGGAAGGAAGGAAAGGTGGAAGGGAGGAGAGTGTTAAAAAAAGTTCCTGAGCTGTAGGCACGTGTCAGGGTTGATATAGATACACTGCCACCACTCAGTTCATCCTCTTATTTCCTTTGAAGAAAATTGCTTAAGTCTAGAGAAATTGACATTCCTGCCAATCCTTCCCAACTTGAAGGCAAAGCCTGCATCTGCCTGTTCTTTGAAATCCACCTTGAGAATACTGGCAAGCCTCTGTCCTTGCCCTCACTGGCTCAGGCACTTAGTTTAACCATTCTCATTACTTTTATTTTGCCTAATAGTGTTATTGGCATTACTGTCAATGGCAATAAAGAATTCTATGTGTGTTGACCTTTTGCTAGGTGCAAGACTTCTAGTATTACCTGATCCCAGGGCAGTGTGGGATACATAACAGGTACTGGATTGGCCCCAGCTCATTTGCTGGTTGCTAAATCCAGGTAATTCCCTATCCTCATCAAGAGCCTCACCCTGATGCTCACCCAGCAGATCAGAATGACAATAAACGCCTGGTGTCTGGGGGAAGCCTTCTTTTAAGGACACAGTAGATGTGGCAGAGAGCAGGCTCAAGTTTCTAAAATGAAATTGCCAACATCATTAGCAGCTGCTCTCTCTGCAGCTCACAGATTCCAGATGAAATACATATGGCAAGGCAGGGTAACCATAACTTCAGCAATACTAAGGGGTCAGCTCTCTGCTCTCTCAAACTCTCTGTATCTCTCTTACTTTGCAAAGGACAATGCATTCAACAAGAAGGAATCACCATATGCAAATGAAATTAAATATAAACTAAAGGCAATAATATTATACAAAAATTAAAGTGGTCCACTGATAGGGTGAGCCTTGATATTCATATAGGGGAAATATATGGAGAAACCGTTTGCAAATTGATTTTGCTTCTTCCTTTTAACCTGGATGTTTTGATATCCTGGTCGGCATGGCATACAAAAAAAATCAGTTTATGGTATTGGAGAGTCCTGTGGTACAGCAGGAAAAGTATAGATCAGAAACAAAACACAAAGTTGGAGTCAGACAAGTATTTGGGGGCTTGAATCCTGGCTCCGCGTACCAAATGAGAAACATGGGAATCTACCCTTTCTGAAGCATCTTTGCTCTCGTCTGTAAAATGGGGATTTTTTTGCTTCTTGAAATGATACAAAAGAAGTAATTTTCATAGTCAAAACTGGACACACGATTACTCAACTGATTCTTTCCTGTTTTCCTCTCCATGGTGTTTGGAGATGCAGCAGGAAAATATTTTTACCCCAGCACATTCATCATCTTCATCCTCAAACATAAACCTGTACATGTAGCTTCTATACACAGTCTCTAAACAAAGCCATTAAAAAGTCTCTATCCCTTGCAGTTCTTCCAAGCCAGCCTGTACAGCAATTTGCAACTTTATGATGTGATAAATAGAATTTCTTTGTTTTGACTTTTCATTTGCATATTTATTGAGATATGACGATCTTAATTAGTTCTGCTTTTTTTGTTTTGTTTGTTTTCTTGGTTGGGAAAAGACAGCTTTCTGTAGTGCAAAATAATTCTGCATGCTAACAGGGTGAACAAAACCCAGCCTGTGGCATTCCTTGATGTTGATGCTGCTTAAAACACAGCTTTGTGACTTCTTTTTCACTTCCTTTCCCTTTAAATGCTGAGGTACTGCTCAAGACTTGGGTGGATGCCAGATCTCAAGAGGCAGCCACCTACCGAGGAGCAATAGGAGAAAACTTTTAAAATTCCAGACACTCATGTTCATCTTGCATGCTTTCCTCAGCCTTCCTATCATCCTCTTCCCTCCTGAAAATGCTGAGCCCTCCAAATGCCTTTTCTGAATGAAATGCGGTCTTGTCTCTATCTCAACTTCTGCAAGTGAGAAAGAACAATTCTGAAATCCCTGGGTGGTTTCGTTTCAGGGAAGGATTTGGATATGCTGTCCACACCATGCCTTTCCCAGGGATACTCTATCTTACCTTCATCAGGGCAGAACTGTGAGAATGGTGTGCCCCATGTAAATAGCACTGGCAGCCTATCAGGCAACATACCTATACCTGAAGACTTACTGACGATGCCCACGATGAATATCTCTCCATCATCACCCACAACAATTAGCACAGTTGCCAAGGCGTCCCTTTTTGTTAAGTTCTTCACACCATCACAAAGTCTGTCATTGATTCAACACTTTTAAGAGCAAGAACACAATTTGTTATTCATCTATTTTATCAATTAACTCCAATAATGAGCATCTCTATGCAAAGAGAAAAGCACTAGGCATTGTTGGGAAAACGGGGGGAAATATTGCTAATTACCTATTGTATGCCAGATGCTTTGTATCTGCTTATTCATTTCATTTAAAATGACAAAATATGGGATAAATATCACCATTCCTATTGTACAGAAAGGAAAAGAGAAACCTTAGATATTTAGCTAATTTTCCCAATATCCTAAAGCTACACATAGCATAGAAGATGTAGGACAATCAAATAAGACCAAGGGTTCCCTGCAATGCAATCAATAGATATTTAGGTATAAAGTCCAACTCACCCAGAACTGGGATGAGATCTTGCTTCAGTCAAAACTTAATACTACAGACTCTCTTATGTGGCCTGGAAGTCTAGTAAAAATCTTCTGCCACTTATACAAAATGTCATGGAAATAATAGTCCTATTTTTTAATTGAGCAGGTGAATCAATGATGGCATAGAGGGATGTGGCCCGAACACTTCATGCCATCAGAAAGATAAAATAAAAGAGGAAAAAACTGGGAGAGAGTGGATTCGTGAGAAAGCACAAAAAAGAGAGCAAAAGTAATGGGGGTAGGGTGGGGAGACAGCATGCGAGGCTTTTAATGAAATGCCCTCAACGAATTTACCCCAATGAGTAAGAGGTAAATTAAGTGTCCTGAAGGAAAAGATACATAAGATTCTGATTTATTGTGCATGGTAATCAATAGCTAAAAGTTTGGCAGTTGTATGAGAGATTTGAGGGTTTCCTTGAAGTTTAATGCATGTACTTTGAATCATTTATCTAGAATAGTTTGATGAAACCCCAGTGAGCCAAACCACATTTATTTGCTCAGTTCTTCTCTTTAGAAAGTCATACATGGGTAAAATATAGCTGGGGTCTGGCATGGTAGTTGTGTCTAAAGGTCCAAGGGAAGTTAACTAACCCATATAGGTAACTGAATTAAGGCCATGATGCCTTGATTCCAACTGACAAGAGAAAGTGTGCATGGACATGTCAATTTGTCACTTTAAAAAGGAATGACGATGCTATTGCTCAACCTACCATTATAATAGTGTCCAAAAGACATCGATTCTTATATCTAATTCCCACCATTCTCACCGAGTTTGCTTATTGAATGGGTCCAGAAACAATCTACTGGATATCTGTTGATCATGGATAAAAAGCTACAGCATAACTAGTGTAGCTAAGATATTTTGCCATTCAATAGATCCCCTTGAGCAGTGGAACATGTTGAACAATGTTAAGTTTCAATGAACCAAGTAAAACTTTCTACAGAGACATGGCACAATCAAACTGTGGTTGTATCTCACTCAACTACACTGCTGTAAAAATCATTATCATCTTTGAAGAACATGCAAAATAACATTTTCTCAGTGTGTGAAAGAAATCAGAGAATCCGAAAGTAGTATATATTTGCTGAAACCATATAGAATTTTGTTTAAGTTTTGGTTCAACTTTCTATACTAAGTGGAATTATTACTCCTTTTTTAAATTTGACAGTTTCCTTTCTATGCTTCAAAACCACAAAGAAATAAACTTGATTACTGAATGTAAACTAAACAGCAAAAGCATGAAGTATGCAAGGGGGAAAGACTAGTAGTGTTTTCTCAGCAAAAGGGAAAACAAATTAAGAAATTCAAAGATGTTTTGATATGTTAAATGATAATCTATTTATTTACCATTTTCAGATGGTAAATTTCAGAAGTCAGTTGATATCTTCATAGAGGTTGCTGAGATAATCCCCTTATACTGGGACTTAGGACATACCCAGACTCCCCCAGCCCCTGCAAATTCCATTTTGCACCAAGACAAGATCTTTTTTGGTTACCTCTCTCCTCAAGAGGTCAATACCTGTAAGTCCTAGAGTAATTCTGGCTTAGGAACTTGCTAAAAATCAACAGTCTGCATTTCAACAGATGTAATACGTAATTAATTTTTAGATCCATATTTTAAATGTATTGGTGAGTTCTCTTTTCCATGGAGAGCCCTCATCCCTTGAACGTTTATTTTCCTTGGGCATCCCAGCCACTTTTCAACAGGTAGCCACTGAAGTGACTGACTGCTAGCCTGGTAACTCTTTTTTATTTTTAAATTTTTATATCAATGTTACAGGTTATTCCATTAATACAATAAGTATAATAACAATAATTCTGCTTTGACCTATTGTTACACTGCCCCTTATTTTTGTTCACTCCTCAATCTTTAGGGAATTGAGATGAAGTCTACGCTGATTGCTTCAACTGAGGTGACGTACAGATGCAAGAAATTGTTTTGTTTCCAGTTGAAGATACTCCTTATTTTGGGGATGAGACTTGTACATCACCATTTTGTCAGTTGTTCAGTGCAAGCCTAAAGAAGCAGAGAGTAGGAGTTGGCTGCAAATCTACTGAGTTCTCAGGGCGCAACTGGCATATAAACAATCTGAAGATTTAAGTCTCTGAGAAATATATTTAACAGGTACATCAAAAATTATAGATTAAATGAAATGAATAGAAGAATCATGATTAGGGGAATTATAAATTAGTATAACTATGTTATATTGGGGAAATAGATTTTCATATATTTCCAGATAGGGCATGCTGAGGGTGTGTTGATTTTATGAGGCCAGTGGCCTGTCTATGGTATTTGGATGTCTGTAGAGCCCTTGGAAAGTTTTTGATTGCGGCACTATATACTGTGGCAGTTTGTGAAATCTGCCTGGGACCTGCATAAGCATAACATATGGAATGACCCCCTGACTCACTTTGAAATCTCTTAGCCATTAAAGCAGTTTTATTTAATATTTCTACCTTTTGATCAAGGTCTTTTTCCAAATGCTTTGCTGATTAAAGCTTGCTAATAATCCCTCAGTGCCAGGGAGGCTCATGTCTGGGAGTCATGTCCCACATCTGGGGGAAGAGAGTGAGTTTATTTGCAGTTTGGCTTAGAGAGGGCCACATTTGAGTAGTAGGGAGGATTTTAGGAGGTAACTCTTAGACATTAATTATAATTAGGCTTAATTTTATTACGACAGCAATAATATTCATAAGTACAAGTCTTAAAGTCAAGGTCTTGGCTTATTGGCCTGTTTTTGTCTTTTTTATATTAGGCAAGGCTTTTATATTTCAGAGTTTTTTACCATATTATTTGAGAATGTAGCAGAACTTCCCAAGAAGGGCCTCTATCCATCCAGAAAGCAAAGCTCTGACAATAAAAATATATTTATATCCCATAGAAGTATGTTTCACATGTATTTTTCTCAATCTATCACCCCACCTATACTAGTGGCATACCTTTGTTATAGATCCTGAAAGAACTTCCTTATATTTGTATTATTAACCACAAACCTTGACCACCCCAGCATTCACTGTGTTACATAGTCCCCCATTTTATTCTCTAGCTTTTCTTCTAGCAACATGTACAACCCACAATTTCCCTTTTCAGCCACATTCAAACATTTGAGTATTATTAATTATTCTTACATAGCTGCACTACCATCACTTCTATCCATTTTCAAACCATTACAATCAACCTAAATATAAATTCTGGATGGATTAAGTATTGGCTAATCATTCTTTACTCCCATTATATCTCCTGGTAATGTATCTTCCTGACTCTACTTCTGTGAGTCTGCTCACTCTACTTAGTTCATATCAGTGTGCTCATGCAATATTTGTCATTTTGTGTCTGGCTGATTTCACTCAGCAGAAGGTCCTCGAGGTTCATCCATGTTGTCCTATGCATCAGCACTTGAATCTTTCTTACAGCTGAAAAATAATTTACTGTATGCATATACCACATTTTGTTTATACATTCATCTGTTAATGGACACATGGCTGCTTCCATCTTTGGCAATTGTGAATAATACCACTATGAGCATTGGTGTAGACATATCTTTTTGTGTTCCTGCTTTCAGTTCTTAAGGGTATACACCTAGTAGTTGGGTCATATGGCAATTCTATTCTTAGGTTCCTGAGAAATCAGCAAATTGGCCTGTACCACGACTGTACCATTCCACGAACTCACCAGCAGTGAATGAATGTTCCTATTTCTCTACATCCTCTCCAACACTTGCAGTTTTTTCTTGTTCATTTTTTGTTTTCTGTTCTTGTTTGGATTTTTTCCCATGCTGTTCCAATGTATTAATCAATTGAAATGAATGTACCACACTAATGAAAGAAGTCGTTGACATGAGAAAAGTGGGGGATTTGGGTATTGGGGCATATGGAAACCTCTTATATTTTTTAATGTAACATTTTGTGTGATCTATGTATCTCTTAAAAATAAATTTAAAATACATTTTTTAAAAAAGCAACCAGACTAGTAGATGAGGAATGACATCTTATTGAAGTTTTGATTTGCATTTCCCTAATAGCTAATAATGTTGACCATCTTTTCATGTGCTTTATAGTCGTTTTTATTTCTTATACAGAAAAGTGTCTGCTCAAGCATTTTGCGCGTTTGTTAATTGGGTTGTCTTTTTATTATTAAGTTGAAGGATTTCTGTATATATCCTGGATATTAGACCCTTATTGGATATGTGATTTCCAAATATTTTCTTAGTTGAGTGAGCTGCCATTTCACTTTCTTGACAAACTTCTTTGAAGCACAAATGTTTTTAATTTTGAAGCAATCGCATTTATCTGTTTTCCTTTTATTGTTCATGTATTGTGTGAAAACTTAATGAAACCACTGCCTAACACAAGATCTCATAGATGCTTCCCTATATTATTTTCTAGAAGTTTTATTGTTCTGGCTATTTGATCAATTATGAGTTAATTTTTGTATAGGGCATGAGAGAGGAATCCTCTTTCATTCTTTTGGACATGGATATACAGTTCTACCAGCATCATTTGTTGAAGAAACTGTTCTGTCTCAGTTGAGCAGACTTGATGACCCTGACAAATATCAGTTGGCTGCAGATGTGCAGGTCTATTTCTGAACATTCAGTTTGGTTCTGAACACTCAAATTGGTCAATACTTCTAATCTTGTGCCAATACCATGCAGTTTTTGATGTCCGTAATTTTGTAACATACTTTGAAATCAGGAAATGTGAGTCCTCCAACTTTATTCTTCTTTTTAAAGATGTTTTTGGCTAATCAGAGCCCCTTAACCATCCAAATATTTTTTTTAATTTTTTTCCTTCTTTTTTTTAAAAAGTTACATTAAAAAAATATGAGGTCCCCATATACCCCCCACCCCCTCACTCCATTCCTCCCTCATCAACAACCTCTTTCATCATTGTGGCACATTCTTTGCATTTAGTGAATACATTTTGGAGCACTGCTGTACCACATGGATAGTGGTTTATATTGTAGTTTACACTCTCCCCCAGTCCACCCAGTGGGCCATGGCAGGACATACAGTGTCCAGCATCTGTCCCTGCAGTACCACCCAGGACAACTCCTAGTCCTGAAAACACCCCCATATCATATCTCTTCTTCCCTCTCCCTAACATCAGCAGCTACCATGGCCACTTTCTCCATATCAATGCTGCAATTTCTTCCATTAGTAATCACAATAGTTCCATAATAGATTATCAGTAAGTTTACTCTAATCCATACTCTATTTCTCTATAGAGAGGGACTGGTTAAGTCCAGTCCCTCTCTATATCAAGAGGGGATTAAGATTCCACATGGATGATGAATGCAATTCTGCTTGCAATTGTAGGCACTCTTGGCTCCCTAGTGTGCTGGTTGACCTTCTTCACCTCCCTGTTTGCTGGCCAGGGTAAGTCCAATAAACCAGAGGGTAGGAGTTGCAAGTCTGCTGAGGCTCAGGGCCTGGATGTCACATGGATGTCACAGTCCAGAGATTCAGGTCTCCTGAGTATACACCAACCCCAGTGCCAACCACAGGTATGGTAAAAGTAACAGAAGAGGCATGTGTAGAAAGGTCATATCTGAGACCAACTCCATCACACTCGGGAACACAAAGTCCAAAGTAGGGCCAACTGACAAGGCACTGAACTCCAGAGCTATCTGCCATGACCATAGAACCTGTGGGTCTCTGTAGCCCTCAGGAGAACTAGTACCTGGGCTTCTATCTATTTTGGCTGTCTCTGGGACCCTACTGAGGCATGTGTAAGCAATACTGCTCTGATGACCTCCCAACTCTTTTTTGGAGACTCATAGCCATATAAACTCATTTGTCCTTTCCATTTCTCCCAAAGTCATAAAGCAGTTTTTAACACCTGATATTACATATAGGCTGAGATATTCTGCTGGTCTGAGTTGACCCTTTTATTCAAGGTCTTTTTCTAGTTACATCATCAGTTGGTGCTTGGTAGTAATCCCTTGGCACCAGGGAGGCTCATCCCCAGGAGTTATATCCCACACTGGGGAGAGGCAGGGGTGGGGGAGGTAATGCATTTACATGCTGAGTTTGGCTTAGAGAGTGGCCATATTTGAGCAATATGGAGGCTCTCAGGAGGTAACTCTTAGGCACCCTGCAGCTCTAGGCCTAGTTCATATTTCAGGCGCACAGGCTCATAATTGTAGCCATCAGTATCAAAGGCTCATTGTTGGAATATCCATCTTTATTGGTCTTTGCCATTGCACTTGGGGATTGTTGCTGTTCCATTTCTGCAAAAATATGCTGTTAGATTTTTTATTGGGATTGCATGAATCTGTAAATCAAGTTGGGGAGAATTGTAGAATTGACAACTTAATGATATTTAGCCTTTCTATGCATGGACATGGAAATTCCTTCCATTTATTTAGATTTTCTTTGATTTCCTTTAGAAATGTTGCATAGTTTTCTGTGTACAAGTCCTTTACCTCCTTGGTTATTTTTAATCCAAGGTATTTGATTCTTTTAGTTGCTGTAGAAAATGCAATTTTTTCTTGATTCCCTCTTCAGATTGCTCATTCCTAGTGTGTAGAAATGCTATTGATTTTTGCATGTTGATCTTATGTCCCACCACTTTTCTGATCTCTTTTATTAGATCTAGTAGCTCGCTTGCAGATTTTTCTGGACTTCCTTTGTATAGGATCATCTGCAAATAGTTAAAGTTTTACTTCTTCTTTTCTTATTTGGATGTCTTTTATTTCTTTTTCTTGCCTAATTGTCTAGCAAGAACTCCTAACACAATGTCGAATAAGAGTGGTAAGAGTGGACATCTTTGTCTTGTTTTAGATATTAGAGGCAAAGCCTTTGGCCTTTCACCATTGAGTATGATGTTGGCTGTGGGTTTTTCACATATGCATTTTATCATGTTGAGGTGGTCTCATTCTTTACCTATCCTTTGAAGTGTTTTTATCAAGAATGGATGCTGAATTTTTTTACATGATAATCATGTAATTTTTCTCCTTCACCTTGTTAATGTGGTATATTACATTAATTGATTTTCTTATGTTGAACCATCCTTGCAAACATTGTATAAAAAGCCACTTGATCCTGTTATATAATTAGCTTAATGTGTTGTTGGATTTGATTTGCAAGTATTTTGTTGAGGTTTTTGATCTAAGTTCATTAGAGAAATTGGTCTGTAATTTTCTTGTAACATCTTTATCTGGCTTTGGTACTAGGGTGATGTTGGCTTCATCAAATGAGTTATTAAATATTCTTACCTTTCAATTTTTTGCAAGAGTTTGAGTAGGATTAACATTAATTCTTTTCAGAATGATTAGTAGAATTCACCTATGAAGCTATCTGGTCCTAGGCCTTTCTTTGTTGGGAGTTTTGTGATGATTTATTCAAGCTCATTATTTGTGATTGGTCTGTTGAGGTCTTCTATGTCTTCTTTTGCCAATGTAGGTTGTGCATGTGTTTCTAGAAATTCATTCATTTCTTCTAAGTTTTCCAACTTTTTGGCATATAAATTTTCATAGTAATCTCTTATGATCCTTTGTCTTTCCATGGGGTCAGTGGTGATGTCCCTTCTCTCATTTCTGATTTCATTTATTTGTATCTTCTCTCCCTTTTTCTTTATCAGTCTAGCTAAGGGTTTGTCAATTTTATTAATCATCTAAAAAAAAAAAACAGCTTTTGGTATTACTAATTCTATTTTTTTTATTCCCAATTTCATTGAACTCTGCTCTAATCTATGCTTTTTGTTTCCTTCTGCTTGTTTTGGTATTAGTTTTTAGTTCTTTTTTCAGTTCCTCCAGATGTGCAATTAGGTCTTTGATTTTATTTCTTTCTTCTCTTTTAATTTAGGCATTTTGGGCCTAAATTTGTCTCTCAGCACTGTCTTAGCTGCATCTCATAAGTTTTGATATGTTAGGTTTTCACTTTTATTCACCTCAAGAGATTTTCTGATTTCTCTTGCAATGTTCTCCTTGACTCACTGATTATTTAAGATTGTGTTAACTTCCATATATTTGTGAATTTCCTGATTATTTGTTCATAATTAATTTCCAGCTTCATTCTGTTGTGGTCAGAGAAAGTGGTTTGTAGAATTTCAGTCTTTGGAAATTCACCAAGACTTGTTCTATGACCTAACATGTGGTCTACCTTGAAGAATGATACAGGAGTGCTCAAGAAGAATGCATACTTTGATGTTTGGGGGTGTATAATTCCTTATATGTCTGTTAGTTTTAGTTCCTTTAACATATTATTCAAGCACTTTATTTCTTTCTTTTTCTGTCTATATGTTCTGTCTACTGCTGAGAGTGGTGTATTGAAGTTCCACACTATGATTGCAGAAGTGTCTCTTTCTCACCTCAGTTTTGCCTGTGCTTGCCTCATATATTTTAGGGCACCCTGGTTAGGTACATAAATATATATGACTGTTCTTTCTTCTTTGTAGATTGCCAATTTTCATAATACATAGTATCTTTCTTTGCCTTTTAAAACAGTTTTGTCTTTAAATTCTATTTTGCCTGACTTTGTGTGGAAAATCATTTTCCAATCTTTCACTTGTAACTTATTTGTGTCCTTGGGTCTAAGATGAGTCTCTTGTAGATAGCTTATGGATGGATCATATTTTTTAATCCACTCTGTCAATCTGTGTTTCTTAATTAGGGAGTTTAATCCATTAACATTCAATGTTTTTACTGTAAAGGCAGTACTTACTTCAACCATTTTATCCTTAGGCTTATATATGTCATATCTTATTTTTGCTTCTCTTTTTATCCTTTAAGTTACCTTCTCTAATAATCTTCCCTTCTGTACTCTTGTCCAAATCTCTCTCACCTGTCTTTTCCTTTCAACCTACAGAAATCCCTTTAGATTTCTTGAAGGCCAAGACACTAGTTAGCCAATTCTCTGTATCTGGGGATATTTTAATTTCCTCCTCATTTTAGAAGGACAGTTTTGCTGGATACAGAATACTTGGCTGGCAGTTTCTTTCTTTCAGCACCTTAACTACGT
This sequence comes from Dasypus novemcinctus, assembly GCF_030445035.2. NCBI lineage: Eukaryota > Metazoa > Chordata > Mammalia > Cingulata > Dasypodidae > Dasypus > Dasypus novemcinctus. Next base: position 168,420,262 of record NC_080675.1, on the reverse strand, counting down.
TATACTTCTGACTTCCTGCCTCTATGGTTTCATGTGAGAAATGAGCACTTAATCTTATCAAGCATTTCTTATAAGAGATGGATCTCTTTCCTCTTGCTGATTTCAGGATTCTCTCTCTATCTTTGGCATTTGGCAATCTGATTATTATGTATTTCAATGTAGATCTGTTAGGATTTATTGTTTGGAGTATGCTGCACTTCCTGGAAATGTACATCCATATTCCTCATAAGATTTGGGAAATTTTCAGCCATTATTTCCTCCAAAGGAGGTAGAAACGGTGAGAGATTATAACCCTAAACTTCTCTTCTTTGTGACATTTCCTCCCCATTCTTCCACTGTGGTTCTAGACCAGAATAAATGGAAGGCACATTAAAATGGGCTTAGGATTGTATTCATCATCATGAATCCATGCCTGTGGGTGGAGATGCCCTTATTTAGAGGGGAGTGATGATTTGCCTTATTCGTACTAACTCAATGACCGATTTGTGGAGGTCCTTTGATAACATAAAAGCTTCATAAACCTTATTGTATGTGAGGACATGATTAAAATTATATGATTAGTAACCAGAAGAATTGATGGTGAGATGCATGAACAATGTCAAAGAATTAAAAGTAAAAGTGAAAGAAATAGCAATGTACAAAATATGTCAGGAACTCATCCCCAAAGGAACTATGTCCTAAGGACTTGTATAGATTTGACTCAGTTGCTATTCTCATTTCTCTACACAACTCCTCTTCACTAACCTTGGAATGTGTATACATATTAGGAATTAAAGAATTAATATGTGTACAGTAGAATATGAATTAAGGGAGCTGTTTAAGCAATACGTTGTAACAGGTCCTAACCGAGCAAAAACTGATGTATGTGAAGTTTGAGGTCTACTAGGTGGCTTTAAATAATTGAGTGGGTGAGTGTTAAAGGAGGTACTTGCTCTTTAATGCTGAATTTAGGATGCAAATGATTTAAAAATTTTAAAGTAGATATGTAAATCTATAAACTTATGCAATGCATAATAAGATAGATGGAGAGATATATCTTCATATTTATTTTTATATATGTATATCTGTCCATATATACTTTACACATACATATAAATCTGTATATCTTCCATTTATATTGTTTTAATAAAGTACTTTCATGAAGCAAAATCTTTATATAAAAAGTTTAATTGAAATATACTTATCATCAATATCTCAACCTCATATTGTAAGCAAAGTCCTCCATTTGGGAAATATTCAGCAAACTTCGGTTGCTGTTATGGGTTGAATTGTGTTCCCCCCCAAAATATGCTGAAGCCCTAATCTACAGTACCTCATAATGTGAACTTCTTTGGAAATAGGGTTGTCACAGATGGAATGTGGCAAGTTAAAATGAGGTCATAATGGACAAGTCTGGGCCTTAATCCAAACTGATTAGTGACTTCCTTAGAAGAAGGGGAGAGAGGACAGAGAGGAGAATGTCATGGAAAGATGGAGACAAAAAAGAAGGCCATGGGGAGATGGAGGCAGAGATGCATTTACAAGCCAAGGAACACCAAAGAGTTCCAGAAAATTCTAGAAGCTAGAAGAGGCAAGGAGGGAGTCTCTCTTACAAGTTTCAGATGAATCATGGCCCTGCTCACCCCTTTATCTAGGACCTCTAGCTTCCAGAACTGTGAGATAATATATTTCTCTCTTTCAAGCCATCCAGTTGGTGCATTTTGTTACAGTAGCTCTGGCAAACTAATATAGTTGCCTTCTCACCCCTTAACTTAAAAAAACAGTTCTGGTTTATAGCATCTTCTATTTTGGAACTTTTAATTACATACCTGGAGAAAAGAAAGAGCTCGCATAATCTGATCCTTACTTATTGCTTCATCCAGGTTTTCCACAACAGTCTACTACAATAACCCTTCCACTAAGTTAACTAGGATTCTCACCACTCCTCGATCATGCTTGGAGTTTTGCTGTTTCTCTTAAATGCTAACCTCACCACTGGTAATTGAAACCTCCTACATCTCATAAGATCAAGCCAAAATGTTAGCTTCTCCATAAATATTTCAGCCATGATGCTGACTAGAAATAATCACACATTTAATGTAGGGTACTTTTTCACTAGGTTTTCCCTTAGAGTCAGAGATGTGATTAAGGTTAAATTTTTAACTCTCATAATCCTTAGTCTTTGCCTGTACACAGAAAATGCTCAAAACAAATGCTAAAGAATGGCAGAAGAATTCCCTTTTTTAATTTAAGAAAAATACACTTTGCACATAAATTAGGAATGGTCCTTTATCTCTGTTTTCACTGGCTGGACACACAGAAATTGAGGGGGAATTATTTGAGAGATTTCATATCTTAAGTTTGAAACTGTAGATATCATAGTGATAGAATGGGCCATTTCTTTACATGGCCATTTACTAAAACTTCAAGTTAATTTGTGTCTTTATGGAGATTCTGTTTCTCTTGATATAGGCAGATATTTGTGTTTCTGTTTTGGCAATGTAAGAAGTATGAAGATAAGATGTTTATAGTTAAGATAAAGAAAGAAAGTGTAGATAGATGTCCAAAATATTTGCAGGATAGGATAGAGGTTTGAGAGCCTGTATGAAAAAACAAAATCAGCATTGCTATTTAAAGGCTATATTTTGTTATCTGGGAAACTGTCTCCAGAATTCTAAGTTTCCATCAGGCTCTCAGGTTTCAGATAAAAGGGTTTAGTGTTGCTATTGTTACAGACTAAAAGAATTCTTTACACAGGCCTTTCTGTTCTAAGAGCAAAATCAAATCTCCTTGCCTTCTGAAACACTCAGGGATTCCAAGGAGTTTACAGAGCAATGAATTTTGATCTCAGTTGTAGGAAGAAAATGAGGTGGCTCTGGGTCTCAGAGGAGAGAGCCAGTTATGCTAGCAGCTACCATTGAGTCTGAAGTAAAAATCACAGTTTTGTAGACTCTTATTCGATTTTGGTTAGCAGTCACACATTTAGTTCAATCTATAGGTTGATATCTTCATCACACATGTTTTTCCTGATGATGATAGTCAAGCAGATGTGTGTGCCATGGACATTATTGGAAGAAATCACTAGGTAATGGCAATGAGAGTGGAAAGTGAAGTATATAGTTTATTCGATATTAGATGCCATAGAGAGTGGCACTCCTTTTTGTCTGTAAATCGGTCAGCAATCAACATATGGCATTTTAAGAGATGAGAAGAGTTTTGCATGGACTTCCACATTTTATAAGTAGACTGAAGACAAATCTAGTCTACACGAGATATGTTAGAGAAAGCTGACAATACCTTCAGGGGGAGGAGACACTAACCCAAATAAGTCAATGTTAATGTAACCCATATTCAATTCTAAAGTAATTTAATTAAAGGAATATTAACTGATAGGGTCAATTTTATTCTAAACATGACTGTTGACCTTAAAGGAGGCATTATAATTTCTGCAGTTAAAAAGGAACATCTTGAATTGGGCTAAATGGAAGAAATTTATAATTTTAAATGACAGTTGTGAGATTTTGAAATATCAACATGTTAACTCCATAAAAAATACTTCTGACGATCATAAGCATGGCAAGACAGGAGAAACTGGGTATCCTGTCAGAAGCATGTGAGAAAAAGATTGTCACAGGGGGCAAATAAACATCACTGAAGGAGGGGCTGGGGTAATTTATTATAAGCATCATAATAAAATATAGTTTGTAATATAATAAAATTTAATATGTTGTATTACATGCCATGGCAATATGACATAGGGAATGAATAAATGAATATTAACAGCAATACAGTAATACTGTATTTTAAGAATTATAGCAAAGGGTATATTATATAAGGATAATTATTTTACACATTACATATGAATATATTATATATTATAATTTACTATACAATTGTAATTTATAATACAATTTATTAAATAGATGTCTTAGCTTCATTTGGTAGCATATGTTCCACTAGATTCTTCTTTCTTTCACTGATTACTAGGTAACCTAGCAACAATAACAAAATCACAATAAAACTTATCTACTATATTTGTGAATTGACGGAGAGGCATTTTACTAGATACTTTAAAATAATTATTTCCTTGTTAGCCAAGGAAAGGGAATCAGACTCATTTTTAACTTTAAACATTTTTTATTTAGAAAGACTTTCAAACTTACAGGACAGTCAAAAGAGCAATACAAACCCCATACAGAGAACTCCAACACACTTATATCCCCCAGATACCCAGATGAACCAATTTTCCCATTTTGCCACATTAGCCATATCATTCTATCAATCTAGCTAGCTAGGCTTCCATCTATCTACCCATCTATCTGTCTGTCTGTCTATCAATTCAAAGAAAATTTGAGTATAGGTTGTATATGTCATTCTCCTTAAAAGCTTAATACTTTCATTTTCATATCCTAAGGACAAGTGAAACTTGAACAACTTGTTCTACCTTAAGTGCAATGATCAAGTTAAAGTAATTTAACAATTATATAAAGCATACAGTCTATATTCCATTTCTTTTCCTTTGCCCCAGTAATGTCCTTATTTCTCTTGGCTAACAAGTCCCTTATTATCTGTTCTACCACTAACAACACACAGTAATGCTTCCCACACCAGAAAGCCTCTTACTTGCTGGGCTACCACAGCATGAAGTGGGGCCTTTGTACATGTCTTCCTTTATCCTACAGTGTCCTTAACTTACTTCTTTGCCTAGATAAAAGTTTACATGTCCCCCCCTTGGTTTGACCTTCCCCACCTCCCGTACAGTACACCTTTTTCCATCCACTGTGCTCCCACGGAGAGCTGTTTGTTTCTCTGCTAGAACATTCCCTGAAGAACACTGTAAATAATCTTGGAGCACGTATGCTCCCCCGTGCCACTCTTGCCTTCTTCCTACATTCCTTTTCAGTAGTAGTCCTCAGCATGTGGTAGATGCATGAGAGGTTGTTTTTCTTTCTTCCTTCCTCTGTCATTTCCTTCCTTCATTTTTTCCTTTCTCCTTTCCTTCCTTCCTTTTTTTCCTAAATAAAGGAATACCTATTTGAACAAATGACAGTCGATAAACATGGGTTGAATGATAAATCATATTCAGGATCATATGTTGCATTTAATTATCACTGCCTGTTTAGTTGCCCATTCTTTGTTTTTAATTGTGGGAACACATATATAACATAAACATTCCCATCTCAATCATCACCAGGCATACCATTCAGTTTACAGCCCTCAGCTCCTTCCATTACTAAACCTTGCCATCTCCTAAACAGAAACCCTACACCAATTACGCACTAACTCTCCATTCTCCCCTGTTCCCTGCCCCTGGCAACCTGTATTCTAATTTCTGTCTCTATGAGCTTACATATTCTCCTATATTTTCCTTCTAGTTTTCCATGGGACATATGTTTAGCATCCTAACTCTGTGACACTCCCCTTTGCTTAGACATCAACTTAACTTCAATTGTATATGCAAATTATGTTCCCACATCCCTCCTTCCCTCCCCCCAGCTTTATGTAGTTCTTGTCATAAACTGCATGTTTATAAATTATACTCTGGAACCAATGATTTATCATTACATTTTATGCATTTGCATTTTAGATCCTTGTAGGAAGTAAAAAGTGTAGTTACAAACCAAAAATACAGTATTAACTGGCATTCCTATTTACCCATGTCATTACCCTCACTGGAGAACCTTCTTTCCTCATATAGCTTTGAGCTATTATCTAGTGTTCTCTCCTTCCAATATGCAGAACTCTCCTTAGCATCTCTTGTAGGACCAGTCCAGTGGTAACAAACTCCCTCAGCTTTTGTTTATCTAGGAATGTCTTAATTGCTCCCTCACTTTTGAAAGACAGTTTTGCTCCATAGAAAATTCTTGGTTGGCATTTTGTTTTGTTTTGTCTTGTTTTACTTCCAGCACTTTAAATATGTCCTCCCCACTTAATCTTATGGAGGTGCCCTTATATAGGACACATTACTTCTCTCTTGCATATTTTAGAATTTTCTATCTTTGACATTTGACAATTTGGTTATAATATGGCATGGTGTGCGTCTATTGGTGTTTATTCTGTTTGGAGTTCATTGAGTATCTTGGATATATATACATTCGTGTCTTTAAATTTGGGAAGTTTTCCGCCATTATCTCTTAGAATATTCTCACTTATTTCTCTCTTTCTTCTCCTTCTAGGATTCCTACAATGCATATATTGGTTTGCTTGAGGCTATCCCCCTGTTCACTTTTCTTCGTTCTTTCTTCCTTCCACTCCTCAGACTGGATGATTTCAATTGTCTTATCTTGAAATTAATTGATCCTTTTCTCTGCCAGCTCCAATCTGCTGTTAAACTCCTCAAGAAAGTTTTAATTTCTGTTACTGTGGTCTTCAGCTATGTTCATTTCCTTTTCATAATTTTCCTCTCTCTATTGATAGTCCCTTTGTGTTCATCTGCCATTCTCCTGATTTCCTTTAGCTCCTTGAGCATATTTAGGACCACTTTTCTTAAAGCCTTTGTCTGGTATGCTCTAAGTCTGGTGCTCTTCATTGATGGTTCCTACTGCTTTAATCTTCTTTGTTTGTGGCACCACTTCCTGTTTCTACATATGTTTTGTAATCTTTTTTTGAAACCTGGACATTCTAATATTTTAATGTGATATTGCTGGAATTTAGACTCTGAGGTAACTCTTCTTATGCTTGAATCCAGCCTGTATTATGACAAGGCTTTCCTTGAATGCCCCAAACTAACAAAAACATCTTTCTCAGTCTTTGCAGATTGACCTGTGAGGATGCTCTCCTTCAGTGCTTATCTAGACAGTGATTTTAGAGATTAACTTGAGTTCAAAGTATAGGGGTCACCCTGATCCTTTCTGCACAAGTATTTGGTCTTGGTCTTACACATATGGCTCTAGGAATTTCCCTATATAAAAAGATATGAATACCCCCCTTTCCCTAGGAAGCACTTTCCTCACAGCCCTAGGCCCTGTACTCTACATTCTACAGCCAGCAATCCTTTCCCCAGAAAGCCACTTGACTGCTTTCCCACAACAATCTGTTGGAGAGCTCTGTCAGCTACCTTCTTTGCACAGAGCAAGACTGAGATGACATGTATGTGACAAGTGTACTGGTTCTTTGTGAGACGACCACCAGACAGACTGAAGGAGACATACATGCTCCCAGTATGTGCAAGAATGTTACTTTGCTCTCTCCAGAACCAGGACCAGGATTCACCCTGTGAAGTTTGGGAGATGGGCCAGCCAGGGCACCAGAAGATCCAACCGCTTTTAAGTAGACTTTTTCATGATTTGGCACTTACCCTGTTACTGCATTCTTTTGTCACTTTTCTGGAGCTTCGTGAAAGATGCTTCTGCCAACTCTTGCCGGTAGTTGAAATGCAGACTTAATTTTAAAGGTCATTTTATTTTGTATTTGAAAAGGAGATGCTGGAACACACTCTCCCTATTCCATCAGCATTAGATTTTCTTAAATTTAACTTGCTGGAGATTAGATGTTGAATTTTTCAAACATAATTAATTTGAGCCATTTATTAATAAATATTTGATCTCAGTTATTGAGGGCATAATTAAATGAACTATTGAAAAACTTCATGGGATGACAATATTTTTTCATAAATCAAAAGAAAAATATTAAGTATAAGCAACTCAGCAACTTGACTAAAAAATTTTTTTTGCATTCCATATCCTCAGCAGTAATCACTCAAATTTAGAAAAGCTATTTTAATTAAATGTTCTTCATACAAACTCATACAAGTATAAGTGAAATCTAGTAATCTTTTCACAAGGAATAAGTAAAAAAAGGGGGGGTGATGTTAAAAGTTCTTCCTCCTCTCAGATTTAGGAGAATTTGGAGAAAATGCAGAAAGCTGGCATTTAGCTGTAGAGTATTGCAAACAACCAAGAGATGCCTGCTCCTAACAGGGGTAGCCTTGCATATTCCACAAGAGTAATAGTGGCTCAAATTCATGGAGCACTTTCTAAGTACTAGTCACCATATTTAACACATTATATACACTCATTTAATTTTCAGAAATTACTATGTATTACTTTTATGAGAAAACTCAGGAAGTTTAGGTGATATTTCAAGGTCATTCAACAAATAATTAGTAGGATCAGGACTAGCCCTGAGGTTTTGCTGACAATTCTGTACTAGTAGAAATTGCACATGAACTTCAGAAAGGAAGCAATTTAATTGGTAATACAGGGAGACACTAAATGTGTACATATGCACATAGACATTTTTTACTATTTATTTGAACACTATATTTCATTGGTATGTCTCCTTTTTGCAGTCTGTTATCTAGCAAAGAAAAAACACATGGTTTTAAATGAGATTCTAGAATAATATTCTGGTTTATTTAAGTCTGGAAAGTGATTAGGAAATGGAGTAGCGCAAGTTCCTCCCCAAAATGTTGCCATGGGATACTAACAGAGGCTTGTAAGCTGGATAGTATCAGGTTGAACTGCCATTTTTGTAAGGCAAAAAGGTTGAATACTGGAAATTTCATATGTTCTAACTTAATACAATTAGATCTGTGTACCAAAAGGTAGCCCTGGCAAGGTGTGTGGAACGGAGCAGGGGAAATAGGAAAGGAAAGCAATTTAGCATGTTTTTATGAGGCAATAGGCACTCTTTTCATGAAAAGAGTGATTATGAGGCAAATGTTGACAGAGTAGGTCTATAAATCACTTCCAAACTAAACCAAGTGGATGTGAAGGGTAAGAAAGTCAGGAGCAATCAGGAGGTCTCTGAGAATTTCAGTGAAAGAAACGGAGATCTTTATATCAGGTAAGGTTTCTCACAACTTAAGGATTTTTTAAAAAAGGAGTGTCTGCATGTTTCTACAGGGTTTATTCTCGAGTTGCCTGCCACACTCACCGCACGCTCAGCACGCAGTGAAATTCCTCCACTAGGCAGGTGCCTAATCAGCGCCTGCTTACCAGCAGCCAGGCTCGGAGCCAGCTGCCCTGAGAAAATCCCCGTGACCTGCCCCCTCTCTGCCCCGCCCCGTAGAGGAGGTGGCCAGCTCAGTGAGCAACTTCAGTGAGAACAATGCAACCTGTGATGAGGAAGACGGACACAGGCCAGAGGAGAGCATCACAGGGTGTCTTATCTGATCTAGTGTGTGCCTGTGCCCCTACACACACACACACATGCGCACGCATGCATGCACACCCACATACATGCACATATGCACCTACACACCTATGTACATAGGCACACACAACCTAAACCCATACCCACATAGGCACATGCACACATCTGCACACTCACACATGTACACGCTCAGTCACATGTATATGTACGCACACATGCACTCCTACACTCAAATTCACATACGTGCATGTACACTCAAACCAATATCCACACATAAACATGTACCCACATACACATGACTCGTACCCAAATGCATACATCTACATACACATGCACACACTCACTGCCACACACACATGCATGCACATATGTGCAAAGATACACACATGGCAAACACCATTCCCAGGCTAATGGAATGGGAACCTTTTCACCACTCTGAGATTGAAAGACCTTTTTCTTTCTGTCAGCCATCTTTGGTCCATCTGACACAAGAAATGTGCTAAATTTCTCCATCCTCTGACTACACACTTGGAATGATTACAGCTTTTCTTCTCTGTTTCTCTTTTTGTCCTGGTAATTTTATTAACAGTTCAGAATAACACTTCACATGAATGGCAGTTCTGGGTTGAAGGGTCTTCATGTGAGGATATGAGCTTTAAAATGAGCTAATTTCTTATTTTATTATTGATGCAATGTTAGACTCTGCATTCCAAATTCACTTAGGCCAAGGAAAACATTTGTTAGTACCTAAAGCTGAGATTCAGCAAGCTCTGAGACTCCCTTATATGTTGGGGGTGGGGGGTGGGGGGGAGAAAAAAAAAAGGAAAAACATTGCTGTCTGCTTTTGAGCTGCTTCTCTGACTGGCCCTCTCCCTGAAGGATGCTCTGGAGATCCACTGCTTTGTATATCTTCACTCATCCCTGGGCCAAGAGAAACACATTGTTTTTCTATCCTTTCTAAAATCCACGTCATCAGGTGAATTGTGACCCACAAAAAGATATGTTCAAGTCCTAATTGCCTGTTTCATGAATGTGATGTTACTTGGAAACTGGGCCTTTGTAGATGTAGTCAAGCTAGGATGAGGTCATTCCAGATTAGGGTGTCCTCATCAGAAGGGAGACGAGACAGCCACTAGGGGAAGGGCATGTAAAGATGGAAACAGAGGTTGGAGTGAGGCATCTAGAAGCCAAGGTTCGCTGGCCACCACCAGAAGCTGGAAGACAGAAGCAGGGATTCTCCCCACAGGTTTCAGAGTGGGGTCTGGTTCTGCCAATTTGATTTCAGACTTCTGGCCTCCAGAACTGTGCTAACACGTCTCTGTTGTTTCAAGCTACCCTGTTTGCACTACTTGATGGAGGCAGCCCCAAGAAACTAAGCCAACACTCCTGCATCTGCTGTTTGCTTTCCATTACCTGTCCCAGTGGATTTTCCCCAAGTAAACTGCAGGTTCCTTCTGCAGTAGAATGGCAGAACATGGCCCAGGGGTATATCAGAGCCCTTCCCCAAAGGAGATGCAGATGCCATGGCTGCGGCCCAGAGCCTGTCTGATGAATGCCCGGGGAAAAGCACAGAAGAGCCAGGTAAAGAGCAGCTCCATGAGCATCCCTGCCAGGACTGAGCAACACTCCTCCTCTACCTCCTCAGAGAACAGTGTTCTGGAAGGTAAAGCCAAAGGAAAGGTATGATTTCTTGAAAGGATGGCTTATAATTTATTTTCAGGAGGTCCTTGGGTATTTACAGCTGGTAATATTTGTACCTGAATCTGCCAAAAGAAAAATGCATGCCTGGTGCATCCATGAAATTAGCAAGAGGCAAGAAGGAGTGAGAGGAAGAAATGACTTCCACAAAGAGGAGGAGCAAGCCAAGCCCCAGAGGACACCTTCTCTGGAGTCAGAATCACAGGGGGCAGCTAAGATGGCACACTGAGTATGTAAGTCCTTTCCCCAAAGAAAAGGCCATATGGGGTGGCTAAATACGTCCTGAGCCCCTGTCAAACAGGGAAAAGAGCTGCTCCTCCCAGAGCACGTGTAGTGAGACATTTCCCAAAACCTGCTTGATACTGGAGAGACTGAGAAGATCAGCAGAATTGAAAAATAATCGTCTTACCAAAGAGGAGGAAGGAGCCCTGTCCTGGAAGGGATGAGGAACAGAAACAAAATAAATGGGATGCGAGTGTGGATGGGCAACTGCGTCCTGTCAGACAAGATCTCGACTGACAGCCTCTTTTCTGAGCCCTCAAGGAGAGGCTCTCTTTCTCCCTCCCTTCTATCCAGGCACCAGCCAGGGCCCCTTTGATCACCTTTCAGAGCCAGGTGTGCTTCTGGGAAATGAAAGTCACAATCTAACAGCGGATGGATCTGTGGTGCAGATGATTCTATTATAATATGAAGAGCATACACTTTGCAAGACAAACACAAAAAAGAGGCTACAGAAGTAGAAGAGGAAGGAGATCAAGAGAAAAGAGGAAAAGCTGAGAATCAGCAAGGGACAACCAGAATCGGGCCAGGATTAAGAGGCCTACCAGAAAGAGGGATTGTCTTGTGGAGAAAAGCATATTTCTCTATACAGGGGTTACTATGGCCCACAGGCCAAATCTGGTCACCTCCTGGTTTTTTAAATAAAGTTTTATTGACGCAGAGCCACCATGCTCATTTGCCTATTGTTGTCTATGGCTGCTTTTGAGCTACAACAGCAGAGTGAGTTGTGTGACAGAGACCAGATGACCAGCAAACATGGAAATACTTAATCTCTTTAGAGAGAAAGCTTGTTGAGCCCTGCTCCAGACCAAAGCACTCATCACTAAATCATACTCGATGCACAAGAGTGTGTGTTCCTTTGCTCTCCATGCATTTGTGACAGGGGATCTGCCTTTGTTGATAGTATCTCTCAGCTCCTGACAAGGGTTCAAGCTTCAGGTAGAGATCCAGTCTCCTTCAGGGCTCTCCTTGGTTCCAGGAGAGGGATGGTTTACTCTTTCCAGTGTTCTTTGCCTTTCTTCAACATCAACGTTTGCTGGGAGTCGGAGGACTTACCAGGATGGAGATGACTCCATGTTAAAAGACAGGTATGTGTTATTAGAAATGTCACCATTTTAACTCTGACTTTTGGGAGGAAAATAAAAAAAAAGAATGTGAGAAAAGAGAAACAGGTAAAGACATTGCATGTGATGGAGGGGGTGGTATCCTAGAATAAATGTTGTTGAAATAATCCAAAGAGGTGTTAATAGAGACTCTGCTACCCTCTGCTACCATGTGGAGCATTTAGGGATCCTCAGGCTTCTTTGCCTGGTATATTTCTTAGAGCTGACAGTTTTAACATGTAGATAAATGCTCACCATCTTCAGCAGTCAGAGCCTAAGGCTCTTGTTTTTCAGCCAAGGATGAGGCCCATGCCTCATAATTTTCCACCCCTCCCTTTCCTGGTGATAACAGGAAGGAGAGATTTAAAGTATCTCTTGGCAACAAGCTCTGTCTTCAGAAGGCCACCCTCTCCAGGGAGAACACTACCTAATTTCCTACAAATAGATGGTTATCTGCCCAATCTCTTCTTCGTGAAAGAGCATGCCAGCCAGGCTTGGTGACATACTTTATAGGAATCCCTTCAGTTAAGTTTAAACACCCATTTACTTCTGTGCTACCCACTTAGAAAATGGTGCCCTAGGCACCATTCCACCCTCTTGCCATCCATCCCAGGAATTTGTGATTCAGGTTTTCTTAGCTAGAAATAACAGCAGGTTAGATGAACCCTCAGTACATACTGGAGGAGGAGGTGGAGGATTGGTTATGGAGTTTTCAGACACTTGAAAGATAAAGAGTTTGGGGTTTAATAACTGGCCCATGTACTCTATCACTTCTAGACTCTGGAAGATTTCCTTAAGTCTAGTAAGATGAGTGGATACAATTAGTCCAAGAATGGGAAATTAATATTAATATTGACAATAAATATTGTATTACTATTGTTATGTTGAATGTATGTGGAGTATATTCTATATTCCAGGCACTATGTCACATAATTGGCATGTACCCACTCAAAGATTTTAACAATCCTAGAGATAACGTATTCTTATTCCATTTTAGAGAAGAAGAAAGATTCAGGGAACCCAAGGCTCACATGCATATGCAGCAGATACAGGCTGATCACCATAGGCTTAAATCTCTCCCAGACCAGAACCAGTGACAACCATTCCCATGGAAATGGTTCTCCCATTGGAAAAGTGGTACTGGTAGGAGCCACTTTTCTTACACCTGCAGGAGCCCCTGGGAATGTAGCTCTAGCCTGGAGAACCTGCTCCAGGCACCCAGCTACCCTTTCTGAGTGACCTGTTGGTGCAGCTTTCCTTCTACCCAGACCTGTGGTTCCTAAGGCCCACTCTGATTTCTGTTAGCCTGGAATCCTGCCCTGCATCCTGGGCCAGGTCACTGGGATGTGATCCACTCACCTGCCCCCATGGGTCCCTTCCCTTGTAGTTGACCCTGTCTCACTCACTACTCTCATCTGTTTTGATGGGCCTTCCTAGGCTGTGACTTGATAGTCACTGGAATCCAAGATGATAGATTCCAAGAAACCAGTTCAAACTGTTCCAACCTTCAATGCCTTGGATATAAATGCTGGTATGTATCAAAGTAGAATTGTCTACATTCCTTTCTACTTGGAGATGGAAGGGCTCCCAAGATTTATGACAAATAAAATCCTGCATTCTGTCTGAGAAAACTGTTAAGAAGTTTCAGGAGTCAAGAAAACACTTTAATTCTTTACCAATTGCCTGATAGTCCATTTGTATTGCCTGATGGTCAAGGATTGAGCAGTGTGGGCAGTTTGAAATCATTTTATGAATTCCGAAAAGAGAACAATTATGTATGTGGGTTGGTCCACTTCTATGGACCTGTTTTTGACTGGACTCACTTCAGTGAGGCATGACTCAAGTTGAGTCTCTGCCCTCTTTTCCGGTCTGATAAAAATGAGAGACATGGGAAAAGAGAGGTCTGCCATTTCTGATCCTGCTGTGTGACAGAAAGGAGAAGCTCAAGCAGATGAGGCCTCAGGGAGAGATGAACCATTTGCCTGATAGCTTGCAGCTGAAATCAGGAAGAAAGTGGAGCAGCTGAGCCTGAGAGAACAGGCCTGGTAAGAGGCAAACCCTATGCCTGGTTGCCCTCAGCTGAGCTCTAGGAGATGATATAACCCAGAGGGAAAGGCAAAGACCAGACAAAGATCACCCACCATCTTGTTTTAACACTTGGCAGCTGACTTGGGTGAGAAAACACCTCTTATGGTACCTTGAGTTGAACTTTTCATGGCCTTGGAACTATAAGATTTTACTCCAAATAAATACCCTTTATAAAAGCCAACACATTTCTGGTATTTTGCATCAACAACCTTTTGGCAAACAAAAACAAGCAGTGAAAGGAAGTCAGGTCTCATGTTAAAGTAAGCTAATATCTCAGCCTTGGTCCTTCAACCTGATCTCCACCTCATTCTTAACTGGAACTCGCCTGGGACCCCCTTTCGAAGCTCTACCTTTAATCCTGCCTTTGAATGTGGAGGCCAAGAAGTTGGAGAAAAGCCAAGGTTCAATATCCTATGCAATCGTTAAGTTCTTTCTCATAGAAAACAAATCTATATGTTAGTGCTGTGCTAACACTGTATCTTTAACATCATGGCAGTAGCTTGAGGCCAGTAAGCATTCATAAAACAAAACGAGTTGAACAGGTACAAGTCAGACCCTAAAGAGAAAGCTAAGAGGCTCAGTGCTGATCCCAACCATCAACCCATTCCCTTTTCTTCCATGGAATCTTCTCTTGCTTTTTGTTTCTAGGTTTTTTAACTCCAATTAAATTGCGGCAAGGAACATGCTGTAGGTCTAGACATAAGGATGCGATTTGTATCTGGGCTTGTTGCATGGAGCAGTCTTGTTCATAAGACCTGGGTATTATTTATGGTGGCTGTGGCAAAAACCCGGTGAAGTGTGTGCTGAGAGAAAGATACACCGAGGTACAAAACTGATTTCATACTTTTATTGCTAGCAAAAGATCCTTAGTGGTTAGGTTGAAGAGAAATTATGGGACTTTTCTCTGGTTGTCATTAACAAAAAGTCCAGGAAACGCAACAAAGTATTATTCTGTGCATCTCTCCTGAACTCATAGCCCTGCTTATGACTATTTTCTGAGCTACAAAACAGTAACAGTTGGCCTTGATACCTATCAGATAGGAACATCTTAATGAGTAAGAACTGAAGTTGTGGGTTGTAGGCCATGCTTGGAGACCCTCTAAAGCAACATGTTATACCTGTTGGGTTGCTAGCCATCAGTATGTCATGAAATCTTAGTTTTAAAATAGTGTGGAAAGATTAGAAAGCGGCATGTATTGCCAATGAAAGTAGGGAATGTTTTATGTAATCTTTGCTTTGATCATATGCGCATGTATTTATGTATACTGGGCTGCTGCATAAAATGTACTGCATAAAATGGGCTTTCATTAAAAATGTTTGGAAAAGTCTATTCTGTAGGTTAACCCTAAGTCAGTGAGGGGAGGAAAGAATTTCCCCATTTTTGACCCTCCCAGTACTTTCCACATAGATGGAATTTCTGGATGCTGGGTCAACTGACACTCAGCTGCCTGCTTATATCTCTAAGCTCCTGTACCCAATCTGATACTCCTCAAATAAGGGCCAAGGGCTTTTCTCAAACCAGGAGCAAGCCCTGATTGAAGGAGGCCCTGAAAGGGGTGGAAGAAGGAACTAAGACTAATTTAGGGCTTGTTACTGGGCTAGACACATAGGTATACGTAAAAGTTACAAATCCTAGTGGCAGGTATTTTTAACACATTTTGCGAATGAGGAAATTAAGTTGAGATAAACAAGACCAGTTTTTCCAAAAGGCCTTACTGCCTTAGTTGGGCTTCTTCTTTTCTTTTTTATTAAACTTTTATTTAAGTAGCTCATGGGATGTTCTCTGAAATGGATTGGGAAATACTGGCCAAATTAAGGCTTTTCATAAAGATACTTTACTTTAATGTAAATAATGCACATATATAATGCATATAGGGCTTCACAATTGACCAAGTAGTTTCACTTTTTTGTTTGACTTGACCCTCACTACATACCTGTTTGGTGAGGGGGAAAATATCGACCCTATCATAGAGATTAAAACAACTAGAACAGAGATGGCGAATGATTCACACCCTTCAAAGAAAACAAGGACAGATCTTGAATCCAATGCTTGCTTCCAAGGCCACTGTTCTTTCTACTACTGTATTAGGTTATAAAAACTCTTGAAGCCAGAGACGCATGCTATAGTTTTTATTAAACCACAGGCAAAATAAATTAACATCCCAGAGGAGGAAAGCTGGATATTATTAAGACCATAATCTTAATAATAAGACTGGAAGTTTTCAGACACCTTTTATAAGCCCTGAACAAATGTGGATTCTTACAATATTTATTCTCATTATTACTATCTCAGGGCACTCAATGGTAACTAACCAGATTACTAACTCCTTTATCTAATACTGAGAACTCTGTTCAGAAATCAACTCATCTGGCTCAGCAGGAAAATGGGAAAGACCAACATGCCTTTGCTTCCAAACTGCATTTGCCAGGCTCTTAGAATGGAAAGCAAAAGATAAGGGTTTTCTCTGTCATTTGAAAGGGGAAATTAATTGCTCCTGCAGAGATGAAAACTCTACATTTAAAAAGAAACCAGAGCAAACTGCTTTTTCTTCTGTTCCCACCTGTGGAGACCTATGGTTTGGCAGCAAATTGGAGCTTAAAAAGTGTATTCACAAAGACAAATGCCAGACAGATCTCTAATTAGGAAGTGGCCTGTCTGGTAGGCATCAGTGAAGGCTGCCTATAGAGGGGAAGATGCAATGCAGTTTATACCATTTGCATGTTTGAGAATGAAGATCTGTGCCTTCCCTGTGTATCTGTAACTAGGACTGCCTGTTGAACTGCAAAGTGAATACTAAAGATTAAATGATTCTGCTGACCATATGGTTATGAATTGGTATTTTGTCTGTAATAAGAGTAAACAAGCTTATGAGACCATTAGTAGCAGAATCCAATGCATTAATGCATGAATGAGGAAAACTTGGTTTAGTGATTAATGTTGACCTAGGAGTGAGGACTTCAAGCTTCCATTATCAGTTCTCCAATGAAGCAGTGTTAATTCAATCAGTTCATCAGTTTGTGTCTCAGTTTTCCCATATGAAAAAAAAAAAAGAAATGGAAACACTGCCCTCTCTGACTTCAAAGTCTATTCAGGAGAGAAATGCAAGGAAGTTTGTGGGATCCATAGGCACTGCCTGTGATTCAAGCCAGCAATTCTTCTGGTAGTTGTCTTGCTAGAGCATTGGACTAGACCAGGGCTTTTGGAATCTGCTTTATATTTGACTTCTAGATATGCCTCTGTTGATCAATATGAATTTGAGAAAGTTACTTCAACAGCACTTAAACCATTTTCTCACCTGAATGAGGGTATGAGGTTGATGTGAATGTCTGATTCTCATCCCCATAGGGTTGCCGGTAATATCGAACGTGACAATGTGCCAAAGTACTTCGTAAACTTAAGTTGCATTTTAAAGTTAAATGTATCATGTGGCAATTGTTCAAAATGGTTTGACCAATTATTTTTCTGTTTGAGGATTGATGTTGAAAGACGAAGTACAGGTGCCCATAATCTCATTTGGCCCAAGTGGGGGCTCTGGAGCTCAAACTGGGGAATGAGTTCTGGGAGGCTGTCTCAGTCATTATTATTTAAGGAGTATGAAGGCAAGGGCTATCTACCAGTCCAAGTGTAGTATCAGAATTAAAACCTGAAGGTGGAACAAAGACTCCAACAATCCAAAGAGGCCAAGCATGCCTACATATGAGTTATTGAGGCAACAAGAGATACCAAAATGTGGCAAACAGGGTGAAGATGGAGAAGAATAGGTAGAAAGATGGGGGTCCCTGAGGAGTTAGAGCACATTCATGGGTAACCTCTTTCCAAGGAACTAAAGAACCTACTGTGACTCTAGCAATGGGAGAAATGATATTACTGATGTGGAGACAGTGGCCACGGGAGTTGCTAAAGGCAGGGAGAGGGAAGAAGAGGTGTGATATGGGGGCATTTTCAGGACTTGGAGTTGCCCTCTATTGCACAGGTACAGATGCAGGACATTATATATCCTGCCATAACCCACTGAATGGACTGGGAGAGAGTGTAAACTACAACATAAACTATAATCCATGCTGAGTAGCAATGATCCAAAATGTACTCATCAAATGCAATGAATGTACCACACTAATGAAAGAAGTTGTTGATGTGGGAGGAGTGGGGGGTGTAAGGAGTGAGGTATATGGGAACCGCTTACATTTTTTTTTTTATTTAATTTTTTTATTTTTTATTGACTTTGTAATAATATTACATTAAAAATATATATGTGAGGTCCCATTCAACCCCACCCCCCCACCCCCCGTCTCCCCCCCCCCAACAACACTCGTTCCCATCATCATGACACATCCATTGGATTTGGTCGCTTACATTTTTAATGTAACATTTTGTGTGATCTATATATGTTTTAAAATAAGATAATAAAAAAAAATGGGAAATAAGCCTATGGAGAGTCAGCCTGTTCCGTCTACAGAGATCTAATAATACCATGGTTACGGCAAACCAGGGAGTTCATTTAGTCTTGTTTCATGAATGTGTGACATTCCAGTATCTGTGCTTCCTATCAGAACAGTTATCAGGTTGACAGCTTGAGGTTAAGACTGATCCTTTTGAGCGTGAGTATCTCAGCAGATTCCTTATGAAATACTAGACCTTATAAATATGAAATGGATTTCTCCAGAGACCATGGACACTATGGATGCTTCTTCTCCGCCTCATTCCCTACGTATGGTCCATGAAAGGAAACGGCAAAATGAAAATGATTTTCTCTGACTTGGTTTCTTGAGTAGGCCTCCTGGCTTGTCAACCCAGGAAAGTAGTCCAATACAATGGAATTATTCCAACAGTGAAGTTTCACATAGTGTGAGAGAGGTAGTAGGGAGCAAGATATAAACCACTATACTCAGCCAATTAGTTGCTGGGTTCCAAAGGCAACATATTCTGCCTCTCTGTCAAGGCAACTGGACGAATCCATATTTTAGATACTCATTTGAGCTAAAAACTTTGTTTGGAAACTTCTGCTGTTTCTGCAGCCAACTGGTCAAATTGAAAGATCACATCCAATATCATCCTTGATGAAACAGTAATCTCAGCACATCTGATATATTCCCTATAGTACACAGTGCACCAGCATATTAGTTTATCCAAGAAGGAATCAGGGCTACTATTACATTGCACTTTTTTCCCCTCTGGGTTCCTCCCACAAGCCTATTCATCAGATTTTTTTTTCTTTTTTTTTGCATCTTCTTTCTTTCATTCCACATATCCATTTGAAATGCGCCTGAAATAAATCCCAAGGCTCCCAGAAATGTTTCTGCTCATGTAAGCATGCATGCAGCTTTTATCCCCATGTTTTCACACAATTGTTTAAATGCCAAAAGGAAAGAGGGTTTTTCTTGTGTTTTGTTTTCTTTTTTTGCAGATATATTTTACTTTCTTCTTACCATAGTTAGATACAGGCTATGGATTCTCTTTTAAATGTCCTTTCTGAGGCAGAGAGGAAATGGAAAGACTTATATCCTATCTTCCCCACCCACTTCTATTTGACCTTCAACATGTAACTTAAATTCTATAAGGAAGAAAGCTTTAGTTTTGTTCCTTATAAACTGAGAATGAAAGAAAGAAGATAGAGGAAGAGCATTGCACTTAGTCCATAGAAAGCACTGAATATGAATGTGTATAAATGAATCCTCTTTGCCTTTTATTCTGATTAGACTATCTGAACACAATTTAACTATAAAGGCCATGCTGCTCAATTATAAAATTTAATCTCTGATTAACCAAGGTTCTCTCTGTGTTAGAATGGGGGGGGTGGGTTTCTCAAAGGCACTGTTGTCTGGATAAGAGTGGGGAAATAGAGTCAAAGGAGAAGGAGAGATGTTGCTTTACTGCAGTTATTTCAAAGAAAGAACTTGTGGGCAGTGGGATAGATTATTTTCTTGTTCTGTTGGATATAAGCCTAGATAAGCAGTCGAGCACTTTCAAGTCACAAAATGATTTTGTCTCTCCTTCATGAACTTCCAGGGAAAGTGGAGAATCAATCTAATATGACTTGAGAGTTGGAAAGGATCTCAAGAGATGGTCGAACTTAGATACGGCCAAGTGAGTTAGTGTATGCACAGTGCTTGGCCCAGGGACTGGTACATGGTAATTTCTTGTCAACATTTGTAATGGTCATGGAAGTAAGGGTTATTATGAGCATTCTTATTTTTTAGGGAATACCTGTCTGGAATCAAATCATGGCACAGTTTAGTGTCACCTCATTTTCTGTCTCCATACTCAACCCCTGTACCAGATCCGCAAGGTCTAAATAAATACTCTGCAGAGTTAGAGCGTCTCATGATTTTTGAACTATGTTATGAATTATTTTCCAAGAAATTAAAAAACTATACATCTCATTGAGGTTGGTTGCATCTTAGACTAAAGTGGCTACAAATTCATTTCTAAACCAGGTAACTGAGGCTCAGAAAATGTCCATGACTACTAATCTCAATATTCCGGGGGTTTGGGGAGGAGTGGCAGGGTGCTGGGAGCCTCTAAGATGAGCAGGGATGTTAGCTCCCTCCAGGATCAAGAGTCATCATCACACTAATCACTGGGAGCACACAGTGAGTGGCACATGTGGGTGGTTGTGTCCTGATCACCCACCAGCTGTTCACGTAGCATACCTATCTGACATCTCCAATAGGGAATTGGGAGTATTGACTCTTAGAGAATTCAATGGTGTTCAAGCACAATTTCATACACTGTAGTATGCTTAACTCAAATTCAGAAGCATTTATCATTCTGCCACCAATGCAGCTGACCGCTAGGATACAAATGCTCCAAAAATTCTTTCAAAATGATGCTTTTTCTTGGCCTTCTGCACCTTATGACTAAAAGGCCTTGTGGTTGGAATGTCCTACTCTATGATCCAAGGTACACATGCCAAAATCACAGAGTTGAATTAATGTTTTTTTGTTTGTTTGTTTCTATTCTTATTTTGAGATTGTATTTTGTTTTCTCTACATTTATTTCCAGCCACTAACCATTACCTTGTGTTACCCAGCCATATCTAATGGTTCTCAGACCCTATTTTTCAGGAGTTGTATTGGACACAAGCCCAGATAGAAGCCAAGTAATGTGAATCCATGGAATGAAGTCCTTCTTTCTTTAATGGATTCCCAGGATGAATGAGAACCAATTTAATATGGTTCTAGATAGTCATAATTTCTTGCAACATCCTCTTGCTTACTCCTTTACACACTTGCAAAGTAGTCATGCCTACCAAATTTTAAGGTACTTAGGTTTCCAAGAGAGTTGAAAGTGTACCACATGTGATACATTCTTGGGGAAGTGGACTCTTCTTCCTTGGTTTATGACCATTAAACCTGAAAGAATTCCCTTGGCTGAGTACTATGAAAAAAACATAAACAGTTTAATAATTGTTTTACAAATAAGACTCTTCAACCACAGAGACCCAGGAGATTGAAGCCTTGCATGGCGTGGTGAGTGACATGTGAATTTGTCCCATGTAGTTGGTGACACATACAAAACATTCTTTGGTGGCCTCGCATGTTGGAAACTTCTCTTTTGACACATTATACAAAACCCTCTGCACTCCGTTTCTGTATCCGTTCCTTTGCTTCTTGCCATTTTACTATTTTTCTTTTTTGATGTTTATTTCTTCAACATCATCTGATGCCTGTACTACCTACGTGGTATTACATTCTGACTTCTGTCTTTAACCATATACTGACTTAGCCATATTTATAATTCTTTATTCTGACAGATTGGAAAACATACAACATTTTTTTCCTCTTGAATAGTGCCAATAATAGCACAATCTGGATTCATACATTTTTGAAATACTAAGGTAAGTATGCACTTATCTGTAGTGGTTGCAATTTTCTTTCTTCTCTATTATAAAAGACTTTGTAATCACTGGGACCTAAATATGTGGCATCCACAGAAAACCTTAGAAGTTTTCATAAAAGGAGATAGATGATTGCCTCAGGGGTTCTTAACAAGGGGTCTGTAAACTTGAATTTAAATAAAAAAAAAAACATTCTTGTGGGGACGTGTTGGTGTGGGTATGATATATTTATTAAAAATACACAATATAGTATAGACTTAGTAGGGGGTGTGAGGTTTTTCCCTGACTGGCAAAGGGGTCCATGGAATAAAAAAGTTTAAGAAACCCTGTTCTAACCTTTAGACTAAATCTTATCTATTTCCTCTGCTTTATATCATATCTGCCAATTTATTTCCCTCTACATTTATACAAATGTATACCCTGTTTCTGTAGAAAACCTATTTATTTTTGTAAAATGCCATGAAAAATAAAAGTGGGCCTAAAATACTAGCACCAAAACCTTACCTGGCCCACCTCCATTTTGTCGTTTTTTGTAATCCTGCTTTTGGAGCCTGCTTCCCCACCATAGGTTCCTTGCATGGGAAAATCTCTTGAATAAAACACCATGTCCCTTCACTGAAATACCAAACCCATAACTAAAAATAAAGTTAAAAGAGTCAAATGTATTTTTAAACTTGAATATTTTTTTAATTATTGTGCTTACTCCTGCCATATACAGAATCCTCCATTCCTGGGGGTACCTAAGTTGAAATACATACCACAAGAAACAGAAAGTTATTTTCACCAACCTAGTAGGTGAAGAGATTTGTAAAATGTATAGTTAGCATAATGCCAATTCTTGGTGAGAGGGAAATTGAAGTGCCAGCACGTTCAGCATGGTCTTGAAGGAAGTGTTATGCTGGGATCATCAGGCCATGATTTTATCATCATAACCACTAGTCAGGACTGTGAAACAGAATTTCCCAAACCCTTACAACAGGAGATTCAAATGTTTCTATGGCATGACCTCTTCTACCTTCCACTTCTCTAATCATCCCCACTTTCAAACCCCATGTCACAGCCACACTGAAATGGCAGACATCTCCCAAGAGACCATTGCCCTCTCACCACGTGATTTTTCAGACATTATTTCACTAACCTGGGCTCTATTCTCCACTGCCTAACCTTTATCCATCATTGCAAATGACCTGATATCCTCTCTCGGGAAGCTTTCTTGACTTCTAAAGCCTCTGGAAGATGGGCACATATTAGACCAGGCATAATTCAATTATAGAATATTTTGCCTTGTGTTGTAATGGCTGTATGTCTTCTCTACAATAAACATTTTTTCCTACAATGAGTTCCTTGAGATCATAGATAACATCCTATTTATTGTCAGTTCACCAGTGTGTAGCATAATACCTTCTTTGGCAAATAGCAAGGGCTCAATAAATATTTGCTAGAAGACTGCTGAGAGAATAAATGAATGACCATTGGATTAACCACCATTTTCCGTACCTGATTTTGTTTGTATAAACAAGATCCCAGGTTACATTCTTCTTTATAGTGTGTAATCAATGCTATATTGACATGAAGTAAGTATTGCTTAGGCCAACACTGGAAAGCATTAGGGACTGACATCTACCAAACACTTCAGAAACAGCACAAGAGGAAATAAGAGAGAGGCAGTGATAATGATCAATATATAATTTTTTAAAAATCTATTGCCCTTCATTTGTCTGGGAGAAATCTTCTAATTCTTTTAATAGAATGGATATTTTAGTCATATTCAAGCAATGATAAGGGAAATGGTCTTATGGTGATATTTAGAGTTATGGTGAAAGGAAAATCGTGGTTTGAGAATTTAGAAGGAAGTTAAAGAGAATAGCAGAGTAGGAAGTGATGTTTCTTGCAGTGCAACCCTAGGAGAAGGGGTGGCCGAGGCAAGGGCAGCAGATGTTAGAACAAAAATAACAAGGCAAATGATGAGAATGGCTAAGTGTTACTCTCTTGGTTATAGAACAGTCCATGACCTAAGTATTTTACATATATTAACCCATTTAATCTTCTCATAACCCTGTGAAGGCCTTTAACAGAGTAAAAGTTTTAAAATTGAAGTACAGAGAGTTTAAGTTGCTCCCCAACTTCACAGTAAGAGACAGAGGTAGGATTTGAACATAGGCAGTCCAACTAAGACCATATTTACTTTAGATGAAGTATACAGGAAAAGGGAGGTATGAATGGAAACATAATGCAGCACTTTGCAGTGTTCTGACATGCTCTGACTAAGGATTTAATGGATAGAGATTAGGTTGTATTTTGTGAATGAAAGGGAAGGATTAGCTCTGGGTATATATTTTTTTCTTTCTTTTTTTTGAAAAAAAATTTTATTTGGAAGAAGCTTTAGATTGCATAAAGGTTATGTAAAACTTATAGGGGTATTCCTTTATACCCCACCTCCTCTCCCTTCCACACTCCTCCCCACCAATATCTTTCATTAGTGTGGCACATTTGTTATGACTGATGAACACATATTGAAACACTATTACCAACCATGGTCTATAGTTTACACTGCAGTTTATGCTTTGCACTACACAATTTCACAGTTACTGATAAAATGTATAATGGCCTGCATCTGCCATTGCAATATCATGGAGGACAATTCCAATGCCCAAAAAATACCCCATGTTACACTTACTCTTCCCTCTCCCTCCCCTCAGAACTTCTGGTGGCCACTGCCTTTATATCAATATTACAAGTTCTTCCATTGCCAGAATAACAATAAGTCTACTTTGGTCCATAGTTGCATTCCCCTCTTATGTTTATTCATTTTTTGTTCTTGAGGGTTTGGGGATGGTGATGCCCACTGTTTCTGATTGAGAGGGGGCTAAGATCCCATGGGGCAAATGAATGAAACTGTCTTGCTTGAAGTGGTAGACACTCTCTGTTTTTTGGCATGGGTGTTATCCTTCATCATTCTTCTGTTAGTTTTCCTGGATGAGTCCAATGAACTGGATAGTAGGTGTTGCACCTCTGCTGAGATTCAGGGTTCAATCAGCATATAAACAGACCAAAGCTTTAAGTCTCTGGGATATATATTTAATGACTATAGTGTTAATAGGTTCAAATAAAAGGGGCAGAAGAGCCGAGTGAAGGGAAATTATAAATAAGTCTAATCCTATTTCATTGGAGAGCATATATTCCAAAGTAAGGCCCACTTTTTTCTCTTAATTACATTGAGTAATGAAGACTAAATGGAGCTTATCTAAGCTTGGTCATACAGTTCAATCATTTACATTCTACCTTTTTTTTTGGACCATGATGAAACTGACAGGGTAGAACTTGATTCTATCTTCTATATTTACTCCTCTGGTCCAATTATGTAAAGTGCTTATGTTTGTGAGATGCTCAGCTTAGTTAAGAGGTACTTCAAAAATATTATCATTCCTTCATTTGCAGTGTGGCATATTAAAAATATGTGGAGTTTTGAGTCAAAAGAATCAGAGTCTTACATGTGTTGTATGACTTTGAATAATTAAATAACTTCTTTGATTCTCTGATTTCTCTTTCGTAAAATGAAGAGAATAATATTAATTCTCTCATGGGTCTGTTGCATATCAAATGGAATATTATATCTGCAAGCATTTTGTAAACTGCAGAGCTGATTAAAGCGTTAGGATAGGGTTTATCATTATTGGGTTCATTCACTGTTCACCCAACAGCTATTCATGTAATTTCCACAATGTGCCAGCCTTGGTTGAGATTCTGGTGATGCTACAGTGAACAGGGAACAAATGTTCCCATGGGATGGTAAAGAGAGGAAGGCATAAGAAAATAAACAAATTAATAAATTCAGGTCTGGTACATGCTATGGAAAATAAAAATATTGAGGGATTTTATATTGTTTTTATTACATCATATTCCAACCACCAGCTATGACCTATTGCAGAATTGTTATTCTAATAAACTGCTTTCATGTACATCTATGCCATGGTGGCGTCAAATTCAGGCCAACCTTCTCTGATCTTGAGCAATCTACTCCCATATCAATGACCAACATAGCCAACGTAACTCCTGACGTATGGCATGTGGTAGACACTATGGATGAATGTTTATTGAATACTCTACTAATTGGATGTCAGTGTATGATGATTTCCTATAATCCCTTTGATATGAAATATTATAAAAAGAGGTATGGAATTTGGGGCTGGAGAGGGAACTTAAGGTTTCAATGGATCCAACATCTTGATTCTGGTAGAGGCAGCTTAGTGTAGTAGTAGAAGGGCAAGATCCAGAGTAAGATGGCCTGGGTTCCACTCTAGACTCTAATACCAACTACCATGGTAAGTTACCCAAACTCTTTGCCTATAAGCCTTCCTGTCTGCAAAATGGATATAGTATATGAATTTTAACCCGTAGCATTCTTGATAGGGTGATGTGAACTAATATGAACTTCACTATGCACTTAGAATGGTGCCCAGTTATAGGAAACATCCAATATATGATGGCTGTTACAGTTTTTTTTGTTTCTTTTTCCTTTTCTTTTTCACAAACGGGAACACTGAAGGCTAAATGTATTTTGCCATGAGTTAGTGGAAGATCAGCTAAATATTAGGGTGTTGTTTAATATTTCCTTCTATTACAGCTCACAGCCATTAGCCTTTGGTGTCCCTCTGGGCTTCCTGGATTATTTTTTCAAAGGGATCAGGATGACCTAGGAAGCAAGTCGACCTTTATCCTGTCATACAGCTAGAGATGAAAGAGCCTCAGGCAGCTGTCTACCTCTTTTAATGGGTACTCTGGCTTCTGTTTTCTTGCAAAACTGTGCCAGCTAAGTAGTACGATAAACACTGCACACCCAGATATCTGCTCTGGGGACAAACAGGCAAGTCTTTACTGCTCTGGTCATTGTCAATTATCATAACAATTACCTTTATTGAAACTCTATCCGATGTCAGGAAGGCCTTACACTAGTTTTTACATAACACTTAATTCTCACACCAAACCCATGAGAGTGTTATTCTTATCCCCATTTAAGGATGAGAAAAAGCAATTATATAACTTGTTTAGAATCATAAAGTACAGTCCTGGTATTAAAGTTGAGGTCCATTTGACATCAATTTCCATGTATTTTTCTCCAGAGAGCATTACATAGATAGGATCACATTCCCACTCTATAGACATGTGCCATGCCCATGATCCATACAATTAAACTGCTACGCGACATTTAAAATACAAAATGCTTGCCACTTGTAGGGGTCCTCATGGCTAATAAACCTTGATATCTCCCAACACTCACATAAACCAAACCCTATGCCTCAATTTCTAGGTGAGAGGGAATGCTGTCTTGCCCTACCTACCACAGCAAGTGAAAATGAGGGCTTTTCTTTTTGATAAAAACTAAGCTCAGTAACAGACATTGGTGGTGAAATTTACCCAGCAGTAATTACTACGGCTTGTTGGCCATGTCGTAAGTGAAACATCCACTAAGCTCCAAGAGCATGGAGCTAGAGCTTGAGTTGTGGTTGTCACTGCTAAAGCAGCGTAAATGTTGAAAGCTCTAATCAGACTTCTAGTCATCGGCATCATGGTTCCTTTTCCTTTTGATGAGGAAATATGCAATTCCTTAGGGGTGAATGTCAAATGTTCATAAATAGAGAAGCATCTGAAATATCTATGAGCAATACTTATTTATAGGAATCATTTATCCAGAGTCTCTATGTGCCTTTCCAGCTCCAGTATTTATCTATTTCTGTGCAGCACCCATATAGCCACATGCTGCTTCTATTTATATGCATGCAGTCTACCTCTCTAATTGTTTCCAGATCTCTAAGTAGTGGATACAGTAATTCACCTGCATGTTGGCAACATGCACTTCTCCCTGGCTTCTAATTCTACCCACAGAAAATCATTTGTCTGTCCATTTCATTGTTTCTTCCAACAGTAATCAGCAATTACATTTGTCTCTACCTACAAAGTCTCGCTGCGCCTCTTTGGGCTAATTTCATAGACTGTGTGAGCCTCCTCATCTCTAGGACTTTATGAACAGCATTAACCTTATAATGTTCCTTTGAGGGTTAGTTATAATTGATGTGTTCTGCCTATAAATGCTGGTTCTCTGCATGATACACTTTCCCAAGGACTTATTTACATAAATAATCTGTTATGCTCTTATTCTGTGTAAGAACTATGGTTTGTATACTTTATCTCAAAAAATATCCTAATAATTCTCAAAGGTCGGTGCCATTATTATTCTAATTTCATAAAATGGGAAAATTAGTATTGTAGAAGTTGTTAACATGAACAAAAACATACAAATTGGAGGTGGAGGAAACCAGATTCCAATTCTTGTTTCTCTAATCCAAATTGCCATGTATACTATTAATCACTGTATCCTCAGCACCTAAGATAGTGCCAGGCACTGTAGATTTGATCAGATGTGTATGCTCTGCTTCTATCTTTGGAGTTACCTTATATTCCTGTTCTGTGATTTTTAATGACAATATAGCTGGTTTGTCCATGTGGATTAAAATGATAGCTAATGCTTGTATGCAAATGAATGCTTTAGAGGTAGCAGATTCAAATACATTAGATGGTATACTGAGGAAATTAATGAGGCTGTAATAAAAAATAGCTAACATTATTGGGGTGCTTGCTCTATGGTGATGACACAATATTACAGACATACCTCTAATATAAGGCTGGTTCAGTTTCAGATCACTGCAATAAAGCAAATAACACAACAATGCAATTCACTCAAATTCTTTGGTTTTCCAGTGCATATAAAAGTTATGTTTATACTACACTTTTGTCTATTGAGGATACAATAGCATTATGTCTAAAAACAATATATACACCCTAATAAAAATACTTTATTGCTAAAAAATGCTATCCATCATCTGAACCTTCAGCAAGTTGTAGTTTTTTTGCTTGTTAAGAGGCTTGCCTCAAGGTTGATGACTGCTGACTAATCAAGGTGGTAGTTGCTGAAGGTTGGGGTGGCTGCAGCAATTTTAAAAATAAGAAAACAAAGTTTTCTGCATCAGTTGACACTTCCGTTCATGAAAGATTTCTCTGCAGCATGCAATGCTGTTTGATAGTATTTTACCCACAGTAAACGTCTTTCAAAATTGGAGTCAATTCTCTCAAACCCTGCTGCTGCATTATCAATAGTGTTTATGTAATTTTCTAAATTGTTTGTTGTCATTTCAACAGTGTTCTTAGTATCTTCACCAGGAGTGGATTCCATCTCAATAAACAACTTTCTTTGCTTATCCATGAGAAGCAACTCCTCTTTCATTCACATTTTGTCATGAGATTGCAGCAGCTCAGATATTCTTCAGGCTCAAATTCTAATTCTAGTTCTTGTGTTCTTTCTACCACATGTGCAGCTATTTCCTCCACTGAAATCTTGGACCCCTCAAAGTCTATAGGAATAAACATCTTCCAAAATCCTGTTAATGCTAATATTTAGGCCTCCTCCCTTGCATCATGAATGTTCTTCATGGCATTTAGAATGGTGAATCTTTTCCAGAAGGTCTTCAGTTGTCTGGATCCATCAGAAGAATCACTATTGATAGCAGCTATAGCCTTATGAAATGTATTTCTTAAATAAGACTTGAAAGTCAAAATGATTCCTTGATCCATGGGCTGCAGAATGGATGTGTTAGAAGGCATGAAAGCAACATTTATCTCATTGCACATCTCTATTAGAGCTCTTGGTTGACCAGATGCATTGTCAATGAGCAGTAATATTTGGAAAGGAATCTTTTTTTTGGAAAGCCATGTTGTAAAGAGCCTTCAGAGAATTGAAGAGAGTTAGGGACTTGCTCTGGGTTAGGCTTTGGTTTAAGGGAATGTTGTGTCTGATCTGATCTTCTAGCCAGACCACTAAAATAAAATAAGGCTGTTTCATTTTCTTATCATTCATTTGTTCACTGGAGTGGCACTTTAATTTCCTTCAAGAATTTTTCTTTTGCATTCAAACCTGGGCTCTTTTGTGTGAAGCCTAGCTTTTGGCTTATCTTGACTTTTGACATGCCTTCCTCACTAAACCAAATCACTTCTATCTTTTGATTTAAAGTGAGAGTAGTGTGGCTCTTCCTTTCACTTGAACATTTAGAGATCACTGTAGGGTTGTTAACTGGCCTAATTTCAATATTAATGTTTTCAGGGAATAGGTAGACCCAAGGAGAGGAAGAGAGATGGGAGAGCAATCAGAACACATAAGACATTTATTGACTAAGTTCACAGTCTTTTATGGATGCAACTTGTGGTGCCCCAAAATAATTACAATAGTAACATCAAAGATTATTGATCACAGACATAATAATAATGATATAATTACAGATATAATAATGAAAAATTTTTAAATAGTGCAAGAATTAACAAATTGTGACATAGAGACATGAAGTGAGCACGTGCTTTTGGAAAAATGGCACCGATATTCTTGGTCAACACAGGTTTGCCACAAACCTTCAATTTGCCACAAATGCAGTATCTTTGAAGCTTAATAAAGTGAAACACAATAAAATGAGGTTTGCCTATAAATACTTAATATTTATATTATCCTATTTGATCCTTAAAACAACCCTTTGAGATAGATATCGTTGTTACTCCAATTGTATAAATAAGGAAATTAAGTAACAGAGAAGTTTAAGTAATTTTTCCAAGGTCACATTCATAGTATAAATGTGAAAGTCAGTCTTCAAACCTTGGCTTTCTAACTCCAAAGCTCCAACACCTTCTTTTACTTGGGCTAAGAACTACACCACTTTAAGCTTCATTTCAGACTTTTTATAATGAGCATAATAATATTATCTAACTCAAAGGGCTGTTATGACAATTAAATAAGAATCTGTGTTCTTGAGTCAGTCCTAGTTACATAGAAGGGTCGGCTCAACACAGTTTTATTGTCATTAGTAGTAGTTGCTAGTTCGTAAGCTCCTGGAGGGCAGGTTCCATTCTGATTCACTTTCATTCCCCCCACAGCAGACAATGCACTACGTGTCATTGTCTATAGTTGGTATTTAAGAGAAGCCTTAAATGAAACTGAGCAGAGAATATATACCTTCTAAAGGGTCAGAATCTCCCAGGAGGAATACAGAAGCAGTGGCATTCAGAGGCACCTGAGTGCTTAGGGAAAAGCAGGATTACTTTATAAGTCCCCTTCCATCAATGTAATATGATCAATGAGCACCACAACCGCCACTTTCAAGAAGTTCCATTTCCCAGGCTCTAATGACTTCCCTAAGGGCAGGAGTGAGACTGACACCGCGTCCCACCTCCCCACTGAACCCTAAATGGGTAGGCTAGGACAGAGGCAGCCAAAAACTGAGAAGAAAGTATACAAGAAGCCTCTTCATCCCCATCTTCCACCTCATCATTGCCTCCTGCCTCCAAGAGACACAAGCAGAGCATAAGTTTTACCTGTGGCAGGTGATGGGACTGTTAACATTTTCATAAACATAAAAGAGTATGTTTATCTGACACATTTGAATCTGTCCACATATGCGTTCACACTCACAGAGGAAAAGAAAACTTGGTGATGGTGGATACTACCAAAAATCAATTTCCCCAGGCTTGGTTGTGAATTGCAACCCCTGCTGTAGGACCAGATAACAAAGCTTAATTTGCAGTAATGTAGTGCCAACCTATCTGATGGCAGTGTTAAAACGTTTATAAATAAGGCTTAATGAACAGCCTCTGAGCTTTATGACTGGGTTTAACTCTTTCCCATTTCTCAGCTGCTAGGAAAGAAAGAAGACAATAAGATTGGAGAGAAAGGAGAAAACCATACTCCTAATAATCTCACTTACCCAGAGGGAATGAATGGTGTGTGGGGTTCTCTTGCTGTTGTTATAATATTAATAGTAACCATGAATACAGAGCATCGAGAACTCTCGTGTACGAGAACATGTACCTAAGCTGGGAGCAGTGTATGTGTTATCTCCTATAGTCTTCAGAACATGACAGAGTGGTTGGTGTCATTGTCCTCCTTTTTTTAATTTTAAAATTTTTTATTATTATCTTTTTTTAAAAATGATATTTAGATCACACAAAATGTTACATTAAAAAATATAAGAGGTTTCCATATACTCCATTCCCCACACCCCCGACTCCTCCCACATCCACAACCTCTTTCATTACTGTGGTATGTTCATCGCGTTTGATGAGTACATTTTGGAGTATTGCTACACACATGGATTATAGTTTATGTTATAGTTTACACTCTCTCCCAGTCAATTCAGTGGGTTATGGCAGGATATATAATGTCCTGCATCTGTCCCTACAATATCATTGAGGACAACTCCAAGTCCTGAAAATGCCCCAATATCACACCTCTTGCAGTCTATAGTTGCGAGCAGAATTCCATCCATCAGCCATGTGGCATCTAAGCCCCCTTCCGATTTGGAGGTGGAATGGACTTTAAGGTCCCAGTGTCTTCAGGATGGAGGAATAAAATATAGATTAGAGTGTACTTACTGATATTCTACCATGGAAATATTGTGACTCTAGCAATGGAAGAAATTATATCACTGATGTGGAGACAGTGGCCATGGGAGTTGCTGAAGCCAGGGAGAGAGAAAAAGAGGTGATATTGTCCTCATTTATAGATACACACTAAGGCTCAGAGAGGTTTAGTAATTTGCCCAAGTTTGCACAGTTGATGAATGATTCAATTAGGTCTACAGGGTTTCGGAATATGCACCCCAGCACCAATTGTTGTGTAGTAAAAAAGGCCTTTTCTGGGATCATACTAGACCTAGGCAAAACTTGTAATTGTATATATGATCATGTTCAATTAGTTTCCTCTTCAGAATTAATTCTCTGTCTGACACTCCTGGATGGAATTCTCATCCCATTTTACAGACAACAAAACTGAATTCAAAACTAATTGTCCAAGGTCACACACCTGGTTAGTGCTGGAGCTAGAATTTGAAATCAAGGGTGTCTGAGTGCAAGATGATGCAGATGTAAGTTAGCATTCTCCTTCCATCCATTTACCCATGCCTCTGAGTTCTCCCCAACACACGCATATCCTTCTTGTAAACTATCTGCCAGGTACCCCAGCCCTTCAGGATTTCATTAACCTCTGACCTGGGACTTGGAAGCTGCATAACCTTGGGAAAGGCAACTAACCTCTCTGAGGCTCTGACTCTTCTCTGTTAAATAGGGATAATATTTAGCTTTCAGGATGGTTTAAAGGATTAAAGATAATATAACTGAAGAGCTGGCCTGATAAGGAAGCATAGAGTCTCAGTATCTGGCACCAATTGGATTTTCAGGCCTCATCCGACCTTGCTATTTCACACACACACAAACACACACCAGAAGGCTATGGATTGAGGATTCTTTGAGGGAAGGATCTGTTTCCCCATTCTCTCCACTCCCAGAATTGAGCATAGCATGTGACCTAGTCTTACAGGAATGATGGCATGGGCTGGTAAATTTTCTCCCAAGGGTAATCCCCAGGGTCCCATCCCATTGAGCTTTAAGAGACTCTGTTAAATCCAATTCTTCAATATAATCTTCACTCTGGTTCTCTCTGTGAGCAATTATTTCTCTGTTTTCATCCTTAGCTTTTGTCTTTTTCTCTTGGTATTCCCTCTTCTAGCTCTAAACAATATGTCTCCCTCCTGGGGGATTGTGTTGAACTCTGTTACAGACATTCTATCACCAGCATGGGCTTATATAATATTTGCCAAAGTGGTGTCAGGGGACTGCAACCTGTGTCCAGTAGCTATAATGTGATGCTCGGGCAGAGTGAAGATGGAGAACTAGAAAAACTATTCTGGAAGGAAAGAAAAATTCTGAAGAGGGCTTGTAAAAAAGGCAAGAATCTGAGATCACAGTGGTAAAAGTAAGACAATAGGGAAAGAAGATATTCACAATGGGATATGGGTAAAGAAGTTGTAGGAAAGAGAGGAAGCCAAATAGAAAGAAATGAGGAAATGGATGATAGATCATTTGAATTGAGTATATTCACTCATTATCTCCATCAATACTTATTGAGGGCCATGCTAGGTGGTAGGGATATCTTGGTAAGTGAGGCAGGCTCAGTCCCTGTCCTCTTAGATTTTACAGCCTAATGAGCCAGGCGTGAACAAAATAGTCACCTGACTATATATCACTGATATTTGATGAATATTGTAAGTTTATGACAGGAGTTCAAGGAAGGGTCAGGGAAGACCTCCCTGAAGAGATCATTTTTGAGTTGGGATTTAAATATGTGGCAAAATTAACTAGGAAAAGAGAGAGTTTAAGAATATGACAGGTAGAGTGGTATTATGTGCCAAGCCTCTGTTTCAGGAGAGAAAGTGAAAGGAGATCAAATAGCTAGAACAAGGAGGTAGGAGACTTTTGAGAAGCAGCTAAAGAGATGGGTAGAGATCTCATATTGAAGAGAAATGTTCACATAAAAAGAATAGGAAGCCAATAGAGGAGTTTAAGCCAAGAAGTGATATGTTCACAGTTTCATTTTTTAAGTTCACTTGGGTTAATATGTAAGGAAGGGTTTGGATGGAATGAAAGTGAAAATGGGATGCCCAGTTAGACAGTAACTGCAGGAGTTCAAATAAGAGATAACAGGGAAGGAGAAATTGGGTGTATTGGCAGAGAATTTAGTATATAAAATGGATGGGGATTGGTGCTGGATCTATTGTGGCAGGAAAGGGAAGGTTCCAGCATGGTGCCTGGGTTTCTGGATTATGCACTTAGATGGTGAGGGGTGCTGCTCACCAGGCTACCAGGATACAGAGCCACTGGGTGAGACTGGGTAAGCATAGAGGGGAGCTCCTGGGTCTTTGGGCTTGGCCTCCCCATTCTCTAGCACTAAAATTTTCTGCCCTTAGCTTCATCTCTCAGAGCTGATGTTCCTCATTTGCAATATGAGAATAACACCTAATCCATAGACTTGTACAAAACGCATTAAGTTTGTAATGCAGGGCCTGGAACTAACTTTGCATTACCAACTTCATGACCACAGGCCAGGTAATTAATGTCTTTGAATTTAAGTTTTCTCCTCTGCAGAATGGAAATAATATTGGTAACTACCCTGTACCTTGCTGTGATGGACAATGCCCAAACAGTGCCTGCCACATAGTGGGTGCTCAACAGGCATTGTTTATTATCACAGATTAACAGTTTTCTTTTTGGCAGAAAGAGTTAGGGAAAATCTACGAATGCATTATAAGTGAAAATGGAAAAATTTGCCTGTTTCTGTTACTGTGTCTTTGCTAGATCTAGACCTCTGCTTTCCAATGTATATAATGGAGATAAAGTTGGTTTCTACCTTATGTCCCCCAAACCATGGAGCGGGTCATTGAAGAAAGGAACCCCAGCTACCTGGAGATGTCGGTGCTGTTAGGGATATGGCAGAGCACTGCTTCTAAGCACACTCACCAAGAGGGGGCCTTCTCCTTCACACGCCTCAGAGAGAGAACCTCAGTCTCCAAGAAGGCAGGGCCAGGGAGGTCAGGACGGAAGGAAAGAGAGAGACAGGTGGACCAAGATATAGCCTGGAGCTAACTGTGAAAGACAGCCTGCTTGCCTGCTGTCCACTGCTTTGCAGCAATGTCAAGTCAGGGCACATCAATGCTGTGGAGAAATCAGACATAGGGACTGCAAAAGGGAACATTCCAAGGAATAATGTACTTCCCAGTCTGGGGCCCCTCGGTTAGGAAGCCTTCCATCAGGGATGATTTATATTTTCAATAAGTCATTCTGGCTAAGGAGGCCCTCTTATCAGGAGCAGGGCAGAATAAACTTTTCTGCTGCTTCTGGGCAGGGGGTCCTGGGTGAGGAGAGAACATTTTACAAGGGTCTTCTGTCCCAAATGGACACTCCACTTCTTCTCCTTTGGAATCAGCTCAGAAGGAGACACAGACTGCACAGGAAGCTGATGGGATCTGCATTTGATAAGGTTATGATTAAATCAAGGTTTTTGCTCTAATTACACTGCATTTAAATAAATGCAGCCTAGTAAGTAATTGTAATTGATGTGCAATTAAATATGTATTTATATCACCATTGCCTTTCCCAGCACAGCTGTCTATTCCTGCTTCCCATTGTGGCTGGGGACAGTGAAGTCTGCCTGATGCTCAGGAGGGGGGAGCTCCCATTCACTCGTGTGTGGGGGGAGGTGCCTATTTTCAGTGGTAAAATGGGAAATCTGGGTGCACAGAGAGCAACTGTTGAGTTGTTTAGCCCCCTGACTCCTTGGGGAAGGTCAATTGAGAAGACCTGCATATATCATGCAGGCCCTGGAACTCAAGGGACACTCAGAGAAATGCCACTCTATTCAAGAGCACAAGATCTGGTTCTTCTTGGCTTGATACTAAGTCCCTTGAGCCTTTTTACTAATCACACACTTGTTATATTCATCTCTTGGTGCCTGGCACTGTGTCTCGCACAAAAGTACCAATGAATACTTGTGGGAACACAATTTAAATATAAGGGTGAAATCTTCCACTAACTTTATATAATTCATTCTTAAATCTGACTACGGCTGTGACAATGTAAAGAGGTTGATATTTGCTTTTGAAGCAAGACTTAGACATTGACCTGTTATTGGGCAAATGATTGGAGACTATGCAGCAACAAGAGCCTCAAGACACCATGACCTTCTTCTCCATTTTTCCCTGCCCCCATGTGTGCTTGGTCTTTGGATGCAAGGTAGGTTTCTTCCCCGCATGCTAGAAGGACCATTAGACCAGAGTAATGGGAAAAATAACAACTACATAAGATGATGTGGGCACCATCAAAAAGCTGTCATGACTATAAAAGAAGATGTTGGGGAAAATGTGAGAATTTCTGGGTGTTTCAGCCATATGGGAGACAAGACCCACATATTGTAAGATGGAGAAAAAAGGACAGGTAATTGATTGCATGAAGACTCAAGCTGTATTTATATTTTAATGAGCATTTATCAATGCTAATAACCAGAATAAATCATAAGGCCAAAGAAGACATGGCAAGATGCTCATAATCTAAGCTACATGAAGGTGGAAAACGAGCTCAGGAAAATGACTAATACAGTGGAAATAAAAGCAGGTTTGGTGCACATAATACTGAACTCAAAGTTGACTGCTTATTTGCAATCCAGATAAATATCACTGTCCTTTGGCCTCGTTCCCCAGCAGCCATGATGGAACACATCTCCCTTGGGCCTCTCATCATCTATCAGAATGCTAATTATGGGGCCAAAGAAATATCACCATCCACTGCTGAAAGGACACCATGCATCTCCCTGACAGCTAGTCATTACAGGAGCATATAGGCACCCCAGGCTTCTGCCAGGGTGACTAAGTTCCCTTAAGAACCCAAGCAGAGCTCTGAGCCACACCGGCCTATATATCAGCTGCCGCCTCTGAGCCCAGGAGGGATGGACACCATCACCAGCGGAGATGGATGCTGCAGGTTTTGAATTCTCAAAGGACCTCAGTGGGGTAAGTGTATTGGTGAAGGAGAAAATGGTGAGGAGGGAGAAACAAAAAGCTAGCTTTGTGTTATTTTAACTCTTCGAGTTTAGTTACAGACCCGAGGCACTTGGAAGGTGCAAATGATTTTCAGTGTTAAAAAAATATAGTATCATTTTCCATTCTCACAGCTCTTCCTAGTTACCAAGCACTTTCCCAATTATTATTCTATTTAACCTTTATCTCATGGCAGGAATTATTATCTCTAAATGACTAATTAAAAAAAAACTACCGAGCCTCAGTTATATTAAGGTATCGAGGGTCAGAGGACAACATAAATGACAGGGTTGGGACTAAAACCCAGGTTTTCAGGCTTCTGTTCAATATTATTTAAAAGGCAGTTAAGTATATGGACACAAGGGATCTTTCAGGGGTGATGGAAATGTTTGAAAACTGGATATAGTGATGGTTGCTCAGCTCTGTACATTTTCTAATGATCATTGTACAGTTAAAACAGGTGAATTTAGAGTATGTAGATTATTCTTTAATACTGCATTTTAAAAAAAAATGGCAGGCAAATGTAGTAAACAAAGCCTGGACTTTAGTGTCTTATATCAATGATCCAAATACTGATTCTAGCTCTAATAATCTGTGCAACCTCAGGAAACTTACTTAACTTCATGGAACAGCAATTTTCTCATTTGTAAACTGGGTATAACAGTATCTACTTCTCAAGATTGTTGTAAGGATTTAGCATTACAGCAATAAAAGCTGACTTTTCCCTATTATTTCTGATGCCCAGGAATCATGATATAAGAAATAAAGTAACTCCCTATTGCTTGCTTAACCCCTAATGCTTATTTGTGTCAAGACTGGATCTTGCATGAGCATCAGACATGTGATATGTTTTTGTAAAAGTACCAAATCAGTGCTTTTGATTAGTACTCAACTAGCAAATAGCAGTGTCTGGGGCATAACAAGAGCATATACATTCTCACTTTTCCCACCTACTGATTTTCAAACTTGGCTGCTCTTTGGAATCATCTGAGGAGTATAAAAATACCAATGCCTGGGTCCCATCCCAGAAACTCTGGTTTAATTGGTTGGGGTATGGTCAGGACTCTAGGATTTTTGAAGGCTCCCCTGTGATTCTAATTCCAGCAAAGCTGGAGAACCACAACTCATTGGCTTTCAAATCTTACTACAATATAATCTACCCGGGAGATTAAACAAGCAAATAAAACCTGAGTCTCACCCCCAGAGAACCTAATTTAATTCATCCAAGGTTGGATGTGGGCAGCTGTGCATTTTAAAAATTCCCCAGGTGATTCTAAAGCGCAGCTAGGGTTGAGAAGCACTGCTTCAAACCCCTTCTTAATCAGCAAAATGGGTAGGAAACTGACTTCTTCGCATTCTTAGCTTCCTGGATCCTACCTCTCTCCTGCTTCTGGGAAAGGGGTTCATGAGATGAGGTGATGGACACTGCCTATCATTCCATAAGATGTTGCCCTTGGCTATAAGCCTGCTGCAGTGAAGCAGGCCCTAGGGTATTTGGGGACCCCAGGACTGCAGCGCAGATATCATTAAGGAGGCTGAGGTACCATCCATAAGGCGGTATTTGCAGAGGAGCTGAGTGTTCTTCAAGTCCCCATGGCCCACATGGTGCCTGGGGGTGGGGAGTGAATCAGAAAGGAGTTCTCAGGTAGTGTGAGAAGTCCTGAGGTGCTTTAGGAGGAACTCCTCTGTGGTAGGTGCTGTGAATATAATGGTGAGCAAGATAAATGTGATATCCCTCTCAGAGGTTAATATTAAAAAATGAAAACCTATGTCTGCTGCAGACAAGCCAGTCATGAAAATGTTTCTGAGCTGCTTATCACCTTCCTGCTCCCTGAATTGAACTTCTCTTGGCCACCCCAGCAATTCTTCCAGAACCACCCCTGTGTCCTCCACGAGTGAATGCTTGTTACACACTCCAACACCCACCATCCTTTTGCCCTCCTGATCCAAGCTGATGCCCTACCTTCCTTTCCTTTTACTTTCTCTGCCAGTCCTGTATTCTCTCTTTTCAAGTCAGTTATTGCTCTCCAGACCCTAGGATGGGAGATGTAGGGGGCAGGGGGAGGAGGGGGATTCCATGAATCAAGTGGAACCAAACCTGAAAGATTTGATCATGAATACTTGCTCTCCTAAAGGCATTTCTAGGAAGTTCTAGGAAGACTGAAAACTTCACTCCCTGAACAGATGCAATATGTTTCTAATTAGTTAAACCACATTTCCAGTTCTCAATGCCAAGGGCAGAGCAGTGATGCTGTGTCCTTGGTTATATTATGGACTCTTCTGATGTCACTGTGCATCAGAGTCATTTCTAACTTCTCCTGCAGTATTAGATAGGCAGGGGAGCCAGTCCTGGTTGACTTAATGTTGAAAAAGGATCACCACCTGCCCCAGATCTTGATGATCTGTTGCTTTAGGAGCCAGAGAGCCTAAAGGCCCAGCTCTCAATTTTCTCCCAGGGCTTTTATCCTACACTCCTTTCTTCCACATCTTTTCTTTTTTACCAAAATAGTAGATGAGCATGATGCTATCAGAAAAGCACTTAGCAAGGCTAAGATTGGGTTATAATTCCTCTTCTGTGATTTGTGACATGACTCACCCTTAATCAGATGGTCTAATGTGACTTATAAATCTAGTCCAATGAACAATTTACCAAAATGCCCCTCCAAACATATTTTAAAGGTGTTGGTAGGGAACTATTATTGATTTTATATAGCCTAGTCTTACTATCAATAAAATAGCACAGGAATAATTACTGAAATAAGGTGCATCTTAAAATAACTAATTTTAATATAAATGTTACCTTTATTATTGATGTTGACCAGAAGGAGGCTTCTTTTGAAGTTTTGTTTTTTTTTAGTTTTCAGAATGATCATATATGGTCATATGAAACATGAAGCAGAAATGCAAGTCAAGAAACCCGATGGATTGTGGGAAGCCAGCACCAGAAGTTTATGGCCTCAGAAACTGACAGACAGTGAATTCCTATTGTTTAGGCTAACACTGTACAGTATTTGTTATAGCAGCTGGGCAAACTAGGATATCTAGTTATATGAATACTAATTGATAACATTGATGAGTGCCTACCATGTGCCAGGAATTTTTTTTTTCTTTTCTTTTTTTAAATAATATATATTTCTTTATTTTTTAAAAGATGCTTAGATTATATAAATGTTACACAGAAAATATAGGGATTCCCATATGTCCCACTCCCCACACCTCCCACATAAACAATATCCTTCATTAGTGTGATCCATTCATTGCAACTGATAAATGCAACTGGAGGCATTGCCATTGAGCATGGACCATAGTTCACATTGTAGTTTACACTCTCTCCCAGTCAATTCTGCATGTTATGGGAAGATGTCTTCGTGCAGAATCGACATCAAGGAATTGTTCTTAAGTGCTTTAGAGATATTATCTCACTTAAACTTTGCAATATATCAGATAGGCACTCTTAGCATTCCCATGCTAAAGATAGAGGAAATGACCACATATAATTTAAGTGGTCATACTAATAATTGTTTTTGGTATTAAGAGGAATGTTTGTCAGGCCTAGAGGAAAAAAGAAAGAAAAAAGTTGGGTTTTGATGAATAATGAATAATCTGAAACAAAAACAAACAGAAAAAGGCAACATGGTGAGCAGGGCACCTGTGGTGTGAGCGAAATTGGGCACTTGATTCTTTGGTAAAGTTCAATCAACTTCTAGTCATTAAAAGGCCATGTAATTGATGCTGTAGGACAGGAGTGAAAAATAAGAGGGTGGAAGGGACAGATATAGGATCAGGAAGCCAAATGAGATGATGATCGTGTCCTCCGAATATTGGTAATTCCTCTGACATTTAATCCATGTCGTGTACAGACAGGCTTTAATGAAATAATGGATGAAGAAATGAATATGTAATATCCTTAGCCTCAGGCAGCAAAAATGGTGACTTCTTGCTACTTCCCAAGCCCCTGAATATGACTGCCTCTTTTGAATCCAGTTATCACACATTTTGGCCTATTCTAAATAGGTGTTCTACTTGGGAAAGAGCTAAACGAGCTCTCTTATCCTTCCCATTGTAAACAACTGTATTGAGAGAGGTTGGGCATCATAGTAGCAGATACGTTCATGCTACAGAAACTACAAAGCAACAGTGTTACGTTCTCCTAGGCCAAAATGCTTGCCCAGAGAAGCAATAGGTAGAGGAATGAATCCTTTGTCTTTTTTAAAAACTGTAAAATGATGAAGGTGGAAGCTTCTTCTATGACCTCCTATTGAAATGAAAGTGTGTTGTAGACTGAGTCCCTGCTCTCTCCATTTCTAAGGCAAGCATTGCTGCTGCGGCAGGAGAATCCTTGCTGTCCCCTTGCTGTCCCTTACCATATGCAGCCCACACTGCCTAGGGTGAGACTCTGAGAGGCTAAAGGCAGCAGGTCATAGA
Organism: Dasypus novemcinctus; assembly: GCF_030445035.2. NCBI lineage: Eukaryota > Metazoa > Chordata > Mammalia > Cingulata > Dasypodidae > Dasypus > Dasypus novemcinctus. The sequence continues at coordinate 168,378,301 of NC_080675.1, read as the reverse complement.
GGCTGTAGACCGGCAGAACCATTCCCGTTTCTGTCATTTCTGGTACTTATGATGAAATGTCAGAGAGCTGCTGCTTTTTCCATTCCAGATACGATTCCATTTTCATCTATAATAAATCTATTATAATTCCAGCAATATTATTCCCATGTGAATTGCTATTCTAATCTTTTACTTGCAGTTTGCATATAATTGGCCCAAAATAAAAATCATTGGAAGGTACCCCTTTTTTTCATAACCCCTTGTTCCACTTATCAAAATGCCCTCAGAGTCAGTGGTTGCTAGGGATTCTGATTTGGATTCCCCATCCCTATGCTGATTTGTGTGCAACTGTTCTAGTGGAAGGGATGGCTACTTGTTATGCGGAATGTATTCCCCATATGCGGAGACTGGCTGCTTCAGCAGCCACAGGGTTTGCTTCTTAGGGTCTCTATCTAAGGACATGCAATTTGCTTAGGTGAAGCAGAGAAATCTGAGTAAACTGGAACCAAGCCACACTAAAATGTGCTATTAATTGAACTTATTTTAAATTTTACACCACAAATCTTCTCTGTTTCCCTTCATAACTGTCTATGGTTAAGTAAGGCATTCCCAGATGAGCTTTCAATGAGGAAAGTCCCCACACTGCATAATGAGCAGCATTTCATAATAAGCACTGGTTCTGTATGTAGTGTATCCACACTCAAACTCTAGCTCAGTCATAGCTCTGTGACTTTAAGCAGGTTGTAAACTCTAGCTAATGTCTATTTCTTTATTAGTGGCGTTGCAAATATTAAAGAAGTGATCATTTGTAAAGCTCCTAAAATAGTGCCTGAAATATGGAAAGTACACACACAAAAACATTGACTTTTATAAATATTATCATGGGATTTTTTTTCTTTAAATATGTTTCTATTACTATCATCAAAGATTTAAAACCAAAAATAGTTATGGTAGCAATCCCAAATTTCTCCCATGGAAATTTAATCAAGTGGTAGGTTTTCTCACTATTTCCCTACTAAGGATCTTCAGCCTGAGCCCAGACAAAGTCTGTTCAAAAGCTCAACTTTCACTATTGCCTAATTAATATAAAATGAAAGATTCTCAGATAATCCATTTACAGGTGTAAGCTGCAACTAATTGAACTATTGAGACCATACAGCAGTACTGTGTTCAGTTCTGGGGACTACATATTAAAAGGGGTATTAGTAACCAAAGATATAGATCAAAGTGGTAAGGGGATTTGATACCATAGGATTAAAAAGATGAGCATAGGGTACCTTGTCTGAATGCTTTTTTTTAAAATGGGGAAACTATGACAGATATATTTTCATTGATTGATTGATTGAAGAAAAAAAAAGTTTTCCTGCTGCAGAATCCCAATGTGGTAGAATGTGTAACTTGGCAAATTCTCTCTCCTAAGAACAACTCTAAAATTGGACAAAATAATAAAAAACAGTTATTTCAGGGATTTGGAAATCAACCAAATGTATACCAAATTGAGAATTTGTTATTAATGAAAATATACTAAACTTTGGGTAAGGGAATTGGAAGACTGTGGCATTTTTACCTCGGGCTATGCCTTTCCTCCATTCCATATTCAATGGGTATAATAGTTCTACCAGAACGGGGCAATCTGTGAAAACCAGCAACCCTACTAATGGAGTTATTTGATTTAGAGAGAGAAGGAAAAAAAAGTCCCACACCCAGCAGCACTGTCAGTAATGAGAACTTGCTCTCACAAATGAATGAGAAGACCAGTGGCTCAGCTAACCTGAGGTGTGGACCTAGTTGGATCAAGCAATAAACAGGCAGACTAGCCAGAATATAACAGGAAGATCTGGGAAATGAGATAGCCATAGTGTTGCTTTTCCACATACCCTTTCTACTGACTGGAAAGATGTATGTATATGCAAGGTATACCAAAATGCGTTAAGCTATCCACACATTACTGCCTGCCTTTGAGCTGCACAGAAGTATAGAGAAGATACAATAGGACCTGGAAGGAAGTAAAAGCAGGAGCTGGCTTAAAAATTGCCTGAATTTGAAGGTGATCTTCAACATATACACAGATCCATTGGTAGGAGTAAAAGACTTACCGGCTGGCATGTTTGTGCAAAGTCTTTAAAATATCATTGTTTGGTCACTAAATTATGTAGCACAATGCAACCTGTAGGAAGCCTTGCATAAAATAAAAACAAGAATTTTAAAAATAATGAGTAGAGACAATTGCAGTTATATATGACAGCAGAACAGATTCCATATATTTCATCAAAGCTAGTTGCTAAAAAATAAAGAGGAAAAAGGAATAAAACAGGAAAATGTGATCCTTATTAATGAGTAAAAATACTAGTCAATAGAAATCGTCTATGAGGGGGCCCATATGTTGGACTTAGCAGACAAAGACTCTGACATAGCTATTATAAATATTTACAGAAAATTAAGGGTAACTAAGTTTAAAGAATTAAATGAAAATATGATGAGAATGACTCAACTGATAGAGAATTTCAAAAAAGCAAATAGAAATTATTTAAATAGAGCCATTTGTAAATCCTGGAGTTGAAAAGTACAATAACTGAAAGGAAATTTTCATTAGAGGAACTCAGTAACAGATATGAGGTATCAGAAAAAAGAATCAATAAAGTTGAATACAGTTAAATAGACATTATTGAATCTGAACAACAGAGGTGAAAAATAATGATGAGAACATAACTGAAATACAGAGGGTACAAATACACACATGATGAGAGTTCCAGAAGAAAAGAAGAAGAAAAGGCAGAAAAATAAAAAATTAATGGACAAAAATTTCCCAAAATTTGCTGAAGATTATTCTACAAATCAAAGAAGCTCAACAAATTGCAATCGGGATAAACACAAAAAATCCACACCTATACATCATAGTCTCAACTGTTCATAGTCAAAGAGAAGAAGAAATAACTCATCATTCACAGAGAAATGAAAAATAATTAATGGCTCACTTCTCACCAGACATAATGGAAACTGGAAATACAATGACATACTCAAATTATTAAAAGCAAAACAAAAATAAAACACAAAATACCTGTTATCAAGAATTATATTTCAAACAAAACTGTCTTCAGAAATGAAGAGCAAACAAAGGCATTGTCAGGCAAACAGAGCTTGATAGAGTGATTTTCTAGCTGCTATTTTTTCCCAAGAAATAATAAAGGAAATCATTCAAGTTGAAAGGAAACAACACTAGATGACAACACGTCTCTCCATGATGAAATAAAGGAAAATAAAAAGCAAGTATATGTGTAAATATACTAGAATACATACATATTTTTCTTTTGCTCTTTCTTTAATTTCATTAAAAGATAGAAGATTTCATGAAATAATTATAGCACTATATTTTTTATTATAGCAGATATAAATAACTATAATAACTGCACAAAGGAGGGGAAGAAATGGATATATACTGGAGGCAGGTTTCTATACTTTATGCATGTTCATTTATTACCAACTTAAAGTAAGCTATGGTAAATTAAATATTGTAATCCTTAGAACAACCAGTAAGAAAGTTACTTAAAAATTGTAATAAAATCAGCAAAGGGATTTAAATAAAAGAATAATAGAATTTTAAAGTCTACTTAACGCATACCCAGAAAGGAGAAATAAAGGAACAAAAAAGACATGAGACGCATATAATACAAATAGTAAAATGTTTGATGTAAATCCAACCATAACAACAATTGCATCGAATGTGAATGGACCACAAACTCCAATATAAAGTCAGAGATTGTCAGACTGGATAAAAATTACAGTCCAACTATATCCTCTCTAGAGGAGACACAGTATAGATTCATAGGCACAGCTGGTAGAAAGTAAGATGAAAGAAAAAGATATACCATGCAAACATAACTACAGCAGAGCTGGAGTGGTTATTTTAAGATAATGCATCATGATGTTTTAAAAATGATATATTATTGGAAACAATGATGTGCTATTTAATAATGATAAAAGGTCAGTTCACTGGAAAGATATAATAATTAAATATTACCAATGCTATCTCAACACCCATGAATAATAAGAAGCCTTAACAAATTAGGAACAAAAGGCAACTCATCCTTTTGATAAAGGTCATTTATGAAAATTCTACTGAAGATATCATATTTAGTAGTGAATGTCTTCCCTTAAAGATCAAGAACAAGGCAAGGGTGACTGCACTGCACACTTCTGTTCAACATTGTGCTATTGGTTCTAGCAATAGAGGTAATTTTCTTTTAAAGGCATCCATATTAGAGAGAAGGGAGAAAACTTGCCTTTATTAACAGATTACATGATCTGAATGTAGACATCACTAAGGACTACATACACATATGCAAAACTAAAAGAACCAATAAATGATTTCAGCAAGGTCACTGGATATTATATTCAAAAATTATTTCTATGTACTAGCAATGAAAAATCTAAAAATGAAATTGATAAAACACAGACCTAAAAAAGTCATTAAGATCATGAATGTATAAAATTAGCAAGCTATTCAATGGGATAAAATACTTGGAAACCATGTATCTGATGTGTTTAATATCAAAGAAATCCTACAATTCAACAATAGAAAGACAAACATCCCAATTAAAAATGGTTAAATGATTTGAATAGGCATGTCTCCAAAGAAGACATACAAATGACCAAAAAGCACATGACCAAAAAGCACATGACAAGATGCTCAACATCATTAGCTATTAAGGAAATGCAAATCAAAATCACAATAAGATTCCATTTCATACCCACAAGAATGGCTCCTATTAAAAAACAGAAAATCAGAAGTGTTGGACAAGATGTGGAAAAATAGGAATATTCATTCTTTGTTGGTGGGAATGTAAAATGTTTTGCATTGTGCAAGACAGTTTGGTGGTTCCTGAGAAAGTTAAGTATAGAATTACCATTTGACCTGGAAATTCTACATCTAGGTATATCCCCAAAATTACTGGAATGAGGGACTTGAACAGATATTTTCACATCGATAGTTATTATCCACAATTGCCAAAAGGCAGAAGTAAACCAACTGTCTATCAACCAATGAATGGCTAAACAAAGTGTGGTATATATATACACAACGGAACATTATTCAGACATAAAAAGAATGAAGTTCTGCTATATGCAACAACACGGATGAACTTTGAAGACATGATGTTTAGTGAAACAAGCCAGAAGCCACAGGGACATATATTGTATGACCTCCCTGATAACAAATAATTAGAATGAGCAAATTCATAGAGTCAGAAGGTAAAAAATAGTTTACCAGGGGCTGGAGTCAGGGTAGGGAATGGATAGTTAATGCTTAAACTGTACAGAGCTTCTGTTTGGCTTGATGGGATGGATTTGGTAATGGCTGATGGTGGTGATGTAGTACAACACTGGGAATTTAATTAAGAGCATTGACTTATATAAAGGATTGTGGTTAAAAATTGTACCTCAAGAGACAACCAGCAAGCTGGTGGCACAATAAAGAGCTCCTAGAGTCAGCTCCTACTACAGGGCAGTGAGTAAACACCCCAAGTTCTCTGGAGCTAGCTGAAGCATCTGTCTGGGGACTCCAGGAGACAAGAAGAGCATCCTGCCACATCCTTGAAGGAATGGAAGGAGGAGACTGCCCACCTACAGAGAAGACTCATAAGTAGAGCGCTCCACACCATGGAGACCAGTGCCCATCCCTCACTGGAGGCACAAGTCACCTCCGGAGCTATTCTGTGACTGGAATTGAAAGCTCCACTTCCCAAAAATAGGGGAGAAAGAGATGATTGGGCACGAACTTCAGCTACTGATGAGTAAATTCAGCAGGTTAAAGTAGAATCCTGAGAACAGCTAATGTTTGATCCTGTCCAAGTCAGAAAGAGGCCAGTAGCCTCAATCTTAACTCCACATCTGGCAAAAGGGGAAGTGGGATGGAGTGAAAATCACAGCACTGGAGGGAACTGGCTTCTTTTTACCCAAATCATATTGCAGGTGTAGCCTAAGCCCTACATCAACCCTATTGAAGGACATAGATATCCATGTACAAGAAGCACACTTAGTCCTATCTGAAAAAATCCAAAAACTCCAACTCTAAGACACTTACTAATCACAATGTCAAATGCTGAAGACAGAGAATTCTGAGAACAGCAAGAGAAAAGCAATGCATAACATATAAGGGATACCCAATAAGATTAAGTGTTGATTTCTCACCAAAAACCAGGGAGACAAGAAGACAGTGGTCTGATATATTTAAGATACTACAAAAGAAAAACTTGCAGTCAAGAATCTTATATCTGGCAAGATTGTCTTTCAAAAATGAGGGCAACATTAGAATATTCACAGATAAACAGAAACAGAGAATTTCTAAGCAAAAGACCAAATTTTCAGGAAATGCTAAAGCATGTACTAGAACCTGAAAAGAAAAGACAAGACAGAAATGTCTGGAAGAGAGTCTAGAAATGAAGATTATATCGATAAAAGTAATCAAAAGTGTCAAAAGAGTGGGGAAAATAAAATATGACAGATAAAACTCAAATAGTCAGGAACAAACTTAACCAATGATATAAAGCACTTGTATTCAGAAAACTGCAAGTTGGTGTTAAAAGAAATCAAAAAGCCCTAAATATCTGGAAAAACATTCCACGCTCATGAATTAGAAGACGAAATATCATAAAGATGTCAATTCTACTCAACTTGATATGCAGATTCAATGCAATCCTGATAAAAATACCACCATTTTTTTAAAATTGAAAACACAATTATCAAAATTATTTGAAAGGTTAAGGGGTCCTGAATAGCCAGAAACATCTTAAAAAGGAAAAGTAAACTCTCAGCTCCAGACTTTAAATTATATTATCTAGCTATAGTGGTAAAAACAGCATAGTAGTGGCATAAAGACAGACACATAGACAAATGGAACCAAATTGATGGTTCAGAAACAGACCCTCACATATATGGCCAAGTGGTTTTTGACTAGCCTGTCAAACCCGCACAACTTGGGCAGAATAGTCCATTCAACAAATGGTACTGAAAGAACTGGATATCCATAGCCAAAAGAAGGAAAGAGGACCCCTGTCTCATGCTTTATCCAAAAATTAATTCAAAATGGATCAAAAACCTAAATGTAAAAGCAAGAACCATAAAGCTTCTAGAAAAAATTGTAAGAATATATCTTTGAGACCTGATGGTAGGTGGTGAATTCTTAAAGGAGAAGAGAAGGACTGAGATGGACTACTGATGTTTAATGTATGTAGAAGTTTTAATTAGCTTTAATGTGAAAGTGTGGAAATGTATAGAGTGGATGGTAACAAATAGTGAGTAACAGCTAGTTTATAAATGGGGATGTCCTATACCCAAAGGACAATGTTTAGGGTACCTCCTTCCTCGTTAAGCATCTTTTTAAAAACTTCATAATAGGGAATAGACAAACAAAAACTTTGGTTGGCTGACTTGTTTTTTGTTTTTTTTAATTTTCCAGGGTTAGAGTTTCATCAGATATCCTTACCATGCTAGTTCCTTCACCATTTGCAAATCATTGTCGAAGGAAAAAACAAAACAAAACAAAACACCAAGGTCCACACCCATTTTGAGCTATCCTGCTTTTGCTGCTGCACCATCTGTCCCACCCTGCAGTAGGGTCATCAAGCTACCAGAGCTGAGTGAATTTTTGCTGATCGAATGTGCTCCTCCTTCAGTAATCCTTATCAGTAGTGGTGGATCCAGATGTGTGCTGCTTAGGCAACTAGCTTTTATTTGTTGTTACCCATTAAGGATGCTGTTATTATTTATTCCACAGTTGACACTTGTTGCTCTTTGCTTGGAAAACTGCCTTCAAATCTACTACCTCTACTTTCCTTCCAAACATGGTGCCACCCTCTTTGCTCCAAGGTGTAACATCTTACCTGTCTGTGGGAACTCTAAACCCCATTTTGGGCTTGGTGCTGGGAGATTTGCAAGCATTCTATTTGCCAAATCTGACTCACTGTCTAATGATATCTTTAGTGGAGGGAGTGTAGCCTCTCTTTAATCAGCAATCCTGAAGGGTAATTTTATGCTGTCAAAGATGGGTACACCTCCAACTGATTCTCAGGCAGTGCTAATCCGGCAGCACTAATCAACAGACCTCAAAACAGAGAGGAATCCTCTGCTTCCAATTGAGAGGAAAGAACATCTTCTTCCAGAGAGTTCTTGGATAATTAGAAGAATTAAGGAAAAATACATTATTCTATTTGAATCTAGTTCTAATTGCAATGAGCCAAGTAATCAGCTCACCAGCATGATGCATAACTCCTCACCTTTCTGCCACAGAGAGGAGCAGCCTTCTACTAATGAGCCTCTGTGGCCCCTTCATCACTGGTTAGTTTGTCTGTTCCTCCTAGCCTGTGGGATGGTCTCGTACCATATATTCTTCTGCCAGCCAGCTTCCAATTCATAGAAAGTAAGCCTCCTAATTTCTTTGCAATTAAAATGGGAGACCAGTCCTGTGTTTAGGCTGGGCTTTGCCTGCTCACAGAGCTCAGGCAAGGTGCCTGCAATATCACTGACAATCCTTCAAAGGCTTGATTCATTAGAGAGAAATCGATCTATCTGAGGAGCTCAGAGTGCAGAACAAAGTTCTCAGGCAATTTCTATGTCACCACTTCAATAAAAGCCTTCCACTCCCTAAGAGTAAAAACACTTAAGGAGAGTGAAGGTGCACGTTCTTCAATATTGATAGCCGAGGTTACATGCACTTCCTGAAGAATGAACACAATTCTTTTGCACTGTTGATGAGCGTGAATTAAACAAAGCTGTTTTCTCTGTGTAAGAATCCAGATTATTTTTTATTGCTGATACACCTACCCACCCATATAGTCATCCATTCATCTGCCTTTTTTTAATTGAGTACTCACTGTGAGTCGGACTCTGTTAAACTGTTTGCTCCATTCTATAGAGGATATGGAGTTTACAAGTGATTCAAGTACTTGTTCAAGTCCCATATCTAATAAATGGCAAAACTGGTACTTGAACTAAATTTGTCTAACTCTAGAGCCCCCTGAGGTATGTGTTGGAAAGTACAAGTTTCCAAGACAGATTTATTAAATATAAATTTTAAAATCATAAATTTTTTAAAATGTTCATAGGGCCTTCAAGACTAACATCATAGTAAATAGGTCTTTGAAATGCTCACCTGCATTCAGAATGTGCCTAAGGGAATTGCATCTTTCCAAATGGAATTCTCCACCTACTGCATCATTTTCCTTTTCTACCCTCAAAACTCTTTCATGTTCCCTCTTTGTTCTCTTGTCTTTGCTAACAAAATCTCTCTGGAAAGGATCCAGTCAACTCAAAATGAATGATGCATGCTTGGGTCCTCTCAACAATATTTATATTTTATCTGTTTGGCCAAATGCCCTCTTCATTCTTATTAAAAGGAAGCTGCCACAGAAATGCATAGCCACTTCTAAGGTCCAAGGCAGCTACATCTCCCATTCTTGCTGCTCCTTTCTTCCCAAGTATCACTTAATTTGTCCTAGGACTTTTTGATTTGTAGGAAAATTTTTTTTAATCATTTCTGGAAGAAATGATCTTACAGTCTCATTTTCAGTGGAAGGCTTTTGTGTGTGTGTGTGTGTGTGACTTCTGGCTGTTGTTTGCAAATATGAGTGTAAAGAATTATACCTGTCATTGGGAAAACATTTTTCTTTTCTTTTTATTTTAAATTCTGGGGAACTAGCAGAGTTTGGAAATGGCCTAGAAGGTAAAAAAGAAGGGATGTAATTGATTCAAACAAGAGGTAGGGGATTAGGAAGAGAAAAAGACAGAGAGTATTTCTGCCTTGAAATAGAATGCATTTGGATAGAGCATCTTGGCTTGTATTTTTTAGGAATTTAATCTTGGTGGACGAGAATGAGATGAAACAGTTCTTGTTTTAACAAGAGGCAAAAGTATAAGCCAAAGAAATAGCTCTTCAGTGGAGGGGGTATAATTCTAATAAGTCAATAATTGCTAATACTATGCAATGACATCATATGAAGGTTGGGCCAGCAACCTTTAAAATCCTGTCCCAAACCTGATTTATTCTTTGTTCATAAAAGACTATATATTTGTATCCATAGGACTGGCCATAGGGAAGAAAAATATTTTAGGATATAATGGGTATGGAAGGTGGGGAAAATGGGTGACTTATATAACGTGTGTAAAATTATGTTTAATCTTGAAGATGAAAAATCCAAGCTATCACCTATACACACAAAGATGTGGGGATGTGTAATTAAGTAGTATGAAACCATACTGCTGGATGTCAGAAAACTCAAGTTCCGATCTCTGTTTTGGTACCATATTGAGGCATACCTGAGATTCATTTTCCTTTTTTGAAAAAGAAGTTGTTGGACCAGAAGGTCTCTAAATCCCTTTTAGCTATAATTTAATGACATTTGATCACTCTCCCTTCTAGTGAAAGAATGATAGCTTTTAGATGAGTTTACCCAGCTCTTACAGCCATTAATTACACCTCTGAAAACAATATGGTAATTTAATTAAGCAAGGAAAAATTAGGGTAAATACGAATAAAGGAAGAGATTAATATTGATTGAGTGTCCACTTTGGGTCAGGCACTGTTCTATGTGCTGGTGACAGCAAGGTGAGAAAGGCATGCCCTCCACCCTTAGGGAAATAAAATGACACACAAGAAGGGTAGGAGGAGGTGACAAAATATAAATCAATACCCCCATGATGACACAGAAATGAATGAGGTATTGTTGGAGCAGAGATCAAAACAAATTTTCAGTTCAAGGAAGTCTAATAAATTGGATGGGTTTATAAGGAGACTGCAATGTAGACAGGGATCCATTGAATGCAAGTTCCATCCTTCAGCTTAAAGTCATTTCTAAGTTTGCATGTCTATCTCAAATCCCTGTTTAACTTTACAGTGAAGTATGCTTCTTACACAATGTAATAAGGGAAAACAAAGAATGGCAAAGGGGGTTGTAACGTACGCAGTAGGACAATTTTTTAAGAGATCATTTTTGAATTTTGCCCTGTGTACTGGCATTCTCTCCCTGTTTGAAGCAGGTAGCCAAGCTATTAGTATTCTCTTGACTTAGGCATTCTAGCAGGGAAGAAAATAGAAGCTACCTGAAGTCAAAGGCTACTTCCCAGTTTCTAACCTCCTCGCGTATTGATGAATTTTTTTCAGGAAGTGTCATTGAGGATAAAAGTGACAAGGAGGAAGAGTGCAAATTGAAGAATAGTCCAGAACTTCACACCAGGGTGAGGTAATGCTCAGAGAGGTAACAAGTGCTTCCTCCAGGGAGGCTGAACATTCCCTGAGCTCCCAATCAAAGCGAGGAGTTACAAGGAACCAAAAGGCTGGGAAAATGAGCAACCCATGACGGAAAGATGACTGATGAGTACAGAGAGGCATTCCCAATACTTTGGGATTGATAGACCCAAGGACTTTTGAATAGTATTGGATGGGAACTTGGGAGTAGATTTACAGTGATTTAAAGAAAATGAAAAATAAGGTATTTCTAGTGTTACAAAATAAGAGCATTGGTCAACTAAAACTTACTTATTTCTAAACTTATTTCTAAACTTATTTCTGAAAATCTATGTCTCCATTATAAAAGCTCTATGGAAATGTGAAAAGTAGGCTTCAAACATAATGAAGTCTGCTTAACTTTTGCCTCGTGAATTCTAAAAGGCTTTGTTATAAGTATTTCAAGTCCGAGGGCCTATATCAGCAAACTCAAAGATTTGATGAAACCAAGGATATTGAATACACATTAGTTAGGTTGAGGAGTTGAAACCAGCTTGGGAGTTTTGAGATTTACCATACATATCCAAAATTTTTGAAAAATATGTTTCTACAAACTTCTTGCCCAACCAGATATGAGAAAAGTGTGACTTGCCTTGGAAGTTAGTGAAACATAGTAATTTCGTGGAAAGAAGGCTGAGTTAAGATTTCCTTTTGCTAATCATCTTGATTATGGAGGAGTAAATTAAGTAAGCTGGTCAAATAGTAAGAAGCTGGAATCTGGCCTGATTAGGTAAAATGCCTTCTGTCCTAGGCTCTTGATAAGGATCAGGAGGGACAGGATTTGGAGGGATATTCTCTTCTTTTCACCTATCTATCCTACATAACAGTACTTCTCAACTGGCAACTGGGTGCATTTTGACCCCCAGGAAACCTTTGGCTATGTCTAGAAACATTTTTAGATGTCCCAAAATATTATCTGCCCAATATTATCTGCCCAAAATGCCAGTAGTGCTCAGATTGAGGAACCCTGCTCTATACTGATAGCACATATAGATAGTAGTGAGAGTCTGCAGAGCTCTGTGGGCCAAATGGATACATTTAGCAAAAGTGGATCAGATAAGAAATATGTGCCCCTAAGGCAGAAAGCAAAAAAGATAGGATTTGATGGAGTAATTGATTGTATGGAAATAACTACTAAAAAAGAATATTTCAACAGACCATATGTAGAAAATCAGCTTCAGAGAGGCCAATACTTGAGATATCCATCCCTCCTTTTCAGAGGATGAGTGTCCCTGACCCACGATGTGGCTTTCTAGTTTCTTGAAGGCACAGTTTCTAAATGTGAGATGAATGTACTAGATATCCATTACCAACTATGTCATCTTCTAACCAGCATCTCTTTTCCTTCTGCTTGAATGCTGTGCTCTCCAAACAACCTTCTGATTATAATTTGGCTTCTCATGAAGATCTTCCAATGGGAAGAGAATGTGCTGACCAAAAAGATAAAATTACTCTGGTCTCCTTGGCTGTTATAGCTCTCATAGTGATTTGATATTTTGATTTCTTCATCAGGTGGAACCTTTTGAATATGGTGTGAACCAGCCTGTGGGAAAAACCTGGGAGCCTGGGCAACAGTTATGGACCACAGCAAATTCACTAGGTCAGTCTTGCATTATCCTAGGCAATTGCTCTCACAGCCTAAAATTTGCAGCACCAGGAATAGGAAAAAGTAGCAAAGAAGTCATTTAATGTCCAGTTATTCCACACATTTTTTTTTCTAATTGATCTAAAGGGAGGTTTTGAAGAAGAAAGGTTTACTGTGCAACCACTCTAGAGCCTCTTGTATAAGAAGCTCAGTGTGTAACAAATGACATTAGAGATCAGTGATTTGTGTTTTTAAATAAAAAGCACTTGTTCAAAGTAGGAAACAAATGTGAAATGTGTCAGAAGGGAAATTTGAAATAAGGTTTTGTGTTTTAGTCTAGAACAGGGAAATCGGGGCTAAGTTGGTCAACTGGCCAAAAAATCTCCCAAATATCCAGGTAAGATCTTTTTTAGGAAATGCCTTGAGATAAAGCCAATTCAATTAGTTTCCACAGCATAACAGTCAGGATCCAAAAATTAGGTGGAATAATGAACTGATTAAAACCTGTAATTGCAATTCAATGGAGGAAAACATTCATCATGGAGATGGCAGTGTTCCCTGCATCCCAGATTGCACAGAGAGGAGAAGCTAACCTAGGTAGGAAGCCTGATGCGAGGCTGAAGGGAGCTGCGTCTCTTACTGAGGACACTTCAGAACCAGCCCAAAAGGGCAGCTTGGTCTTTAGCCAGTAAACTTCTGATTTCCGACCTAACCAATGAAGCACAGGTATCTCTCTAATATAAGACCATTTTGAGGATTCATTTCTAATATGATGAGTATTAAACTCTCTGGATTTTACCCAAAGAGGAATCAATACTCTCATTTCCCCCCTGCCATTTTGCAGTTGTTGTTTTTTTTCTCACACATTTTCTGTATCCAAACAGGTACAGCTTTGTATCAATGGTCAGTAAACATTTTCGATAAAGGACCAGATAGGAAATATTTCAGGCTCTTGGGGTCAAGTGTTCTCTATCACAACTTCTCATTGCTGCTGGGTCACAAACATAGCAGTAGAAAGTATGTAAATGCCACAATGATGGGGAAGTTGTTGATGTGGGAGGAGTGGGGTGGGGGGGTGAGGGAGTATATGGAAACCTCTTATGTTTTTTAAATGTAACATTTTTTGTGATATATGTATCTTCAAAAAAATACAACTTACAAAAATGATGGGGGTGGGGGTAGGCAGTGGGTTATATGGGAACCTCTTATGTTTTTTTAATGTAACGCTCTGTGTGATCTATTAACTTTAATTTTTAAAAGTTATATATATAAAAAAAGAAAGTATATAAGTTAACAGGCATGCCCGTATTCCAGTAGAGCTTTATTTACCAACCCGGTGATCAGCCAAATTTGGCCTGGAGGCTGTTGTTTGCTGACCCCTGGTTTATATAATCAATATTAATTAAGAAAGCACATAAATCCAATAAAACAAAATACAAATAAATATTAAAAAATGACCATAATACAGTAAGTGCTAAATTGATACTAAAACTCCCTTAAACCCCTATAAGATAAAATAATCATTTTGTACTAACTGGCATTTTCCTTCATTAGCCATGAAGCCTATATACATGGTAATAAAAGGAGTCATCGATATGGGAATTCTGGGAATTGACAGACTGTGAAAAGCAACAAAAATACTCTTTCAGGTTCTGAGGTCAGGGAGAGGGAAAACAGGTGTAATACGGGGGCATTTTCAGGACTTGGCAATTATCCTGAATGACACTGCAATGGTGATAAAGGCCATTATATATTTTGCCATAACCTACAGAATTGTGTGGGAGAGAGTATAAACTACAATGTAAACTATAATCTATGCTTAGTGGCAATGCTCCAAAATGTGTTCATCAATTGCAAAGAAGGTACCACACTAATGAGGGATATTGTTAATGTGGGTAAATGTGGGTGGTATGGGAAGCAGGGCTTATGGGGATCCCTTATATTTTTATGTAACATTTATATAATCTAAATAGCCTTAAAAATTAAAAACAAAATTCACTACTCACTCAGCAATACTTGTCTGGGTAAGGGCAGGTTTTTTTTTTTTGGCTATCTGTCCTATGTACTTTTATAGGTGCTAAGGATGTCAGAGTGGGGATGTGGATGTGACTCAAGCGATAAGGCCTCTGCCTACCATATGGGAGGACCTGGGTTCGATCCCTGGGGAATCCTGGTGAATAAGAAGAGAAAGTGTGTCCGAGTGGTGAGCCAGAGCCCGTGTAGCTAGCCAAGTGCCAGCGCAGTGAGCCAAGTGCCCACACAGTGAGTCGAGTGCCCACACAGCAAGCCAAGTGCCCACATGGTAAGCTGAAGGCCCATGTGAGTGCCTATATGGCAAGCCACATATCTGCATGGTGAGCCAAGTGCCCACATGAATGCCCATGTGATAGCTAATGCCCACGCGGCAAGTCAGTGCCTGGTGGTGAGCTGAGTGCCTGCACAGCAAGCCAAGTGCCTGCACAGTAAGCAAGTATGCACACAAGTGATTCACACAGCAAGATGATGACGCAATAAAAGAGAGATGAAGGGGAGAGTCAAGGTGAAGAGACCAGTTGCTGAGGAGGCACGATTGACAGGGAACCTCTCTTCACATCAGAACTCCCCAGGATCGAATCCCAGTGAATCCTAGAGGATAAAGACAAGAAGAGAAGACAGAAAGAGAAATAGATACAGAAGATGACACAGACAGAAAAACAGCAGGGTGGGGGAGGGGGAGGGGAAGAATAAAAAAATAAAATAAAACAAAATAAAAAGAGGCTGTCGCAGTGAACAAGACAAAAATGGTTCTTGCCCTTAAGAAGATCATATTCTAGTGTGAAGAGTCAGATCACCAATGGATAAATATATAAACAGATAATTGCAGATAATGAAAATTACAATTAAGGAAATAAAACAATGATACTACAGAGACTGGAGGTAAGTGGAATGGCTGTTACTATAGATTGGGGAGTCAGAGAAGGCCCCTCTGAGATGGATCCTTTCAGCTGAGACCTAATAATGAGAAATCTCTTGCACTAAGGATTTAAGGAGAGAAAGGTGAGAAGAAAAGTTGGTATGCTTGGAGCATGTGGTTGGAGAAAGGGGAAGAGTGAACAGATCAAGTAGATAGGTGGGGTGGAGCCAGATCAAACTGGCAGTTTGTTGGGAACAACCTTAGAGTTTGCATTTTAGGGATGGCTAAACTAGATTCCTTAAAGGATAGCTCTCACTGAGGTGTGAGAATGGATTGTTGGAGGGGTTGGGTGAAAGTAGGAACAAGATCAGTTAAGATGCTCTTGCATGATGGTGGCTTGTTCTGTAGGGCTTCTTTTATCCACTCCCACGGTGTTCCTTCATTAAAAGTTGAGATTTTAGTGGAAATTGGTATTTCAACCTTTATTACCTTAGAAAAATTTAGTTCTACTGTGAAAATCAAGGTTCAGGTCTCCTGAGAACTGGTTCTTTATCATAACACTTAAATCACTGACCATCTCCTCTATCCCCCTTAATTTCCTCAGTTTCTATTTTAAGGGACACCCATGTGGCCAATTGGATAAACTATTGGATTTCAGAACACAGCCTCCAATATTTTAAAGTCATTGAATGGCCTTTTTAATCTAGTACCACTTTACAGATTTTTTTTTAAAAACAGGTAATCTCTGTTTAGCACTACATAGTTGAACATCTGCCTCTCCTGCTTTTCAGGGTATGAATGGTTTCCTCTGTAACACTACAGAATATAAATAAATATAGGTCATCCATGGGATAAGCCAGAAGCACTGTGTTCCTGCTCACCAGCAGATTTGATCAAAGATAAGAAACTTTTTCCTATACTTTGTGGATGGGACCTGGCCCATATGCCTTTGTTTTAGAGCAGGTAGAATTTTCTTGTGCATAATAGAAACTGAATCATACCTATGCCTGTGAACAAAGTCAGATCCTGCTTTTGATATCTGCTCCACACCCATCTCCTTGAAAGCTAATGGCCTGTACCCCTTTGCTCCCTTCCCAGGTCTCTAACCATAGTCACTTCCATCCCAATTCTTAAAAACTTTCATTTATGCCCTACCTATCACTACTTGCACCCTGGCCATATTATAGATGTTCCCTTACCCTGTAAACATTCCTTAATGTTTTCCTTTTCTCCTTTCTCATCTTAACTCTCTCCATTTTTATTAAACCTGTTTAACAGAAGATGCCTTTGACTTCTCTTGAAGAATGCTTTTTCTACACTATTTTCAAACTCCAGAATAGTTTTCCTATCCTGTCAAAACCCACAATAGAAGACACCAGCCTTTTAGTTAACCTCACTGATTAACCATCACCTCACCTTTCCTGATCATGTATACACCAGGACTTTTATTATATACCACTGTATTAGTTAGCCAAAGGGGTAATGATGCAAAATACCAGAAATTGGTTGGTTTTTATAAAGGGTATTTATTTGGGGTAGGAGCTTACAAATACTGGGCCATAAAGCATAAGTTACTTCCCTTACCAAACTCTATTTTCATGTGTTGGAGCAAGATGGCTGCCGACATCTGTGAGGGTTCAGGCTTCCTGGGTTCCTCTCTTCCCAGGGCTTGATTCTTTCCAGGCTTAGGGTTCCTCTCTTCCCAGGGCTCTAGCTTAGGGCTTCAGCATCAAACTCCAACATCAAAACTTCAACATTAAGAACCTTAACTCTGTCCTTTGTCATGCCTTTTATCTGTGAGTCCCTACCCACCAAAGGTGGGGACTCAACGACCTACTGACACAAGAGGTTTACATAATTACTTAATCAAGTAAACCTATGAATCCAATATAACCTAATATGCCCAGAGGAAAATATCAGTTTACAAACATAATCCAATATTTCTTTTTGGAATTCATCAATAATATCAAACTGCTAACTCCACCCTCTGAATTCCAAAAAGACATTACAATATTCCAAAAAAAAAAACACCTTAAATCAGTTACAATACAAATACTAAATCATATCACAATCAGTTTAAAGAAATACATTTTGTCTTGGGGCAAAGTCCTGTCTGCTATAGACCTCTGAAACTTACAAAACAATTAATCTACTTCCAATACACAAATGGACAAAGGATAAACATTTTCATTAGAATAAGGAGAAATTAGGAGGGAAGCATGAGTCACAGTTTCTCTACAGTTTAGTAGACCAGCAGGGAATCCTCTGTTCAATTTCAAAGTCTGAGAGTCATTCTTAAGAAGATGGTTTTTTCTCCTTGGGGCCTTATGGGAACCCTCCCTTTCCACAGGCTTGCCCAATGGCCATTTTCTTGGTTCCACCCTCATCAAACATCTGGGTATCAACCAAGTTCCAGACATCTCCCTCCAAGAGTGTTGGGGTGATTGCCATACCTTACCCATTCTTTGGGTTAGAGTTTTGACCCCCTAGTGCAGTGATGTGAGGACAACATTCCCCTTAATGTTTGGCATTCAGGCTCAACCCTCTCAGAGCAATGAGTTGACCACCTGGCCTTCACTAATCTTTGGGGAACAGGTCCACCCCTCTCAGACATGCAGGATGCTGACCTTAGCCACCCTAATCTTCTGGGAATGTGCTCCACCCTCTCTGTACCCTAAGGAAGCAAAACTCTCCCAGAACATCAGACAGGAACATCCACCCTCTTCAACTGCTGGGGCAAACTCATCCTCTCTGTCCACATGGGTGGGGTTCCTCTCTTGGCCTAAAGTGATGTCCTAATTCCAGATCTCAGCTTCCATGGTTTTCCTCTTAAAGCTAATTCTCCTTCAATCTTTCCTTTCCATGTTCCTTTTATTCCAGACTGACAGTGCTTTTGTTCATACAGTTCTCTCAAAAAGCCTGTTGCTTTAGCATGCAGGAAGCAAGCATCCAAGCCATTAGACAGTAAGACTTTCCACAAGTCTTTCCAACGTAACTGCATCTTCCATACTGATTTACAAGTTCCAAGTTTAGTTAGGTCCTTAAATGGGGCACTTTAATCTGGGAGCTTGATTTCCAGAGGCTTGGAATTTCCAGAATCAGTTTCTGTTTTCTTTGTGCCTGACAGTTCAGTCCTCAGCATATCTCTCTCATTTGGCATTTTGCTATAAGCTGCAAGCAGAAGCCAAGTCACATTCCCTGGCTTTACTTTGGAAATTTCTTCAGCTAAATGCCCAGGCTGGCCATTTTCAAATTCTGCCTTCCATAAAACACCAGGAGTTAATCTTGCTAAGTTCTCTGCAAATTTAAAACATGGATCACCTTTCCTCCAGTTTCCAATAAGAGTTTCATCATTAACTTCTAAGGCATCATAAAAAGTCTCTTCACTATCCATCTCACAATTCCTCCAAAAAGTACCCCTTACCCATTTATAAAACTGTTCCAACATTTCAATAATTGCAAAAGCACTTCCCCACTCCTCGGTACCAAATTCTGTATTAGTCAGCCAAACGGGGTACTGATGCAAAATACCAGAAATTGGTTGGTTTTTATAAAGGGTGTTTATTTAGGGTAGGAGCTTACAGATACCAGTTCATAAAGCATAAGTTATTTCCTTCACCATAGTCTGTTTTCACATGTTGGAGTAAGATGGCTGCTGACATCTGAGCAGGTTCAGGCTTCCTGGTTCCTCTCTTCCCAGGACTTGATTCTTTCCAGGCTTAGGGTTCCTCTCTTCCTGGGGCTCCAGCTTAAAGCTTCAGCATTAAACTCCAACATCAAAACTCTAACATCAAAAACCCTTAACTCTGTCCTTTGCCATGCCTTTTATCTGTGAGTAGCCACCCACCGAAGGGTGGGGACTCAATGTCCTACTGGCACAAGAGGTTTACATAGTTACTTAATCATGTAAACCTATGACTCCAATTGTATTAGTCAGCCAAAGGGGTGCTGATGCAAAATACCAGAAATCTGCTGGGCATTATAAAGGGTATTTATTTGGGGTAGGAGATTAAAGATGCCAGGCCATAAAGCATAAGTTACTTCCCTCACCAAAGTCTATTTGGAGCAAGATGGCTGCTGACGTCTACAAGGATTCAGGCTTCCTGGGTTCCTACATTCCTAGGGCTTGCTTTACTCTGGCTTCAAGGTTCCTTCCTTCCTGGGGATGGCTTCTCTTTCCTCTGTGAGCTTCCTTTCCGGAGCTCCAGCTTAAGTCTTCAGCATCAAACTCCAACATCAAAAAACCCAACATTAAGAACTCTGTTCTTTGCCATGCCTTTTACATGTGAGTCCCCACCCACCAAGGGTGGGGTTAGTTAACACCCTAATCATAACTCAATCATGCCCAGGTACAGATCAGATTACAAGCACAATCCAATATTTCTTTTTGGGATTCATAACCATATCAAACTGCTCTACCAATATAATCCAATATGCCCAGAGGAAAAGATTAATTTACTAACATAATCCAATATTTCTTTTTGTAATTCATCAATAATATCAAACTGCTACAACAATGCGTTACTGTTTAGTCTATGGGATTGATTTTTACCATGCCAGATGTTTTCAGCAACTAGAGCATGCCTACCTTCTGTTAAAGTTTGAAGGAACTTAGATAAGTTGCTTAACTTCTTTCTGCCGTGGTTTCTCCTCTATAAAAGGAGAATAAAAATATTATAAGCCTGACTTAGCCTAGATTACCTAGAAAGCAGAGCCTGAAGCAACTAAATTGACCAGAAGTGCAATCCCAGGGAAACACGAGTCAGGGAATGTCCCCTGCTCCCACCCTGCTTTTCGCTTCCTTGTACTTTACCTGCCTGTTCTTCGAAATCTCTCTGTATTATGGCCCTTCTCAGCAGCAGCTTATGCTGCTGCCTCCCTCCGCCCCTCCTCCCAGCCACTGTTATCTTCCCCCTCCCAGCCGATCACTGTTCTCCCCGCCTCATTTCAACCGCCCTCATCCCGCATCTGCCCCGGCACAACCTCTGAAACAACCCCCCCTGCCATCAATGGCTTACACCCTAAACCGCAGGTCCGCCCTTGCCTCTGCAGCCAATCCTCAGCTGCCCCGCGGACATGCCCCTCCCACAACCTCCCCGCCTCCACGAGACTATAAAACCCCATGTACTTCCCTAATAAAATCAGACCTGCGCATAGACCTCGTCTCCGTGGTTCTTCTTCCATCGAACCGCGCGTCCCCACCAAGCCTTGAGCCGCCCGCTGCCGCCCCAGTCCGGCCGTGGGCTCGGCCCAACTCCCGGCAGTGACCCACCCGCGGTACCGCAGCGGCGGCCACAAGGGAACAAGAGAAAACCAAAATGAGGGTATTTTATCCACCTGGTCCTAATAACTACTGCTTCTCAGGACAGTCCAGGAGAGAAGAAAGAAGATGAATTTGTCCTCTGGATTTCTATATTCCAAAAGCTTACACCAAAGGGAATTAACCATCCCTCACTTCTGTTTGGCTTCCACGTAGGCCTCATGGCATTTCTTGCCACAGCATCACTAGGGAAGCCCAGAGTGGGAGGCAAGAGTGGCCTGGCCTGAGCCTGAAGCATGAGCTATTGTGTCCATGTGAAGCGGGTCACAGTCCATGCAGAGTGGCAGGGAATGTCTGAGGTTCCTCACTGAAGACACTACTGCTTCTGATTTACTGGCTGGGAGGGGGAGGCAGTTCCAGCAGCATATACTTAGCCCTTCCTACCAGATGAGTCCTTGCTCTAGAGATGAGGTAGCCAATTAAACATTCATGATCCAGGAAAATAACCACAGGCTAGGTCCATAATACCCATTGGATCCACTATAAGAGGAACTTGGGTCAAATTCTATTTAATACCTGGCTTTCCTAAACCATAACTCTAACAGGAAGATAATGGAGGCATTTCAGGTCACCTGTGTCAGACTAGATTGTCAAAAAGTCTGGATGTTTCTTCATCCCTCTATGCACAGTAACCCTGGCACATGTCCCTTTGGGAGGGACCAGAGGAAAAATTACTATATAGACTTGCAATGGCATGGCAGGACTTTGGGGCAGGACTTCTCCTTCACTCAAAAGGCACTGTGATCTCACTACCATTAATACAGGCCAAGGCACCCTGATTGCCATTCCAATCTTGCTACCCACTATGGTAATTACGTCAGGTACATCCTCCTTGCCTCTTATGGTTAAGTGCTACCACCTAGCCTCAGCCATTCTGGAATCTCATCATCATCATTGATATTAGGGACTTTTCTGTATTAACATCTCTCAATGTCACACCCAGCCAACAGAGGACAGTCATAACTGCCCTTTTCAAGGATGCTGGGCTCATCTGGTAGGAAGGGCTACCCTACTCTTATTACCTTAATGCAGAATCCTCTCAAAGTGTGGAGCCCAAAACAGTAGCATTAACATCCCCTGGGAACTTTTTAGAAATTCAAATTTTGAACCCAAAATTTGAATCCACAATCTACCGAGTCAGAATCCTGGAAGTGGGGCACAGAAATTTGTATTTCAAGGCCTCTGAGAAATTATGATGCAGGCTCAAGTTTGAGAACTGCTGGTCTAATGAAAGGAACATCCTGCAGGAAAACATAATGTGGTGGTAGGTTTTCATTAATAATCTTGCATAGTGAATCCATTCTAACCTTGCCACTGAGCTGAGTGTTCTGATCCCATTCCCAATATTCTGAGAAAGTACCTCCATCTCATTAGTGTAGACCACTGATGTGTAGAAGCTGTAAGGAGCTACCCAGCAGAATTTTACTTTTCTTCTCCCCATATAATTTTAATTGAAAATTATGTGGGAAAACTGTAGATCCACATGCAGTTGTAAGAAATAGGAGGAAGAGAGGGAGAGAATCTCATGTATTCTTTGCCCAGTAAATTTTTAAAAAAATGATAGTATAAAATCAAACCAGAATAACGATAGAATCCACTGATCTCATCAGATTTCTCCAGTTTTACTTGTACTCATCTGTTTGTGTGTACATGTGTGAATGTATTTAGGTCTATGCCATTTTGTCACATGCACAGGTTTGTGTACCCACCACTACAGTCAAAATCAGAAGAGTCCCAACACCATCATGTTGCCCTTTTATAGCCACACCCACATCCCTACATCCCTCCCTCACCCTCACCCCTAGTCCCTCACCACTGGAAATCACTAAATTGTTCTCCAATTTTTAAATTTGGTTATTTTAAAATGTTATATGAATGGATGATACAGGACAGAACCTCTTTGGATTGGCTTTTTTTTCACTCAGCACAATTCCCTGGAGAATCACCCCAGTTACTGTGTATATCAAGAGTTTACCTCCTGTTACTGCAGACTAGTATTCCATAGCATAGATGTGCCACTGTTTGTTAAATGATATACCTGTTGGACAATGTATGGACTGCTTCTAGTTTGGGGATATTATGAATAAAGCTGCTATGAACATGTATGTACAGATTTTTATGTAAGCATATGTTTTCATTTCTCTAAGATAAATGCCCAAAAAAGGAATTGCTGGATTGTATGTTAAGTCCATTTTTCCAGCCTTAATAGGAGCTGCCAACGGTGGTATAGCCACTGTTTTCCAAAGTGGCTATACCATTTTACATTCCTACTGGCAAATTATGAGTGACCCAGTTTCACTGGATACTTATTAGCATTTGGTGCTGTCACTATTTATTTTTATTTTAGCCATTCTGATAGGCATGCAGAGATATCCCACTGTGGCTATTTATTTATTTATTTATTTATTTTGCATTTCCCTAATGGCTAGTGATGTTGAACAAATTTCCATATTTTTATTTGCCATCTGTATATCCTTTTCGGTGAAATATCTTTCTATGTCTATTTCCCATTTTCTAATTAGCTCGATCTTTTAACTGTTAAATTGTAAGAGTTCTTTATATATTCTGGATACAAGATATGTGGTTTGCAAACATTTTCTTCCAGCGTGTAGCTTGTCTTTTCATCTCTTTCATATGGTATTTCATAGATCAAAAGTTTTTAATTTTGATGAAATCCAGCTTACCATTTTTTTTCTTTTATGGATCATGCTTTTGGTATCAAGTGTATGAACTAAGTTTTTAATAAGGTGTGAGATGCAGATTAAGATGCAGATTTTTGTTGATGCATACCTAATTGCTCTAGCACCATTTATTGAAAACCTTTCCTCCATTGCATTGCTTTGGTGCCTTTGTCAAAAATTAGTTGGGCATATTTAGGTGGGTCTATTTCTGGGTTTTCTATCCTGTTCCATTGTTCTAATCATTTGTCCCTCTGCCAAGCCCACACTGTCTTGATGACTTTATTATACAGAGAGTGTAATATCAAGTAGAGTGATTCCTCCCATCTTATTCTTTCCGTCAATATTGTTTTCAGTTATTCTAGGGCCTGTGCCTTTCCATACAAATCTTAGAATAAGCTTGTCTATGCCTACAAAAAAACTTGCTGAAATGTTGATAGGCATTTCATTAAACAGAGAGATCAATTGGGGAAGAATTGTCATCTTTAATACGCAGAGTCTTCCATTCCAGGGACATAGTATGCCTGTCCACTTATTTAGGTCTTTGATATCTTTCATTAGCATTTTGTAATTTTCAGCATTCAGATCCTATATAAGTTTTGTAAGTATGTACCAGGTATTTGATTTACTTTGGAACAATTATAAATGGTAGTGTGTTTCTTATTTTAGTTTCTTCATGTTCATTTTTAGTATTAAGAAATGTGATTAATTTTCAAGTGCTAATCTTGCTGATTTCATTTATTAATTCTTGGAATTTACTTTTTAGGGGTAGTTTTTTTGGGGATTGCTGATACAGACAATCATGCCATCTGCAAAGAAGACCAGCTTTATTTCTTCCTTTCCAATCAATATACTTTTTTTTCCTTGCCTTGCCATATTGTGCTGGTTAGAACATCCAGTGCCATGTTGTCTAATAATAGTGAGAGTAGACATACTTGCCTTGTTCCTGATCTTAGGGTAAAAGCATTCAGTCTTTCACCATTAAGTACAATATTAGCTTTAACTTTTTTGTGAGTGCTCTTTTCCAAGTGTCTAACTTGCTGAGAATTTTTTATCATGGATGGGTGTTGGATTTTGTCAAATGCTTTCTCTGCATCAATTCTATGATGACAGCATTTTTCCTTTTTAGACTTTTGATATGGTGAGTCATGCAGACTTTTAGAAGCAATTCCAGGTGTCTTTGACAGACCATGAAACCCAGAGTCCTGGTGAGCATGCCCATGAAAATAAACTCTCCCTTACCTAGCCCTACATTCACCTGCCCTGAGCATAATTAACACATTCAAGATGAACTCCCATACAGATTCTCCCAGTTCCTAGTCAAACATCGTAGCAATGTCCTATATGTCCTTTCACATGTTGGCTATCCTCCTGCAGCAGAGATGTACTTCTCTAACTGAATTATGCTGAGACCTAACCTGGATTATTGGCCTTGGAGGATAAGAGGTGGTATCATGAAGAATACAGCATTATCTTGAAAGTCTCCTTCTTCAGGTGAAGATATTTCAAGTTTCCAGGCAAGGAGAGGTTGTTCTTTTCCATCAAGTGGAGAGAATTAGTTCTGCTCAACTGCAGAATTTGTAGGTATTTGGACATTAAAGAGTCTCAGATATTGTATTAGTCAGCCAAAGGGTGCTGATGCAAAGTATCAGAAATCTGTTGGCTTTTATAAAGGGTACTTATTTGGGACAAAAACTTACAGTTACAAGGCCTTTAAGAGACCAGTTCAAGGCTTCTTTCTCACCAAAGTGAGTTGCAACATGTAGAAGCAAGATGGCAGGCAATCTCTGCCTGGTCTCTCAGGGCTTCACATATCAGTCTCTGGCATAGGGCTCATTCTTTCCGGGCCTTCTCAGCTGCTCAGCTGCTCTGTTCTCTTCAACTGCAAATTATCTCTCCTTGGGGCCCTAGGATCAAACATGACAGAGCTCTCTCCTCTTCCCCATTGTCTTCTTGAGTGAATTTCCATTTATATCAGCCCACCAAGAGAGTGAGGATTCAATCTAAGTAACACCCTACTAACATGGTCAAATCATTGTCCTAATCTTAACAGTTAAGTTAATAAAGACATGCCAGCTGAATCTAATGCATTCAAAGGGTATCAAACCCAGAAGAATAGGTTAGTTTACAAGCATAATCTTTTCTCTTTTGGGTATTCAAAAATAATCTCAAACTGCCACAGATATGTCGCCCAAATGTACGTATTCCAGGTCTCAATATCCTACTCTTTTTCTATCAAGGCCCTAATTTAATAGATATACTATTAAAAGGGAACATTCAGGCTCCCTTGCAGTTCTGCCACCCTTACAATTAGACACTATACCTGATTTTCAGTGCTGTCTGCCCTGTGGTAACAGGAAATGAGTCTCATTAAAAGCTGTTGTAAAGGACTCCAGGTTTCATAGCATGACATATGCTAGCATTTGCCTGTCCCAAGACTATGGTTTGATTTTTTCAAGGCTGCCATTTCAACAGTCATTTCAACAGAAACCACCCTTATAATTTTCATTGTGTTCATTCTGTTCAATCACCACAGTTGCCACATATTCAGGCTTCACCTTCTACCTGTACCTCATCCTTTAAGGTGATGTAATGTCTTCGAACGACAGACACAGACATCCCAATCATGTATCATTTTCTTAACCTGGATGCTCTAGAAAGGTAAATGCTTATGAGATACTAATTTCTTGGGAAGAGGAATATCAAGGAAGCAGGAGTGATGGAAAAGGGTAATGGAGCAGAGAAGGAGAGAAGGCCAATATGAGGGTGTATCACTGTGGGGGACACCACATGTAATCAAGAGAGGCTGATTGCTCTAACTTGGGAGACTACTTCTAAGAATTCTTATGACGCTATCACATCACGGTTCAGGCATAGGAAGGGAGACAAATATATTCATTGACTCTCATCTTGTCTTGGCGATATGTTCATCCCATATGGCATTAAATCCCCTGCATGGAAAGTCTGTGCACATGTGGACACTGGACAGGCCAAAAGGCACCACACATCTTAGGGATTATTGGGAAGTTCTGCAGTAGGAGGTGAGAGGTGAGAAGCACAGGCATGAGATAATGTGTTGTTGGGGTGTACCCATATGATGCTGGTTGGAGCCCATGCACAACTGGACTGAAACAAGTAGCCAAGGGTTTCAGAAATATGTGAGGTTAAGCATACTTAGGAGGGTATGAAACACTATCTAAGAGGGTTGATTATTTAAAGTAATGCTCAAATACTCCTGATACTGCAATGGGAAAATAGCAAATGTTATTTCACTACTAATAAATAGTAGCTATTACTATTACCATTAATACTGACATTTGACACTTTTACACCATCCACTGGCATCCATAGCCAAGACATAAAAGAGCAAAAATTCATCAATATGATATATTGCTCTGATATACAAATGATTCCCTTGGAGTCCTTTATCATGAACAATTATCATTTTTATCTCTTATCATTTTATACTTGGACTTAAACTCAGTATCTTTTCTGTTATCTGGAATTACTTTCAGTTTTTCTACCTGAAACCAAAATGTTAGCCGTTGTATAAACTGAATTAATTCTGAATATTGGATTCCAAATGTCAAAGTTATCCTCTCTAATAAATTTAATGTTCTTAGTAATATATACAAAATACATAGAAAATGCCTGGAACATAATAATCACTTAATAAAACCAGCTGCTTCTCATCCTCCTCTTTTCTCTCCTCTTATTATTATTATTACCATTATTTTTATTATCGTTACCATTACCATTACTACTACTACAACTATTGCTACTACCACTACCCTTAGCATTACTGTGCCTTTAGCACACAAGCAAATACCCACCAATGCTGGATTTTGTTCTCATCATTTTATTTTTCTACTCCCTGTAGTTTCAGACAAAAATGCTTCTGGAAAAAGGCAGAACAGTAACAACATAAACAACAACTGTAACTACTACAACCACAACCAATCCACCCAAGTTTATTGAGCACTAAAAGGCAATGTGGTGAACACTTCACATGTTCCATATCATTTGATCTACATAATAATCCCACAATGTACGAATTATACACATTTAGCAAATAAGTAGATGGTGCCTTAGGAAGCGTAAATAACATTCTTGTTGTCTTCCAACTAAATAGCGGCATAACAATAATTCAAACCCTTTTGTGTCTGGTTCCAAATTATTGTTCTTAGCCACAATCTAAACTACAGTCCTGGGCCATTACAAATACTCCTTTGTGAGCTCTCCTATTTACTCTCCACAGGGGTCATTCATACCATCCCTTTTCTGTTTCAACTTTCAGACTTATTTGATCAAACTCAACTGGATGATATCCCCCCCCACCCAACACACACACACCTTGAGGTTATCCAACAACATCACCCTCATCTTTATGTTCCAACACCAGTGTAGAGACATGGGAGGAGCATAGAGAAGGCTTGTTCCAAGTCTCCTGCCCAAGCCTCCTGCTCCTGGTTACGAGATTTGAGATCTTGTGTCAACTCTGCCACTCCCTTGGTATGGGACCTTGAGTAATTTGCCTAACTGCTTTAAGACTTGGTTTACATGATGTGAAATGGCAATAATAATACTTTTATTCCAGAGTCACTGTGAGAGTTTAATGACTTAAGGAAAAAAATTTAAATGAAAGACTGCATTTATAGTCCCTGTAAGCTATTAGGTATTTTCAAAGGTAATATATGACTGTCATTCCCACCCACCTCCCTTTTTCTTCTGGTCATTGTGGCATTGTAGTAAGAGGGGGACAGTTTTCAAAATTGCTTGGAATCTGCTCTCTGCTTTCTGAGAGACTTTTGCTTCCTTACTATACTTCTCAATTTTGGTATCTGCAGAATTTCCCCCTCAGCTGAATCTGCCTTCAAACATGGTATGTTTTTTCTAATTCTGAAATAATTTTTAATTGTCCCTTCACACCAATTTTGCCTGTTTCCTTCTCTTCACAGCCAAACTTCCAGATGAATGTTCTACAATTATGTTCCATTTCCTTGTAAACTTTCCTCCTGATCTTTCTTTGGAAACTATGCCACTCATCAACTGAAACTGCCTTTTTGGAATTCACAATGGCATTAAAGAATCTTGACTTTGAAAGCAACTAGCTGGTTGCAAAGAAGAATTTTTTTTTTTTTTTTTTTTTTTGTCTCCTTGCCTCTTGACTAATTTGTAGTATAACACAGCTGGGCAACCCTCTTTCCTGACTTTTTTCTTTTTCTTGGTTTCTGCAATATGATAGAAGGTTCTCCTGGTTCTTTGATCTTTAGGAATGAAACCTCTCAATCCTATTTGTTACTAGGTGTTTTTCCTCTGTCAACTAGGTGGGTGTTCTCCACTTCTCAGACTTTCATAGTATGTCCTCTTTTTGATTCTTCAGGAAAAAAAAAATCAGTCTATGACTTTGACTGAGACTCAACATTCATCTTCATGCCCTCTTTTCTTGCTGTGTACCTACCTATATTTCTCAATAAAAATGGAAACTACTCTGTAGCACATGAAATATATACAACACTACTACTACCATGTCAGATTCAACAGGTCTAAAACATAAATGACTACCTTACATTTTGCCCTCTCAACCCTTCCTTCCATCCTTTACCAAATTCCTCATTGTTACAGATGTTATTTTAGTCTTAAAACTTTGCAATTATCTTTGACCATTCCATGTTTTTTGCTTCTTTCTCCAGGTCCTTCACAAAGCTTTGAGATTTATCACCTCCTCCTCAGTCTACAAACTTTATCCACTAAAATCTGAATTAAAACATTTATTCTCTAGGCACTTGTCTTTCTTTCCTCTATACTATTAGACTTCTTAAAAGAATAACTAGGTGCATTCCCTGGTCATGCACGTAACAACCTATAACTCCTAATAACTTGCAGTTTTCACCATGTGCTAATAAAGCTCTGACTTTAGTCCTTGAGTCTCAGGACTTTCTAAACATGAAGACTTTGCAAGAGATGTCTGGACTTCTTCATCTTTCTTGCATACAGAACTTTGGTTTTTTTTTTTAATTTACAATTCCTTGCAGTCAGGAGGAATGTCTTAGAATGTTTCGCAAGGAAGAATATCAATGCCATGTTAGAAATTGGGTGGAGAATCTATGGATTCCTTGTTCACTGATCTAGGCCAAGTCTCACCTAATGTCTGCAACCTTATTTCCTTAATATGCCCACTTCTAAAAACTAAAAAAGTGCAAGTTGCAAATATCTCTTAAATCATACAGTCAATAAAGATTTCTCTAGTCTCTGCAGGGTGCAAGGTACTTAGATCATCATGGTGGGGAGATTAAAATATAAGGCAGTTTCTCAATTACCTCACAAATAAATGCCACTTATTTACCAGCAAACAAAATATTATATTACACTCTTCCATAATTCTCTCCTAGCAAATACACTGGTAGTCAAATGCCATATAATATACTACCAAATTCTCTGACTCTTCTATGTAAATTATACAGGGGTCCAAAAAGGAAAAGGAGAGAAGTCTACCAATGTTCATTTGCAATTACTACTAAGAGGCCAGGCATGCTGCTAGGGACTTGAACATTTAATTAGGTAAACTTCACAAGAATATTCTAAGTATTTTTCTAATTCCATTTTACAGAGGAGGAAAATAAAGTTCAAAGGCATTAAAAGTCCCCAAGAATTAAATAATTGCTTTAATCAGTCAACAAAAATTGATTGAGTGCTCTTTATAGTGGGTGCTGGGATAAAGGGATGAAAAAAAGCCACAAGCCTTGCTCTAGTGGCATTTAGATCTTAGCAGCAATAGTAGAATCAGAACTGAATCAGATCTTCTAAACTCCAGAGCCCTATCTCCTACTATAAGTAATCTCCTCCTCCACCCCTCTTCATCTCCTGGGACATGGGGAATCATACTTGTGAGCTCCAGAGAGCATGTTTCTGTGACTTGGATGCTTCTATGAGTGAGTGCTTTGTACTTCTACAGTACATCAATAGATAATGCTCATTAAGAGCATCCTATGCAAGTCTAGTCCTCTCCTGGTGGCCAGTCTTTCCCCTCTGTCTATATCCTCAAGCTGTCCATGCCTGGAGTTGAGACCAGCTAGGGCAGTTTGCAGGTGAGGGAGGGTTCTAGACTTAATTTCCCTCTACTAAGTCTAGTATCCATTCATCCTGGGGCAGGGCCAAGGGACACTTACAGATGATAAAGAGGTAATACTCCCTTCTAATTCTTATAACAGGTACATGGTTCACAGGATGGAGTTGAGATTGCTCATATATTTGCATAGATCACTAGTTTTTCTGCATACAGGACTCAGTTCTATACCCCAGACCACTCAATTAGCCCTGAAACTCTGCCTATTTTATTAAAAGCCCCTTTATATTGCTGGAAAATGACTCCTTGTCCAGTAACTGTAGGAGAGCTTGCTTCAGTCACAGCAGGCCTCCTAGGAACAAAAATGAGGCCATCCACCAAGAAATGGGAGCTGGTTGAGAAGGCCAGAGGATCTGCATATTGGCATGGGAGAGGTGGAATGTGAGAGAAACATTAGACTAATGGTTTTCAGTGTCATCTGCTTCGATAGATAGCATAAGAATGCACAGAGATTCCATGCAATCTATGTGACTCCTTTTTACAAAAAAGAATATTGGAGCAAGTGTGATAGAACCACTTTTATCAGAATATCCCTTCTGATTCAGAATATTCTTAGAGTTTATGAGTTTATGTATGAGTTTTTTTGAGTTTATGTATGTATTTTTATTTTCTATTTTTTAAATTTTTAAATTTTTATTTAATTCTTTTTTTAAAGATGCAGAGATCACAAAAAATGTTACGTTAAAAAATGTAAGAGGTTCCCATATACCCCAACCCGAACCCCACCCCACTCCTCCCACATCAACAACCTCTTTCATCATTGTGGCACATTCATTGCATTTGGTGAATACATTTTGGAGCACTGCTACACTGCATGGATTATAGTTTACATTGTAGTTTACACTCTTCCCCAGTCCATTCAGTGGGTTATGGCAGCATATATAATATTCTGCATCTGTCTCTGCAGTATCATTCAGGATAACTCCAAGACCCGAAAATGCCCCCACATCACACCTCTTCTTCCCTCTCGCTGTCCTCAGCAACTCCTGTGGCCACTGTCTCCACATCAATGATACAAATTCTTCCATTGCTAGAGTCACAATAGTTCTATAATAGAATACCAGTCAATCCACTCTAATCCATATGTTATTCTTCCATCCTGTGGACCCTGGGATGGTGATGTCTATTCCACCTCTAAATCAAGAGTGGGCTTAGATCCCACGTGGCTGATGTATGTGATTCACCTACTTGCAATTGTAGACACTCTTGGTTTCCTGGTGTGGTGGTTGACCATCCTCATCTCCCTGTTAGCTGACCTGGGTAAATCCAACAAACTGGAGAGTAGGAGCTGCAACTCTGCTGAGACTCAGAGCCCAGCTAGCAAATGGCCAGTCCAGAGATTCAAGTCCCCTGAGTATACACAACCCCAGCTCCAACCACAGGTTCAGTAGAAGGGACAGAAGAGGCATGTGTAGAAAGGTCACATCTGAGTCCAACTCTGTCACACTCAGGAGCACAAATTCCAGAGCCATCTGCCATGACTGTAGGACCTGGAGCACCAGTACCTGAGGTTGTATCTACTTTGGCTGTCTCTGGGATCCTGTTGAGATACGCGTTAAGTGTGATCCCTCTGATATAGGAAAAATGATAATGAAGATCCGCACCATGTTTTGAGAATAGCACAACAGAACTTCGTAGCATGGCTCATAAGGCCCTTTGTGGTAAGCCTTTGCCTACCTCTTCATTCTCGTCCACTGACGCTCTCCATCTCTTCAAACTTTACTCACCAGGAGTACCACCTATCTTAAGGCTTTTCCATGACTTATTGCACACACTCCCTCTTATTCCCCAAATATCTTCTTCCCTTTTCTCCTCTCATATGCTCACTGCTTCCTGTTTCCTGTTTCCACTGGCTTGATTCAGCATTTTCTTTTTAGAAAATTCTCATTCCCCTTTCAAACCCTGCCCCAGAGGTGCCTGCTCTGTAAAGCTTGTCTTTTCTTGCTTCCCATCCAACAAAGAAAGTATTCTTTGCTGTATAATACATGTGACCTTTAGTACATGTGTATCATTGGAACATCACTGTTGTTATTAGGTTTACATCTTTACAAGCCATGCATGTCCTAGGGACGTGAGCCCTGTGTGCAGGGGTTCTGGTTCATTAATCTATGTATCTAAGCATAGTGCTTGGACTTGTCCAATACTTGGGTCTGAATGTGTTTATGGTATAGTACATTCCCAAGAGAACCATGAGGAATGACTGTGTAGGCAGAGGTGGGGCAGGGGGATCTATTTACATGTGCAGATCAGTTGTGATCTATGAATTTATTAGTCAGAGACTGTGGAAACCAACAACCTCTTGACCTAAGTGGTCAGAATCACTTATCAGAGAACCCTGATAAAAAGTGCTACAGGCTGTTCAGCTAAATTTATGTGCTTGGGTTCACTTACTCAGGGAAATTCAAGATATTCTGATTCAAGAGGTCTGTGGTAGGCCTTGAACATCAAACTATATTTTTAAGAACTCTGTAGGTGATTCTAATGCCAAAGCAAAGGTGAGAATTCTGTTAGTAATTTTAAAGAAGCAGTTTAATAAACCCCTTTTGTCTTTGTAGATTCTTCTAAAGTAAATTTCAGTCCATTGCCTGACTGAATTATTCTAAATACCAAATATTTAGGGGATCTGAATCTCTGGACTGACAATGTGATAGCCAGGCCCTGAGCCTCAACAGACTCCAGCACCTACAATCTGATTTATTGGACTCATCTCACTCAGCTAAGATGGAGTTGAAGAAGGACAACCACCACACCATGGACCCTAGAGTGCCTACAACTGAAAGCGGGAGGATTGCATCCAGTATCCATGTGGCATCTGAGCCTCCTCTTGACACAGAGGTGCAATGGACACAACCAATCCAATGTCCACAGAGAAAAGGTGGCATTGGAGTGGGAAAAGTGGACATGGTGGCTAATGGGTATGGGGAATGGCAGGAAGAGACGAGATGTGGAGGCGTCTTTGGGACTTGGAGCTGCCCTGGATGGTGCTTCAGGGGTAATCACCGGACATTGTAAATCCTCACAGGGCCCACTGGATGGAATGGGGGAGAATATGGGCCACGATGTGGACCATTGACCATGAGGTGCAGAGGTGCCCAGAGATGTACTTGCCAAATGCAATGGATGTGTCATGATGATGGGAATGAGTGTTGCTGGGGGGGGAGTGGTGGGGTGGGGGTGGTGGGGTTGAATGGGTCCTCATATATATATATATTTTTTAATGAAATATTTTTACAGAATCAGTAATAATAATAAAAAAAAGGGAACCAAAAAAAAAAAACCAAATAAAGGAATCAGAATTAGGGAGATAGAGTGATCATCTGTCATATATATATATATATGTATATATATATAGAGAGAGACAGTTAGCTATGGGAAAAGAAAACATTCATTCAGAGATTACCTACAAGTTCACAAAGTGTTTTTTCATATAGTTGATTGATCTGAGCAAGGTAGGTATTTTTCTCTGCTTCTTAGAGTTGAAGAAATGGAGCTATGGAGTGGAGAAGTAACTTGAGCATGGGTACAGCCATTAATATGAATTATTACATATGGTGGTGATGGAACTGGCTCTAAATCAAACTGTTGAATTACATGTTTTCTATAACTCTTTCAAAGGCTCAGCATTAATTCAAAAAGGCTCATTCAAAATAGTTCTGTCGTATATCACCTGTAACTTTACTTTGACTCTTGTTTCCAGGAGTATTTTCAACATCTTAGAATTTGAGGGCAACCCCTCTAAAAATCCTAGGGAATTAAGAACATCCCATGATCATGGAATGATATTAGCTCCTGGATTTAAAATATTCAACTTCATTTAAGTACAGCAGTAAGGGAATTAGAGTTCTTGCTGCAGATCCAGGAAGGGCATGGAAAGCCTATTGGAACACAGAGCACATATTTGTCCATCATTTGCTTTTACTTTCAAATGAAAGAAAATGCTATATGGTCAGGAAAGATTTACAGTCATATCTGTAGTCCCAGATCCTACTATTCCAGTTATGTCATATCTGAACTTTTCCAGTAGCTTCCAGACTATTCTCCCTATCTTTAGCTCCCGCTCTGTGTTCCACCCTTTTATTCTGTCAGAGTGATCTTTTTAAAACTCAGCTCTGCTAAGACATTTTCAGTGATTCCTCACTACCTATCGGCGAAAGATAAAGCTCCTTGGTATGTCATATATAACACATGTCTTTATGTATTTAGCTGTTGTCTATGTTCATCCTTTTCCACTTCTCTACCAGACCCTCAAATTCTAGGCACACTGAGTTACCTCAGCTCCTATAATGCTACATGATTTCTCCATATATTTTCACAGTATCTTCCCCTTGACTAAAACAAGCTTCCTTGGCCCATCTGATTGGTAAATGATAAACACTTGAGATTTGGCTCATTTGTCACCTCCTCTGGTATCTCCAGGCAGAATTAAGCATTTCCTCCTTTGTATGTACAAAAGGCCTGCTCAGAGTGGTTTCTCCTTCAAGGCTGAAAGCTGTTATGAGGTGATGGCCAAGTCTTACTCAATTCGACCCCCACTAGCACGGTGCACCACCATTACCACCTTACAGAAGTGTAATCATATTTGCTGAGCAAGTGAACATTCTAGAGACCAGAGCTAGGGTTTAAGAGTTAGGGCATTCCTAAAGAAAAGAAAGAATGCTGGTGCAGGAAAAAACCTCTCCTCTGAACTGGGCACTCACATGATTGAGAACAAAGGAAAATCTGGATGCTTAAGGATTTTGAAAAATGGGGTTTAATTAATCACAGAAACACTGGAGAGTGAAATGACTAGATCATTTAGCCCTGCCAGAACTACGATATTCCCCACTGTAGATTTCATAGTGTATTATCCTGTCACACTTTAAATATTCTCAGTAATGGGGCCTTTCAGAGGTGCTGATTAATAGGGTTTAAAGAAAGAACTGCAAGAGGAAAGCAGGATAACAAAGAATACAGGGAGAGAAAGATGGGCAATTTACATCTTTGTGTCTAGAAGGTGAAAGGGTCATTGTGCACTGGAGACAGGCAAGAAAATCTTTGGTTGTGTCAGCGCTAAATGAAAGATGAGAAAAACCCTACTCACTGGAAAGGAACAGCTTATGAGTCAAATGCCCTAAAAGACTGTATTACAGGTGGTATATGGTGTATGCTTGCCTCTCTGTCTCTTTCTTGATCACTGCAGCAGAACTGAAAATCTGCTTAGTTGTGAGGAAGGGAGAAATGGTGTCTTTTTACAAAACCTTCCCACTTTTGAACTCATGTGAGACATACTGAGCAGAGCTGCCATGTTTCTTGCTTCAAGATATGGACCAAACCCAGGGCTCAATTAATGTGGTGTCTTAATGGGCTTGAAAAATCTGGAACCGAATGTTTCCATTCCAAGTATTTTGTGTTAGAGGCAATAATTTATTTATTATTTTGTTAAAAATGTAATGATCAAATGAGTCTAACACACCAAATAATAATACAAAACATATCAAGGAAACACAAAGCCAGATTCATAATTATTTTGAACTCCATCAATTTCTCCACTTTTTCTGGGTGGCCTGAGTCTCATTATTAAATAGAAATCTTTTGGTTTACTCAACTGCTACAGATTGTTATGCTTGTTAGGTACAGCTCATTTAGGTCAAATAGATCTAAAATGTCTTTAGAAAATGACCAGATGTGACTAAAGTTCCCCAAGTTCACACATTCTTCCCATAATTCCCAGGTGTTGCTTGACTCTCCCAGCTAATACTCTCACGGGTTGAGGCAATGTTTCCAGAATATGCCAGGCAAGATGAAGTAGCACTGACACTAATAGTACTCACAAGTTAGTACACAGATTTAGTTTATCCTATTAGCTAGATTCAGAGAAAAATGATATAAGGAAATGGGACAAAGACCAGGTACAATTGACAGGAAAAATAATAATCTTGGTTATAGAATGGTTCAGAGTATATGTATTTGGGGGATGGGACTTTAAGAGTTGTTAGCCTTTGACATAACAGGGACATGTACTATTTGGGGTAGGGAGAATGATCAAATTAAAATTCTCCCAATCTCATATTTTGTCAAGGAGAGATCTTGGTAGAGAAAACTTTCAAGTAACCACTTCTAAAAGAAGGATAATGGTAATATCTCTGGAAATTATTTCATTGCATACCCAAATTAAAATGAACCACTGTACTTTACATAAACAGATCTTGGAATTATTCATGAATCTGTCACTTTCTAGCTAGTATCCAGAGACAAATTAATTATTTTCTCTAATCCTTATATGGGTCAGAATGAAATGAGACAATACATGTAGCAAGACTCTCCATCTCTATGTATTAATATATAAATTTTGAATAAAGAAAAAGTGATTTGTGAAATAAACCATAATATGGCACTATTATTCTCCTCAACAATATATGATGCAGTGTCTAGCTGAATTGTAGGTAATCAATAAATACTTGTGGAATAAATTATTGAATGGATTATGCAAAGGAAAAGAGAAGATCCATCCCATGATTACTGGTAATAAAGAAATTACAGAGAATTAAAGTTGACCTCAAGAAGAATTAAGAGGGAGGGGCAAGATGTGTCAGTTTAAGTGAGTACTCACCAACACTCTCACAAAACACAGCTGAGTGGGGGCAAGATTCTGTCTGAGTGAGTTGTTTTGGGAATGAATCCGCAGAGCAGGCGGCTTCAGGGCATGGATCTGGAGAGAGCTTGACAAAGAGATAAATTGCTCAAGGTAAAACAGTGAGTTTCTAGCACTTGAGGCAGGAAATTGGGCACGGCTAAGCCCCACCCTCAAGGTAAAATGCCTCAGGGAGCCCTGACTCCTGCCTACCCAGCACAAGGAAGAGTTCTCTGAGAGGGGGAGGGTTCTGGTGAAGGGTGGAGAGGGAGTTCCTTTCTGTGGATTTGGTTGCCTGGACCCCCTTTTGAGCTTTGAGGAACATACCAGCTGGCTCCAGGTGGCACCAGGAAGAGGGGAGAGGCGAATCTGCTGAGGCAGCCTGATTTACCTAACTGCCCTGGCATAGAAACTTGGCCTGGCAGAAGGCAGAGTCAGACAATTGACTAGACCAGTGCTGAAACTATTAAAATTTCAACTCTCTCTAAGGAAGGCGGGCAGTAGGAAGTGCTTAATAAGCTTCCAAGAGCCTATTTAGGGTCCCCTGTGAGGGGTGCACTAGAAGAGGGTTGAGAGTCATTTTGTTCCGTGGTGAGTTAAGTCGCCAGGGTCCCATTTGAATTTCAAAATGGAATGCTCACACAGGCTGCCCTGGGAGAGAAGGCAATAAGAATAGAAAGAGTACAGGGACAGACTCCTAATCAGCAGGAATTTATCCAATTGCAAAGAGTCAAACCTGCCCAGGGAAAGTGACTAGATAGCTCCCTGAGGAGCTAACTGATCCAATGAGAAAATTTAGCTCAGTAAAGGAGTTTCTGCCTTGAATATATGAGGTCCCTAGTTCAATTCCTGGTTTGTCTTAGAGTAGTAATCCACCAGGATATCAAACATCCAGCTGAAACTTTAGGAAAAAGAAAACAGACATTATTCTTGTATTAGCTTCTCTTGGGTCTCTTATTTTTCCTAAAAAAAAAGTTACTTTTCTTTTAAAAATTAACTTAGTTGGGAAGTGGCTGGGGCTCAATCATTTGGGCTCCTGTCTACCATATGAGAGGCCCTGGGTTCATGTCCCAGGGTCTTCTTGTGAAGGCAGGGTCTCCTGCATGCCGCGGACAGCTGCCCACCCACAA
The DNA here is from genome assembly GCF_030445035.2 of Dasypus novemcinctus. Lineage (NCBI taxonomy): Eukaryota > Metazoa > Chordata > Mammalia > Cingulata > Dasypodidae > Dasypus > Dasypus novemcinctus. The sequence goes on along the minus strand of NC_080675.1, from coordinate 168,339,705 downwards.
GCACTGCAGAGAGTCAACTCAGCAAGGTGACACAACAAAAAGGGAGACAAGTAAAACCACAGAAGAGCACTCAGTGAGTGGACACAGAGAGCAGACAACAAGCAAGCCACAAGGGGGTGGGGATAAATAAAAATAAAGTATGCACAGTTAATGGACACAGAGAACAGACAGCAAGCCACAAAGGGGGGAGGGGTTAAAAAAATTAACTTAGTTTACTCACTAAAACCCACTTCAAAACCTGCAGAGGGAAGGCTGCAAGGTAACTGATGGATGAACACCAGCAGCCTAAGAAGCTTCCCAAGGACCTAAGAGAGATGGATGTTTTTCTTTAATTTTTATTTGACTGCTTGCTTATGGGTTTGTTTCTTTTGTTTTCTTTGTTTTCCTCTTTCTCCCCACCCTCTTTTTTTATAATTAGGTGCTGTTGGCTTGTTTCTTGTTTGCTATGTTCCCCTTTTCTGTGTATACAGATTTTGTCTAGCAATGTTATATCTTCTCTTTCTTTTTTTTTTTAAGACTTATTTATTTATTTATTTATTTAATTCCCATCCCCCCCGTTGTCTGTTCTCTGTGTCTATTTGCTGCGTCTTGTGTCTTTGTCCGCTTCTGTTGTCATCAGTGGCACAGGTAGTGTGGGCGGCACCATTCCTGGGCAGGCTGCACTTTCTTTAGCACTGGGTGGCTCTCCTTACAGGTGCACTACTTGAGCGTGGGGCTCCCCTACGCCGGGGGACACCCCTGCGTGGGGCGGCACTCCTTGCGCACATCAGCACTGTGCACGGGCCAGCTCCACACGGATCAAGGAGGCCCGGGGTTTGAACCGTGGACCTCCCGTGTGGTAGACGGACGCCCTAACCACTGGGCCAAGTCTGTTTCCCTCTTCTCTTTCTTAATATCTTTCTATCTTCTGCTTTCAGTTGTTGTTCCTACATTCCACCTCTTTGTTTAGTCCTCAAATTTTCTGGTTTTTTATTTCTAACTCTTCTATTCTGTGTTTTTTCTTTTATTAACTTTTTTTCTTTTTGTCCTTTCTTTTCTTTTTTACCTCCCAGTTCAGAAGAGCCCAGGACTAAACGGCTTCACAGGTGAATTCCACCAAATGTTCCAGAAAGAACTAACACCAACCCTGCTTAAACTCTTCCAAAAAAAAGAAGTGGAAGGAGGAATCCCTAACTCATTCTATGATGCTAATATTACCCTAATACCAAAGCCAAACAAAGACGCCACAAGAACAGAAAATTAGGGATCAATTTCTCTAATGAACCTAGATGCTAAAATCCTCCACAAAATACTTGCTAATCATATTCAAAGCACATCACATGAATTATACACCATAACCAAGTGAGTTTCATCCTGGATATGCAAGGATGGTTCAACATAAGAAAATCAGTCAATGTAACACACCACATAAACAGATCAAATGAAAAAAATCACATGATCATCTCTATAGACACAGAAAAAACATTTGACAAAATACAGCACATTTGCCAGAAAAAAAAAAACACGGCAAAAGACAGGAATAGAAGGAAACTTTCTGAATATGATAAAGGGTATATATGAATAACCCACAGCTAACATCATATAAAATGATGAAATCCTAAAAGCTTTCCCTCTAAGATTGGGAACAAGACAAAGATTCCCACTATCATCACTCCTATTTAACATTGTATTAGAAGTACTTGCTCAAGCACTGAGGCAATAAAAAGATATAAAAGGCATTCAGACTGGAAAGGAAGAAGTAAATATTTCAGTATTGGCAAACAACATGATCCTAGACATGGAAAGCCCTAAGAAATCTACAACAAAGCTTTTAGAATTTAGAAATGAGTTCTGTAAAGTTGCAGACTAAAAGATCAGTGCACAAAAATCAGTAGCATTTCTGTACACCAATAATGAGTAATCTGAGGAGGAAATCAATAAAAAATACCATTTAAAGTCATAACTAAAAAAATCAAATACCTAGGAATAAATCTAACTAAAGATGTAAATGATATGTACAGAAAACAACACAAAAAAAATCAAAGAAGATTTTAAAAAATGGAAGAAATTTCCCTGTTAATGGATAGGAAGACTAAATATCATTAAGATGTCTATCCCACCCAAACTAATCTACAGATTCAATGCAATCTGAATAAAAATCAACACAGCATTTTTTACTGAATTGGAAAAGGTAACCATGAAATTTATTTGGAAGGGCAAAAGGCCCTGAATAGCCAAAGACATAATGAAAAAGAAAAACGAAATTGAAGGAATCATACTACCTGGCTTTAAAACATACTATAAAGCTACAGGGATCAAAACTGCATGGTATTTACACAAGGATAGACATACTGACTAATGGAACTGAATTGAGAGTTCTGATATAGATCGTTACATATACAGTCATCCGATATTTGACAAGGTCACCAAGCTCACTCACTGGGAGAGAGTGGCCTCTTCCACAAATGGTGCTTGGAGATCTGGATATCCATATCCAAAAGAATGAAAGAGGAACACCATCTCACACCTTATTTAAAAAATCAATTCAAGATGGATCAAAGTTCTAAATATAAGAGCCAAGACCAAAAAGACCTTGGAAGATAATCTATATGACCTTGTAATAGGAAATGGCTTCATGAACTTCACACACAAAGAATGAGCACAGAAACAAAAATTACATAAATTGGACCTCCTCAAAATTAAAACCTTTGCACCTCAAAGGAGTTTGTCATGAAAGGTAAAATACAGCCTACTGAATGGGAGAAAATATTTGGAAACAATATATCTGATAGGAGCCTAATATCCCATGTATATAAAGAAATTCTATACCTCAAAAATAAAAAGACAAGCAACCCATTTAAAAATTGGGCAAGTGATTTGAACAGATATTTCTCCTAATAATATAAATGGCTAAAAAGTACATGAAAAGATGCTCAACATCATTAGCTTAAGGGAAATGTAAATCAAAGCTACAATGAGATACCATCTTACACCCATTAGACTGGCAGCCACTAAAAAAACAGAGGAGTACAACTGTAGGAGAGGATGTGGAGAAATGGGATCCCTCATCCACTGCTGGTGGGAATGTAGAAAGGTGCAGTCATTGCGGAGGACAGTTTGGCAGTTCCTCCAAAATTCACCTGCCATATGACCCAGCAATTCCACCACTGGGTATATACTCAGAAGAATTGAAAACAAAGACATGGACATATATATGCACACCAATGGTCATAGTGGCATTATTCACTATTGGCAAAAGCTGGAATCAATGCAAATGCCCATGAACAGATGAATGGATAAACAAAATGCAGTATATACATAAAATGGATTATTACTCAGCTGTAAGAAGGAATATTGTACTAACATTTGGAATAACAGGTCTACCAGTTTGATATAGTTATGAATTCCAGAAATAGATATTGGATTATGTTTGTAAACTGGTCTGTACCTCGGCATGATTAAATTGTGATTACGGCTTTAATTGGGCCATGTCAGTAGGGTACTGAGTCCCCACCCCTTGGTTGGTGGGAACTCACAGATAAAAGACATAGAAAAGGACAGAGTTGGATTTTTAAAAAAATTTTTATTTATTTTTTATTTACTTCTCTCCCTTTCCCCACCCTCCCTCCACCCAGTTGTCTGTTCTCTGTTTCTATTCATTGTGTGTTCTTCTGTGCCCGCTTGTATTCTTGTCAGTGGCACTGGGAATCTGTGTCTCTTTTTGTTGTGTCATCTTGCTGGGTCAGCTCGCTGTGTATGTGGTGCCATTCCTAGGCAGGCTGCACTTTTTTGCACAGGGCAGCTCCCCTCACAGGGTGCACTCCCTGAGCATGGGGCTCCCCTCCACAGGGGACACCCCTACACAGCACAGCACTTCTTGTGTGCATCAGCACTGCATGTGGACCAACCCTCACCACATGGGTCAGAAGGCCCTCAGTTTGAACCCTGGATCTCCCATGTGGTAGGTGGATGCTCTATCAGTTGAGCCAAATCGACTTCCCCAGAGTTGGAGATTTTGATGTTAGAGTTTTGGTGTTGGAGTTTTGAGCTGGAGCCCTGGGAAGTAAGCACACAGAGGAGCCTGGTTGTGAGGTGCAAGCTCTGGGAAGAGAAGAACCCTGAGCCCAGAGAGAAGCAAGCCCTGGGAAGAGAGGGACCTAGGAAGCCTGAACCCTGGCAGACATCAGCAGCCATCTTGTCCCAACACATGGCAAAAGACTTTGGTGAGGGAAGTAACTTATGCTTTATGGCCTGGTAACTGTAAGCTTCTACCCCAAATTAATACTCTTTATAAAAACCAACCAATTTCTGGTATATTGTATCAGAACCCCTTTGGCTGACTAATACAACATAGATGAATCCTGAGGAACTTATATTGAGTGAAGCAAGCTAGGCATTGAAAGACATATATTATATGACCTCTCTGATATGAATTAAACAAATTGAGCGGACTCAGAGAGATAGAGCTTAGATAGGTTTACAGGAAATAGAAAGGGAGAAGAAGGTTGTGAGCCAATACCCACATGAGTGAAATTTATGATAAGGTAAAAGTGAGTAGTTGTGCAGTGAAGGGATATGACAAAGATATAACATTTGGGACAGGGTACACCTGGGACAGTCTTTCAGAGAATGTGTGAGTGATCATTGTGTCATAGTGTTTTGCATCAGTGGAGGGAGACCCATATTATGAGTGGGAAGGTGTTGGACTCCCATACTGGGGACACCTGATGCATTCTCAAACAAAGGGGGGGTGGCAATGTCTCTTGAGAGCATGGCAGTTCCTAATAGGGGAGATACGGGAGGACAGACTGGTATGTTAAGCCCTTAGCATTGTTGCTAGTATCTATGAATCTTGTCCTTCAAGCAGTGAAGCCTGGTAGTCACTATGGGTCCTGAGAAGTGGGGGAGGGAAGAATAGAATAGATGGAAGAGGGGGCAGTTGGGGGCAATGGAAGTGTTCTGCATGATCTTGCAATGATGGATATGGGCCATGTTAAATTTCAGCAAACATTTATAAAAGTGTATGGTCTAAAATGTAAACCATAATTAAACTACTGACTATAGTTAGTAGCTATGTTTCAATATTTATATATCAGTTGTAACAAATGTACCATCCACATGTAAAAACATCATTAATAGGGAAGAGGGAAAAGGAGGAGGATTTTGGGTACATTGAAGTCACCTATATTCTGTATGTGACTTTACTGTGACCTAAAACTTCTTTGAAGACATAATAAAAAAAAAGTAAGACACTGAGGAAGAAATGGAAGAAAATACCACTGTACATACAGGACAACAGTTATTACAGTGATGAAAGGTAAAACATCAAAAAAAATTTAAATGTTTTTCAATTTTTAATACCCCAATTTTTTTTACTTTATTTTAATTTTAGTTTTTCTAAATTATTATGTATTTTATTTCATATGTTTAAACCTAACATTATTATTTCATTTTCCTATGAATCAAATTTGGCAATATTTTTGGCTTCATTTTTGAAGTTTTGGATCACAGAAGGGTTATAACTAGGGCAGGGGAGAATCACTGATGTGAGGTGTCAGTGATGGGGAATACATTGGAAGAAGTTCACCTGGGCATACATAAAAGGTATATAAATATGTTCAAATGTTCATGGGGCATTGCCACAGTGGGTAGAGATTCAGACAACAATAAAAAGAACATTGAATTCCCATCCTGGGGAGCTCTGCCACATTCTCTAATGGAACAGCAACAATCCCCCAAGTACAGGGGCAATGAGTAGCGAGGAAAGATGGTCCATTGATAGGCCCTTGATATTGTTGATTATGCTTTTAAGCCTTTTGCTCTTGAAATTGTAACTTAGCCTACTGTTGTAGAGTGCCTACAAGTTACCTCCTGAGAGCCTCCATGTTGCTCAAATGTGGCCACTCTCTAAGCCAAACTTAGTGTATAAGTGCATTGCCTTCCCCCCAGTTTGGGACATGACTCCCAGGAATGAGCCTCCCTGGTGCCGAGGGATTATTACCCAGAACCAGCTGGTGATGCAAGTGGAAAAAGACCTTGAATAAAAGGGGAAAATGATAAAGACAAATGAGTTTAAATGGCTAGGAGACTTCAAAATGGGTGGTCATCAGAGAAGTAACACTTTTGCATGTCTCAGCAGGATTTCATAGATAGCCAAAGTAGATACTACCCCAAATGACAGAGCTCCTGAAGGCTCTGGAGACACCCAGGTCCTATTGTCATGGCAGATAGATCCAGAGTTTGGGGTCAAGCAAGTGGGCCCTACTTTGGGGTTTGTGCTCCCGAGTGTGACAGAGTTAGACTCAGTTGTGACTTCTCTACATATGTCGCTTCTCTCCCTTTTATTGAACCTATAGTTGGTGCTGGAGCTGATATGTGCATGTCCAAGAGACGTGAATCTCTGGGCTGTCCATGTGCCAGCTGGGCCCTGAGTAGGAGTTGCAACACCTACTCCTCAGTTCATTGGACTTACCCAGGAGAGCTAACAGGGAGGTGAGGATGGACAACCACAATGCTAAGGAACTAAGAGAGTCTATAACTGCAAGCAAGAGAGTCCCATCCATTGACCATATGGAATTGAAGCCCCCTCTCAATTAGAGATGGAGGGGGCATTACCATCCCATAATCCTTATGAATGGGGGATAAAATATGGGCTAGAGTGGACTTACTGGTATTCTACTACAGTCTTACTGTGATTCTAGCAATGGAAGAAATTATATCATTGATGTGGAGACAGCGGCCACAGGAATTGTCGAAGACGGGGAGAGGGGAAAAAGAGGTGCGACATGGGGCAGTTTTGGGACTTGGAATTGTCCTGAATGACATAGCAAAGATAGATACAGGACACTATATATCCTGCCATAACCTGCAGAATGGAATGGGAGAGAGTGTTAACTACTACGTGAACTATAATCCATGCTGTGTGGAAATGCTCCAAAATGTGTTCATTGATTGCAACTAATGTACCACATTAATGAAGGAAATTGTTATTGTGGGGAAAAGTGGGAGGTTTGGGGAGTGGGGCATGTGGGAATCACCTGTGTTTTTTTTGTGTGTAGCATTTTATGTAGTCTGAGTATCTTTTAAAAATAAATAAAAATATATTTTAAAAAAAGAAGAAAAAGAATTAAGAGGAATAAAGAAACCAAGACCGAGGTAAGAATGGAAGCAACTAATGAAACAATGGAAAAGAGGAAGTAAGGGAGGGAGAGAGGGAAGGAGGGGAAGCAAGAAGGGAAGGAGGAAAAAGGGAAAAAAAGGAAGCAATAAATTAAAAATTATCATATAATTGGGTATAAATGATCAGTTTTTCATCTTAGTAGATGTGGAAGAAGCTATGGTTATTTTTTACATTCCTACTTCAGTTTCAATGGGGCATTAATAAGGATAAAGGAAGACCAATGGGATTTTTTTTCCCAAAGGGGATGGTGACACCTTCATAAACGTTCCAACAACTTCCAGAACTTGCCTAGCCTTGTCAGCTTCCCCAAGGAGTTGCTAATTAGCTCACCCCCAACTCTGAACCTGTCTAGTAAAGAGAAACAAGCATTCTTTGCACCCCTTTACAAGTTGGGGAAAGGCTAATTTATTCGCCCCAGGACTGAGTCCACAGCGGTGGCTCTTCACTGGCTCAACACTCTGCTGTGGATTCATCCCCATTTTTCTTTGAGGGTTCCCGTGTCCCCTTTTCTGCTTCTTCTCAGGGTTTCCCCCCAAAACCTGCTGAGAAGGTAGCACTCCCTGCCCAGTTCGGTTTGCAACAATCCAGAGTATTGCATTTCATCCCTGGGGGAACCCACCGAGGCTGCCAGGCCCTTTGAGGGGACTCAGGCAAGTTTCCTGCACGTGCTTTTTTTTGCAAGGAGCATCTGGCGACTGCGACTGCTTGAAGCCTGAAAGGGACCCCGGGTGCTTGGACCTTCAGGTTCAACTGCGAGAGACCTGGTTTGGTTTTTTGTTTGTTTCCCATTCGTTTTGATTTCGCTTTGGGGGAGGAAGCCGCTCTTCTGTTGTGTCCAACTCCTTCTCTTAAAAGAGTAAATCGATATTTACGTCCAGACTCCGGGGATGGGGTCCATTGATTCGAGAGGGGTTTTTTCACTCACAATTGTCCCAGAGAACAAAATTCGGACTGCACTTTCCTGAAGATTTTGTTTAACCTTCTCATCGATTCCTGTTTAGCACCAACTCGACCCAACTAGACCCCAAACCGGATTGTCTTCTACATCAAGTCAGTGGCATGCTATTAAAAATTTGGCCATTTCCTGACATGTTTCTGAAAGCTGTTTTTGGAGCCTCATGCATGTGCTACAGAGTACCATCTTTTCCATGGAAAGGGCATAGATGGCACAGAGAAGCATTATTTTTGGAACATACTCAACTGAGAAATGTGGAAAATACTATAGATCAACTATTGTTTGGGAGCCTTATTTCTTAGGGTAGTAATTCTGTATAAGTGATATAGATTCAAAATTCCACTTCTAGGTATATAAACCCAAAATAACTGAAAGCAGAGACTCTAAAAGATATTTGCACATGTATTTTCATAGTGACATTAATCACAATTTCCAAAAGATGGAAACAATCCAAGTGTCCATTAAGCAAGGAATGATAAACAAAATGTGGTATATACAACAATTATTATTCAGCCATAAAAAGGAATGAATTTCTGAGACATGTGACAAAATGAATGAAGTTTGAAGACACCATGTTGAATGAAATAAGTCAGAAACAAGTGGAAAATATTGTATGATCTCCCTGATAAAAATAATTAGAATAGGCAAACTCACAGAGTCAGAATATTGACTATACATTTCTGTAGGACAGTGTGAGGATAGAAAACATGGAGTTAAGGCTTAAAATGTACATAGCTTTTATTTGGGACAATGGCAAAGTTTTGGTAATTGATGATGGTGATGATAGCATAATGTGAATGTAACTAACAGCACTGAATTACATATTCAAATGTGTTTAAAAAGGGGAAATTTTAAGTTGTATATAAGGTACTAGAAAAATTTTTTTTTAAAATCCATGGAACTGCACAACATAAACAGTGAACCAAAAATTAAACCAAAGAGTATAATATTGTACAATTATAAAAATGTGTTTTGACTAGTTGTAACAAATGTATTACACCAATGTAGGGTGTTAATAGTAGAGTGGTATATCAGAACCTTGTATTTTATGCATGAATATTCTATAAACTCACAACTTCTCTAATAAAAAATCCACTGAAAGAAAGAAAAGAAGGTAGGGAGAGAAGGAGGGAAACAATATCTAACTAGTGCTCCCCATGAGATTTTTCTTTTCATTTAATCCACCTCATATTCTTCAAAATCAGTATTATTATGATTTTACAGATAATGAAATTGAAGCTCTGTAAATTTTCACAGCATGTGCAAGTTTATACAGCTACCAAGTCCTGGAGCCTATGTTCACACTCTGATACTCTCAGCTGGAGGGGTGGAGTGGAACAGGTCTGATGTTTATTATCCCATTCATTTTATATACAGTTATTTATTTAATGACAGCAATCCTACAAAAGTCAGACTTTATTTTCCCCATTTAGCAATAGGAAAAATGTTATTCTGAAAGGCCAAGGCACATATTCAAAGTGAGGATTCAACAGGCCTTTCCCAATTTGAACACTGAAAGTCCCGTGTCCTGGAAATTCTCTTATTTCAGGCAAACTGAGAGTTGATCACTTTAGTCTCCATTACTTCAAAGTCAATATACTTCCTATCACAGCCCAGTACTTCCAAAATACAATGGCATCGTCTGTCAATCAAAGTGCTTTGTGACTCAAGGCAGTACGATTATGAGAGACTCCAATTCCTAGAGACAAAGTAACTATAGCAAAAATAGTTCTTCTCCCTTTCATCCCTCCTATGATTGCCATTGCCCTCATCACAGCTGCAATAAGAGTGAACCATTTAGTGCACCTAGGATGTACTAGACATAGTATTTAATGCTTCAGATGCACTGTCTTTCTCATTTTTCCCCAATAGTTTTTCTATTATTGAACTCAGAAAAAAAAATTAATATTTGTAGGACACACAGGGGTTAAAGAATATCTGTGGTCAGAGACAACCAGTCAAGGACTCCAATTTTCCCAGTCCTAGCCTGCTTCCTTGCAAGGTTGATGGGCTCGCTCTTCAGCATTATGGTGGCTCACTGGCTAGGAAGCTCTGCTCCATCTTATTTAACCTTTGTCACCACCATGTTTTCAAGATCCACAAACTGGGACTTAGGGAGGATTACCAAGGTCACACAGCTGTACAGGCAGACCTGGTTTTGATCCACATTATGTGAAATTTTCCTCAGAAACTCTAGAAAGTAATGACAAATTATGAGAAATAAATGGTAAACATAAAAAATAAATATAATCTCAGAACATCAATGTAGAGATAGTCACTAAATATATATAATATGTATATATGATATATATTATATGGCATATATAGCATATATTAACATTAAATTGAATATAATATGTAGTATAATACATTCTTATTTTCATAATTATTATTATAACAAAAAGAGCATTTATATATAACTTTCTGTTTACCAGATACTGTCATAGGTGCTTTTATATATAAATTGACTCAATTCATCCTCACAACCAGCCCCCCAAGATAGGGGCTGTTATTATTCCTGTTTTACAAATAAGGAGGCAGAAGCATTGGAGGTGAAATAATTTAAAGTTTGCATAACTAGCAAGTCTGAGAATTTGAATTGGGATACAGCAGCCCCAGATTCCCTGCTAGCTACCACACACAATCCTGGCATGTTAAACTAATCTCAGACACATCTGGGATTTCCAGGCCCAGAACACATATTTTTCTTTTTTAAAACTTTATTTTTAAGAAGTTTTAGATTACACGGCTTGATTCTGCTTTTGGGAGCTTCAATTCTGCTCTGCTACTTCTTTAATGGAATTGCTCCCATATTTTCTGATTCCAGGGCATCTTTCCTCTTCTTGTTTAGAGTCTTGTACTCACTTGGTATGTTTAAGATTGATCTGGTAGAGCTGGGGTGCTCAGGACAACTCTAGTTTCCAGTTTAATCCTCTTTGACCTAGAATATGACTATGTCCTCATCATCTAAGTAATGGATACCAAATGCCACAACAATGTACTTTCCCTGGAAGACAAGTTGGTTCCAATCCTCTGAGACATATCTTTTGTTTCTAAAGGTCTCCCACCTCTCCTTCCCCCTTAACGCCCTACAGGCCCCCAATCAGTGGGGCCAAGGTATGAATATGCCAGGCCTTGCACTCTGATGAGTTCTTGGCAGGAAGAATCCTCTGGGGAAGGAGATCCTGAGGTCAGTGCAGACCCTAGTGTTTTTTTCCAGAGTTTGGGCTGCTGCAGAGCCCAAACCCCAGTGGACTGTTTGGATTTTTCCTCTTGCTTTGGGTCTGTGAAGAACTAATTAGGACTGGAGGCATATGAATGGGCTTTGGGGGATTGGAACTGGGTTATGTATGGTTCAGTGTGTTACATAATTGGTGTGGAAAGCCTTTCGAATGCCTTTCAATGCATTTAGAGAAAAAAATTCATTTAGAGAAGAATTATCATTTCATTTAGAAGAACATCTTATGAATGAAAAATTCTGGGGATAGGCATTTCAGAGAGCACTAAGGAGATCCATAAGCATGTCCCAGCAACTCCAATGGGCTATAATAGGTCCACGAATCTTCATAACTGCTAAAACTCATTGCAAGCATTCTGAACTTGTCCTTCCTGAGACATATTCCCAGTCCTCTTGCCAATGAACACACGTCCACATCAGAGTCCAACAGGCTTTAACTAGCTCCCACGTCGGCAGGCTCAGGTAGAAGGTCAGAGACCCAGTAGGCCCTGAGCTGCACAATTCTTTTCTCAGGCCAAGTAGCAGTGTTGAGCAGAGATGGGGTGGGCTAGAGAAAGTAGGCTCTGGAGTTAAGGTCTGAGACATGCTGTGTGGATGCACAGAGAACAACAGGCTCACACTGCTCTTGCTCAGTTAAGTCACTATCCTGTTAATTAAAAGAAAACTTCAATCTAAGGTTTATTTGTCTATAGCTCCTTACAAACATAAAATTCATTTTGAGCAAGAGGGGGGGGAAACATGTTTTTTTTTTTGGTAAAAATAATGAATTGCTATAATTTGTCATTGTCCCTTGAGTGAGACAGCTTTTCTCAGGTCACCAATTATCTCCTGGGCCCAGAGAAGACCACTGGAACCCTTTGCAATCATTTTATCTAATGTGTTCTACAAGTTCAGCACTGGGAATTCCTTAGCCTTTTCCCGTGGGACCCTGCTCACTCCCCGGTGGCTCAGTTTCAACAAAATTTCCCTAGCTGGCTAAACCTAAATTTTTCCTGCCTTAGCTCTCAGTTCTTGGCTCATGTTCCACCATTTCTGGCTGTAGGGCTCCTTTTCTTTGTCGACAGTGAGCCTGGAAAATAATTTTTCTGCAGTGACTTTGGGTCTTTAGGTAGTAAGATCCTCTAGGGTTTTACTTCCATGTGTCTATGAAAATTCTGGACCTTACCCTCCATCCAGCCCCACTCTTTTTCATTTCCCTTCATACCTCCTGTTATGCTTTCCATAGGAACAGTGACAGAGCTATTTCCATGCAAAAGAAAACAGCATGACCTCGGTTGTTTGAAATGTATCTTGGGCCAGAGCCTAGAGACCTGGCATTGCTTGTCTTCCAGCTTCGGATCACATTAAATGGCAATCAGGACACGTGCACGGCATTTACATTTGGCTTTGATTCCTTTGGTTTTGCTTCTTCTCTGAGGCAGGGCTTGTTGCTGTTGTAGTTGTTATTTTTTATTTGTTTTTTTGTGTGTGTGTTTATGTGTTCCTGACTCCACCATTGACTTGAAAGAGGAAACCTGCTAAGCTGGAAACGTGCCAGTTAGAAATGAACCAGAGAATCCTGTGTGAAATTCTGATTCGGTCATTAACTAGTTATGTGCTTGTGAACTCAATTCTACAACTGTAGAATGTAAATAATGCTATGACCTGAGGTATTTTAATAATAATTTACATGAGATATTCTATGTAAACCTTGTCACAGAACATGCACTTAACATGTTCCCTCTTTCTCAAATTCACTAATTCATACATATCTCCAGTGGAAATTACGTTATTTCTTTTAACTCCTTTATTATATGTATTTAATTTTAAATACCACAGTACTGAATTTTCTGCCCCTTCCTACAACTCCCTGGCTTCCAGCCCATAAATGACATTACTTTCTTGAGTCGGCTTATTTCCTGCATCTTTCTCTGAGATCTTATCACCAAACCATGGGATGACAGACTTGTTATAGACACTAGACCACACTCTCCTTCCCTATGCCAGGGTTTCTCCTCCTCTTCTCTAATAACACACTGGGCTGGATATTCTTTCTCAGGAGATGAGGGAGAGATGTCCAGTGCTTGGCAGTATGTTTAGCAGCATCACTGGCCTCCACTACTAGATGCCAGTAGCACCCACTGCCCCTTCCCAAATTGTAACAACCAAAAAAATGTCTCCAGACATTGCCAAATATACCTTGGAAGGCAGAATCCCCCTGATTGAGAAACTGTTCTGTACCTTTCCCATTGTCTTTCCTTCATGACTTTTGGCAAAAATGTGCTTTTTCTCACAAAGCAGGAACAATATTTAGAAGATTCCTTTAGCCTGAATATCAAGGAAAACTCAAAGGAGAAATGACTGGCATTGATCTGACATGGTTCAAATGGAGAACTTAGGAGATGCCACAGTTGTCTCTACTTTTTTTGTGAAATGAGGCAGGATAAATATCAATCGATGAACATATTAGGGCTACATACGATGCTTATGTTAGATAAATCTAAATTTCTCACCATATTATCGCCCCCTTATTTGCATGTTAATACAAAGTAAACACAAAAGAAACTTCACTTCTCTGGGGAAACTTTCTTTGATTTTGGAGTAACATTAATAATGGTGCAAATAATGAGTCAAATACTGTGCTAAGTCCCTTACATATACTTTATCATCTAAGCTTTATAATTGTCTGATGAAATGCCATTTCTTATCTTCTTTTTATCGATGAAGAAATTGGGGCATAGAAAGATTAAGAAAGATTAAGGGATAATTCCAATGTATCATAATTAGTAAATGAGTGAGCTACAATTTCAACTCAGGTCAGCCTGATGACAAATGGTTATACTTAACCCTTATCCCTCCTTCATGTCCAGTAGTTCTATGAAATGCATTTACAGCACAATATTGAAATTATCTACTTATTTACCCGTCTCTCACATTAAAATGTGAGCATGTTGAGGTCAGGAATAATGATACATATTCTACTTTAAAGAAACTAAATCTCTTGATCTGTTTTAATGTGCTAAGTTAACATCTTCTGCTAAGTATATGTTAGACATAAAATAAAGGTAGCAGAGTTATATCACCACATTGGAGTTCTCCAACATTAAATCATGGATCCACTTTTTGATTTAAGAAATAAATGGGACATATGTGTGGTTGAGCTTGTAGCCACTGAAAGTGCATCTGGCAAGAGATGTTTATTTAGCCCCTGCCAAGTACTTTGGCTCTGGGTTAGGAAGTGAAGATACAATGGTACCTTAGGTAGCCTTATTCCTCCTGCTATCATAAATACTATGTAACAAAATGTAAACCACAAAGTAAACTATTGACCATGCTTAGTAGCAATGCTTCAATAGTTGTATATCAATTGTAACAAATGTACCATTCACATGTAAAATGTTATTAATAGGGGAGAGTAGAAGAGGGGGAAGCTGTTGGGTATGCAGGAATCCTCTATATTTTTTATACTTTTCTGTAATCTAAAGCTCCTTTGAAGATAAAATGAAAAGAAAAAAAAAAAGACACTGTGGGAACTTATAGAAAAACTGTCACAGTACATAAAAGATAGCATATCTTAAAGTGGTGAAAAACAATGTATAAATTTTTAAATTTTATTTCAATTAAAAAATTTTTCTATTTCTATTTTTGCATTTTATTTGTTGTTGTTTTAGTTATTATTATTATTTTATTTTATAAATTTTATTTGGTTATTTTTTAGCTTCATTTTTGGAGAGGTTTTGGATCATAGAATAGTCACAACTGTGGCAGGGAAGATCACTGGTGTGGGGTATAGGTAAAGGGGGAATGTGTGAGGAGGGATGTACCTGGGGCATGCCTCTAAGGCAAATGAGTATGTTCAAGTGTTCATGGGGCATTATCTCATTGGGTGGAGACCCACAAGATAACTGAAAGAATATTGAATTCCCATCCTCGAGAGTCCTGCTATAGTCTCTTATAGAACAGCAAGAATCCTCTGAGTACACGGTCAGTGTGTAGTGAAGGAAGACAGACCATTACATTATGCCAGTCCCTGGATATTCACGAATGTATTTATGGACCTTTACTTGCAAATTGAAACTTAGCCTAGTATTATATTCTGCTTAAGAGGTACCTCCTGAAAGCCTCCCTGTTGCTCAGATGTAGCCTCTCTCTAAGCCAAATTCAGCATATAAACAGACTACCTTCCCCCTGGCATGGGACATGACTCCTGGGTATAAGCCTCCCTGGCACTAAAGGATTCTTTCCAAGTGCCAACTAGCAATGTATTTAGGAAAAGTCTTTGACCAAAAGAGGAAACCATTAAATGCAAATGAGGTGTTTTTTTAAGTTTTTTTAATTCCCTCTCCCCCTTGTGGCTTTTTGTGCTCGTTGTGCTCTCTGTATCCATTCACTGTGTGTTCTTCTATGTCTCTATTTTTATCCCCCCCTCCCCTTGCAGCTTGCTTGCTGTTTGCTCTCTGTGTCCTTTCACTGCACACTCTTCTGGGTTTTTGCTTGTCTCCCTTTTTTTGTTGTTTTTGTGTCACCTTGCTGAGTCAGCTCTCTGTGGTACTTGCAGACTGGGTGGCACTCCACAACACTTGTGGGCCAGGCAGCACTCCATGGCACCTGGGCCACCAGATCTCTGGGTGTGCAGGTGAGCCTGCCTTCACAAGGAGGCCCCAGGACATGAACCCAGGGACTCCCATATGGTAGATGAGAGCTCAACTGCTTGAGCCACAGTCACTTCCCACAAATTAGTTTTTATGGCTAAAAGATTTCAAAGTGAGTCAGGAGGTCATTCCAGAGGTTATGCTTAAGCACATTTTAGCAGGATCTCATTGACTGCCACAGTAAACAGTGCTTCAGACAGTGGGGTTCCTGAGGACTCTAGAAACATGTAGACACTATGAGTAGGGCAGACAAGCTTAGGAGTTCCCCCAGTGTAACAGAGTTAGATTCCTTACACATGACTCTTCTGCCCTTTTATCTGAAACTACAATTAGCACTATACTTTTAAAACAGATGTCCCAGAGACTTAAATCTTCAGTTTGTTCATGTGCCAGTTGAATGCCAAATCTCAGCAGAGTAGGAACACTTAATGTTCAGCTCGTTGGACTCACCCAAGACAATGAACAAGGAGATGATGAAGGACAATGCCCATCCCAAGGAACACAGAGTGTCTGCAATTGCAGGCAAGACAATTCCACCCATCTGCTCCATGGGATCTAAGACCCTTTTCAATTAGAAACAGAGTGTATAGCACCATCCCCAAATCCTCAAGATTGGGAAATGAACAATGGACTAAAGTAGAATTATTATTCTATTATAGACATTATTGTTCAAGCAATGGGAGAACTTTTATCATTGCTATAAAGGCCATGACCACCAGAGGTTCTGAGGGGAGGGAGAGGGAAGAATAGGTATAACATGGGGGCATTTTCAGGACATTGGAATTGACCTGCATGACATTGCAATGGATACAGGCCATTATATATTTTGTCAAAAACCTACAAAATTGTGTTCAGCAGAGTGTAAACTATAATGTAAACTACATTCCATGATTCATAGCAATGCTTCAATATGTGTTCACCAAACATAACAAATGTACCACACTAATGAAAGATGTCGTTAATTTGGGAAAATGTGGAAGGGGGAGGGGGCAGGGCATATGGGAATATCCTATATCTTTGATGTAAAATTTATGTAATCTTAACCTTCATTAAAAGTAAAAATAAAAATACCATGTAACTGTTTTCAAAATAGAAATATTTGAAAATGTTATTAGAAAAGCATCTGGCTCATTTAAGAATGGGAATAATAGTTCCAAGTCTGAATATATATATATATAGAGAGAGAGAAGTGGAGGGGAGGGAGAGACCGATAGAGAGTGTCAAAGTTGAGAGTTGGTGAATTAAATGTGAAGACAGAAACTAAAACCAAATGCTGCCCACTGGAACCATTCAAGGAAACTCATAAACTTAGTTTCCATCTGTAGCCACAAAAAAGAACTCGGCAAACTTAAATCCTCACTATCATCAAAAATGTTTTCAGGATTTATTTCTACTGTCTAGGGAGCTGTTTAATCTCCAAAGAAGATAAAGTTTAATTCTTCCAGAGTTAATAGCATCCAGGAGTTGGTGGCAGGGCTTGCCTGTTTCTCATCTTTAGTATGAACTGACCAGCCTTTGGGTCTTGCTCCCTTAGTCTCCAGCATCTCCAGGTTCCTCTGTGGCTCTCTTCAGTGGTCACATGTAATAACAATAGCAATGGTCTTTTCTCTTTATTGGTTCTTGCTTTTTATTCAGAACATTCCAACTAGTCTAATCCTAATGAGGACTAGCATCTACAGGCAGAAAGATAAACTAGGCACATTTCATCATGGAGTGACATAGCAGGTTCAGAAGAGTAATGTATCAGTGAATTTCTGAGGGTTTTTTAGGGACATATATATAACTAAGGGGATATTATCAATGATTTTAAGCTAAGAAAAAAAGCTTATGTCTTCTCTTTTTCACTTCTTCCCAAGGAATAGTTTTGTTCCCAGATAGAATTTAGAAAAGGAACTTAAAAACATATGATAGTTATTTCTACAAGAAGAAGCAATCCTTGAACTCATGAAAGAGTTAAAGTGGGGTTCATTTCATTCTCAAAATGTTTAGAGAGGCATTAAACATGAAAGTTTTAGTTTCTCTGTCTGAAGACAAGCATTACCAAGCAGAGACACCTATTTCACACATATTTCTATACCCTTTTGTTGGAGAAATTTGCTTAAAATAAAGTTCCCCAAACTAATCTTTAGTTAACATTTCACTGACTGTGCCCCTTAAAACGCAACCTGCTGTAGCCTAATTCAGCAAATGCTGCTTCTGATAAGAAGTTTTTGCCTTCAGTCAGCTAGGTCAGGTCTTCCTTTCTGGCCAGTCCCCCTCCCTCTATCCCTTTAATTTCCCTTTTCCCTTTGTAAGTGATCTTCTTTTTTTAATCAGCCAGGTAATTGTAGAGCAAATATTTCCAAATGGGGCAGACATCATGCCAAAAATGTTCTGAAAGGATCTTGCCAGGTGGTGGCTGCTAGCATGTGGCTCCTGCTTGAATCTGGCACAGTTTACCAAATCCAATTTTAAATTATGACTCATTTTTTGAAGTCCCCTAGAACCACAAGAAGCCAGTTTTCTAAGTCAAACTTGTAAGCCAGGCATGTGGAGTGAGAAAGGTATAGTTGTAAACCAGGTATGTGGAGTCGAGCAAGGTGTAGTTTCATGAGAGAGCATGTTGACTAATAAGTACTCTAATGGAAGGGGTGTCCCTAGGTTTCAGGCTTTAGATTTTCCTCTGTCCTAGAAGCTCTGGGGAAAGGAAATTCTTGGCATGTATAATCTCTTGTTTTCTGAGGGGAACTATTTGCACAAATATGGAAAAGATAGTGAGAGAAAATCAAAATAAGTTTTAAAATCCTGACTTGAATAATAGTTTAATAAACTCAAAAGCTCAGAACCATGGTTTCAAACATTTTGTAGTTTGGGGACATACATTTTCCCACCTTAAAAAAGTCCCAAAATAATATGTGAAAATAATACATGCCCACTAATTGCTAGGTTCCATGACAAATAATAATAATAATAATAACCTATCAAAGGATATCATCTCAATTGTTTCATGGTGGGGTAGGTATTTGCTAAAGAGAATGTGACCATCAAAAAGAGATTAGTAAACAAGTATGATATTGGCTACTAGATGACAAGAAGTGCGAATAATGAAAATACTTGATGCTCTCAAAAGGAATCTGCTATTTTGAGAAGCCCAGATCCCAGAATGTATTAAGCTGCATTTTATACCTGGGTAATTATATGGATATTTTTCTGTTCTTCACTGGAACCTTAATTTTCCATCTAAACACTTCCAGTTACATGGCAATTAATCTTTGAACTTTTTGATGACTTCAAGTATTATTAAACAGTAATTTGCAGAACCATTTCATTACAAGGTAATGATTAGTTTTATATGCAATTCCCTAGCACTTTTCAGCTAAGAATTTCAAAATGGCTTACAGATTGAAGATGAAGATGTTAGGGCTTCATTTTTTTTTTTTTTTGTCCAAAGTCAAGAAAAGATAGAAGTGAAGGTCAAACTACTTATTCCATTTTCCCAACTGCCTGGAGCCTACGGGATTTCCCTACAACTCAGCTAATTCAATCACAATATCAATGCCATTTTTTCTGTCTGATGAACTACTCTGAAAACAAATGAGAAGGAGTATTAAGGAATAAGTGTTTGTGGAGTGGCTGAATATATGCGTGATTCTGATGCAAAGAGAAGAGCAGTTACCTTTTGTGCAATTGCCTAATTAGGATTAGTCTCTCAGGAAGATAATGCAGACATTGGACTGTCGAGACAGTTTTGAAGTTATCAAAGATAGACCTACCTAATACTGAAAAAAAAAAATGCCTAAGGATCTCTGCTCATGACAAGAGGCCCTAGAAAACTTATAATTGTATTTATAAACAAATAACATGAATCTGAGAGGACACCCTAATTAGATAGAGCTATGAATCCAGAATCTGGCTTCGACCCAAACCCTGAGAGTGAGCAAAGCATCCTGGAGTAGAAGAAAGATGTTCTCTAAAGGAAGACTCATCTCAATTAAGTAAATTTAATTTTGATGGTATTTTTTCCAGTGATCACCAAATAAGATTGTCAAGCAAACTAGCTTCTTCCCCACTCCTTATAACCAAAGTCTAATCATTTAGGGATGTCTACTTAAAATAACAGCAATAACAAAGAGAACAAAACAACAACATCAGGTCTCCCAACTATTGTCTCTGGGCTTCACAACTTTGCATATCTATGTTAAAGTCCTAGAATCTAGACATATCAGCAGATTTGTGGCATGAAGAGGACAAGTTACATAAATTTTCTACCTTCTTCAAGGGGTAAATATTTATTTGACATGGTTGTTAAAGTCTAAATAGCATATGGTGTACAAAGTGTCCAGCTCATTGCTATTAAAGGAGTGCCAACCAGTCATAGTAAGACCAGGCTGCTTGATTCAAAGTTCTAAGAATGTCCAAGGATTGAGGATTCTCCTGGGATAAAGAAAAACTGTTTTAGTAATCCTGTGTAATTTGTTTATGTAATCCCTGAAGTGGAATTCAGGGTTTACAGACATGGCAGATTAGTTCACTCAAAATTATTCCAACCTCTCTTGTATCATGCATTCTTGCTCATTTAAAGTTGGAAAACTAAAGCCTAAAAATTTCCCATACTCATTTGCAGTTAGGCTTCCATGGGTAATCTGGCTTTACCAAGCTGACGCTTAGGACTTTGAAGACAGAAGTAAACATTGGGGACAAAGGGCAGTGTTTGCATAGCTATTCTGGCAGGCTGTGGCACAGGCAGTTGTTTTTCTCATTAAAAAATTGTAACAAAAGATCTATTTTGTTATCGGTAGTCCAGGATACCAAGGGATGGCAGTGGTATTCTCAGGATTTCCACTGGAATCATATTAAAGTATGTGTTAGCACTTCCCCTGGATGTGTATGTAGCTCAAGGTTGGGGAGCATCCAAGCTTAGATATGTGGACCTCCATGAAATACTGTAAGCCAGGGGTTCTTACCCAGGGATCCATGAGCTTGAATTGAAATTCAAAACACAAGATTGTTCTTGTGGGGATGTGTTGCAGCCAGTGTGATATATTTATTAAATAATACATAGTATAGTGTGGACTTTGTAAGGGGTCTGTGGTTTTCACCTGATTGGAACAAAAACGGTTAAGAACCCCTGCTGTAAGCTAACTAAATATTGGCTGGTTATAAATTCCTTTCTGCTTAAACTAGATCCCTGACTGATACATTAGCAGAATATCATTTGACAACCTGGTTATATCAAATAAATAAATAAAAAGGAAGAAAGGAAAAGCTTTGCCTCACATCAGGCTTCTGATCTTATCCTGAGCCCTCAACCTCCGCTGTCTCCCTCTTTCCCATTACAGGCTGGTCTGGGTGGTTCCTCCACTCATTTTACTGATGGATCTCTCCACTTTCTCTGCTTAAATATGATGTGAAACCCTTGACTTGAAGGTCCTTGCCCCTAGGAATGCATCTGTAATGATTTGTTTTCCTGCAGACATTTTGAAATTCTGCCACCAGAAATATTTCAGCAGTGCCATTTTTTCCTGACCTATCTCAATTGTAATTAGCATGAAAGGATCACTCAGTAATCTGAGATATTTGGACCAAATTGAGGATCAATGGGAAGGGAGCTATCAGCAATTAGTAATTGCCTGGTGCATGTTTTATTTATCAGAGTGGGCAAGTTGAGATGCCTGCAGGATAACAGGTCATTGGCATGAGAAAATCAAATGAAAGGGAAAGAAGAGAGAGTTCTGGTCCTATTTTGAAATCACTCTCCCTTTCCATTCCATTCTTCGAGCTTCAAGGCACTCGGTCTCCTGAGGGATATGAAAAGCAACCTGCCACCCTAGAGCAGCCCAGATGTGAGAGCTGGCATGTGCACCTCCAAAATGAGATGAGGATACAGTTATTTGACAGTCCTACAGGAAATGTCACTTAGTGACATATGTTATGTGGCCAGCATTGGGCTAGGTACTATAAATACCTCATTTAACTTAATTTTCAAACAATCTTTCAAGGTAGGAATTATCATGCACACTTCACAGATGAATTTCAGAGTAGCTAAGTGATTTACTTAAAAGTAAACAACCAGAAAGTTGTTAAAAATTTGAGCTCAATGTTGTCTGATTTCCAAAATTCTTGTTCTATACCATTGTATTGCCTCTCATAGGAATCATAGCTAGCTCAGCACTGCACAGTTCACTCTCAGTGACACTGCAAGATACACTTTCTAGTGAAAAAGTCCTTGAAGAGTTAACCTATAAAACAGGTGTTGATGAACTTTCCCTATGGAGGGCCAGATAGTAAATACTTTAGCTTTTGTGGGACATACCAACTATCACAACTGCTCATTTTGACTGGTAGCATGAAAGCAGCCATAGCCAACATGGAAACACATGGGTGTGGCTGTTTTCCAATAAAACTTTATTTACAGAAACACTCAATGGGCAGGACTTGGTCTACAAGAAGTAGTTTACAGAGCCTTGCTCTAAAATTAACAAAGCATTATCAGTGCTGCATGAGCTGCTAAATGATATGAACCCAAACGATTTTAGAAATCTGAGTCCATATGTCTTTGGTCTTTCTTAAAGATACTTGTCATGTCCTGAGTTGCTTATTATCTGAAGCATTTTGGTTGGTGGCCCACATGAGGCAAATGGTAGTTTTCATCTTTGACCCTTGCACTTGTTTGATGCCAAAGGATATATTGAGACCAACTACTTCAGTTTTCAGAGAGTTCACTTGTATGCTTTTGGGGCTTGGGGACGATCTTTTATGACAGAAATGAAAGGACGGAGTGTATACTATTCAAAGACCAATGACATTTACTTTTCTGACAGACCAAATGTCCAGGAAACCAACTTTTCTCTTCACTTTTCCTAGTATAAAGTGGAAAAATGTGTGGTGTTTTGGATCAGAAAATTTGAGGGGAGATGCTGGTTCTTGCAGTTGCTTTTTCGTATGACCTTGGGCAAATCATTTCATTCCTCTGAGCCCAGTTTATGCATCTTACCTTGGAGATAATAGCACCAATATGTGCTTCATAGGACTGTTGTGAAAATTTAGTCAGTTGACACATATAAGATGACTACCATCTTGGGCATTTCTTAACCCAGTGAAACTGAGGTGTCATATCTTCAGGAAGGTAATTGTGCTTCCTTCCTGTGTACTATTGGGTTCCTTTCTTTGGCCTCAAGACTAAACAAAAACCAAAATGCTTACTAGTCAGATGAGTGTTCTGGGGCCGGGGGAAAGGGATTGTGCCCTTTGAGCTCCAAAACAACACACTGGAGCAAAATCTCCAACAAGGCATTGGAGAGTTTAGTTCTCCAGCTCAGATAATGGGGACCTCAGGGAATGTCCAGAATGTCTTTATTTCAAGGATGAGTATCTCTGAATCCTCCACAAAATTCCAGCCCCTCTCCTGAAGTCCAGAAGGTATTATAAAAGATTGGTTGTCAGATACCACAATAGGCTCCACCAGTCAACCTTCATCAAAATAATGATTTGTCTATCCCCATTTCTCCTTTTCACCACCCAGGGATCCGGGCAAGAGCAAGTAGTCGATGAGAATTGATGATCAGGCCATTAAAGCTGAGGATTCTGATTGCAGCTGAAGTGC
Organism: Dasypus novemcinctus; assembly: GCF_030445035.2. NCBI lineage: Eukaryota > Metazoa > Chordata > Mammalia > Cingulata > Dasypodidae > Dasypus > Dasypus novemcinctus. The sequence goes on along the minus strand of NC_080675.1, from coordinate 168,316,140 downwards.
CAGAGCTGGACCTAGCAACCATCAGAGCCACAGGGACGAAATGTCAAATTTTGATAGCCTACTTCTTCTGCTGTACTTTAGCAGACAACCCTCAGCACCAGGACCTGAAATTGATTAATTGATTTCTCCCCAGGGTGAGGAGCCTACCATTTTTACCCTTTGGTAATTTTCATGCTTTTTCTCAGGTACTGGTCCACAGGTGGTCAGCTAATTAGGAACTTTCTGTGATGTGATGACACAGCTCTGTGTGTCCATTCTGAGACTCTCTTTGCAAAACTAATAAAACTACAAAACTAGACTTTCATATGCACGGCCCTGTTTTTAGGGTTGAAATACTCATGCTACCCCCATCTAGTTACCCAGGAAATTGGCCAACTAGTTCTGTTATATGGAAAGTCACCAGAATATAATATCTAAGGTGTGTCAAGTTTTAGGAAATCACTGAACACAGGGTTCAAGGAAAGCGTACCATATTGGAAGTAGTAAACATGAGGCCACCACATGCTCTTTTCATTGAGGTAAAATTCACATGACATAAAATTCACCATTTTACCCATCTGAAAATGTACCATTTAGTGACTTTTAGTATTCACAATGATATACAACCATCACCACTATCTAACTCCAAAATATCACCCTAACAAGAAACCACATACCCATTAAGCTGTCTTCCCACTCCTCCCCTCTACCCCTGGCAATCACTAATCTATTTTCTGTCTGTAAGTATTTGCCTATTCTGGATATCTTATATAAATGGAATCATACAATATGTGGCCTTTTATGTCTGGCTTCTTTCACCTAGCATTATGGTTTTAAGGTTTATCCATGTTATGGTATGTACAATTACTTTATTTTTTCATGACTGAATAATATTATGTTGCATGATTATATCACAGTTTGTTTATTCATTCATAAGTTGGTGAACATTTGGGTTTTTTCTCCCTTTTTTTTTGGCTTTATGAATAATGCTACTATGACCATTCTTGACTAAGTTTTTGTCTAAATATGTTTCTAATTCTTATGGGTATAATTCTAGGAATGAAATTGTTGGGTCATAAGGTAATTTTGTATTTAACTTTTTAAAGAACTACCAAACTTCTTTACACAGTGACTGCACCATTTTACATTCCCACTAGCAAGGTTTAAGAGTACCAACTTCTCCACATCATCACCAACACTTGTTATTTTCCTTTTTTTTTTTTTTTTCTGATTATAGCCATCCTAGTGTGTGTGAAGTGGTATCTCATTAAAATATTGATTTGCAATTCCCTAATGACTAATAGTACTGAGCATCTTTTCATGTGCTTTTTGGCCATTTGTATATATTCTTTGGGAAAATGTCTCTTCAAGTCCTTTGCCTATTTTTAAATTGTGTTTTTTTGTCATTTTGTTGTTGAGGTGTGAGAAGTCTTTATGTATTCTGGGAATTATACTCTTACCAGATATATGATTTGCAAATATTTTCTCCCATTCTGTGGGTTGTCTTGTCTTCTCATTTTCTTGATAGCATCCTTGGAAGCACAAAAACTTTTACTTTTGGTGAAGTCCAATTTATTAATTTTTTGGTTGTTGCTGCCTGTGCTTTCAGTGTCATATTTATGAAACTGCAACCTAATCCAAGATCTTGAAGATTTACACCGATGTTTCCTTCTAAGAGTTTTATAGTTTTAGTTCTTATATTTAGGTCTGATCCATTTTGAATTGATATCATGGCAATGACTGGAGGGTAAGAGTCAATGACTGATGGTCGGATTAAAGATTTAGATGACAGATGGAGGGGTCTAGGAGATCTTCAGTGACAGCAGCTCTGTGGAAAAGGAATATGAGTAGTGAAACTTCCCCTTAGAATTTCAGCTGACTTTATTCTTCTCAGGCACACTGGATTTGAAAAAGGCCAAGAGAATCTTGGCTAGTCTGCTTGTCTAAGGACACAGGTAGAATTTACTGACCACCTGCTATGGGTGAAATGCTCTGTGTGAATTATGTACTTTAATTCTCAAAGTGTTCATATGAACTAACTGGTAATTGTGGAAGCATAAACAATTTGTCTAAATTCATACAAAAAATGAATGGAAAGATTGGATTCATACAGAAACCACATTTGGTGTTACCTTACTCAAAACTTTTAACACAAGCTTTGTAAGGATCCCATCTTCAAACCTAAGTAGTTCACCAACAAGAAGGGGTCATCATTGAAAGGGCAGTTGGTTGGAGGGGTTCATTCTCAGCCACAGATCATTTAGGGTTCATGTGTTTTCCATACCAGTGATATTATTTCATTCTAAGGGCTTGGACAAGGTATACCATTTCAAATACCCCCTATCTTCCAATGCTACCTTATTCTTGAAAGTTCTGATGGATATTAATCTTTCTCCTTCCTGTCATGGATAATTTGATTATTTTATTTATGGATTTTGCAACTTACCAATACTTCTGACTTTTTTTAGTGTTTCAGACCAATTACAGCTTCTCCTTTCATGGAATTGCTTCTTCTGGGCTACAGAAGCCACACAGTTGTTAAAGAAGCAGCTGGCACATGGGAATTGTAATATAATTCCTAAATACTTGTTCATTTGGATCAAATTCACATTGAATCTTTATGACATGAAGAACTTTGGCCATAGAAGACTAAGAGGGACCAGGTATGAGAATGACCTATTAAATTTCTAATTATAAACTCTGTTACATATTTCATGCTGAAACACTTCCCCCCACACATACCATTGATATTCCAATGGAAACTTTTCCCCATGGCCAGACATTAAAATAATAATAATAATAACAGGATCCCTAAAAGAAAAAGAATACAAGCCTCTTATCTTTTATGACTTGATATTCTAAAGTGGCTCAACCTGCAAATTTGCCCAGGGTACTAGCATGCAGGCCCTGCAGCTGCCTACCAGGCCCCTGAGAAACATTTAGAGGACAGAGGCTAGAGGCAGCCACCAGCGATTTCTAAAGGCCTTTGCAAAATACACATGTGTGTGTGTGTGCGTGTGTGTGTATGCAGGAAAAAAATACACACATGGCCTCCTTTGATTTTACCTGATGAAATGTGTAAACCACTCAAGCTCCTCTCCTGAGACTGAAAGTGTTCCTCTAATGCCTTGATGAGATAACACCTATAGTATCAACCTTGGGAAGGAATAGGGTGAATTTCCACCTAAAGTTTCAATGAGTTTTGTGTTTAGAAAATGATTACCAAGAGCAAAATCAGCTCCACGTACTTTCTTCAGAAGGTTTTACACTCTCTGGGATGAGAATTAAATAATGAGAATACATCAGTATGGATTGAAAATAACAACAATAAAACTGTCTTTATTTTGAAGATAGTTTGCCTTTAAGAAATCAGATAAGAGAGAAAGAGGAGAGAGTGAAAATCAGGGATGACTGTCTGTTTCTGATTAAGAGGTGTGCTGTCTCTGAGACTCCCAGTGACTATTTTCATCACTAGAGACTATTCAAATGATTGGAGCCATTTAAGCAGAACTAAGAGTGGTTGTACATATAGATTTGAGAAGACTTCCCAGAGGTGCCTCAAGGGGAAGGTGAGCTATCTTACATTCCTGATCATTAGGCAGTTTTTATCTGGTCAAGTGAATATTTCTATTCTTTCAAAAACAGAAGGGGGTCTCTAAGTCTTATGAAGACTGCTAAAACTTGTGTATGTCCAATACTACCCTCTGGTGTGACTTATTATTGAGAGTCACTGCGAGAGATACTATGGGTATTCAGGTTGACACCATCAGATCGCATGTTTGCATAGACCTGGATCACTGGCCAGAGGTATAATGTAAAGGCTCATTGTTTGCTCCCCTCCTTAGCTTTCTGAGAGGCTGAAGTTGAGTCCATTTGTATTTAGCTTTTTGCCCCCTACAATGGGATCATCTATAAACCTGCAAGAAATATCAGGCAAAGACAATTTAAATAATCTGGCAGCAACTACCAAAGCCAAAGGAGAAGCTGCAGTGATGGGAATTTGGCTGAAACTTGCCTTAAATGATTTCTACCTCATCCTCTTTCCCACCTTTTAAAACTAGAGTCTGTATTCTATTATATTCTTTTCCTTAGGAGAAAAATCTCCCTTTGCTGAATCACCTGATATTCTTTGCCTTAAGATGGGGGTCTATGGAAGTTCCTTCCCAAGTCCTGCCTTACAATGTGACTCTAGATTAGAAGATGCAAATGCGCAGGCAGCTGGGCGGAGGCCAGGCATTGTGAAGAGCTGCATGCACCAGTTTATTGGAAATACCCAGATTAACAGATTTACATGCTAAAGCTTTGCCCTTGTACTGTATGGCATTTATTTTTCTTATCCTTGGTTCATGTTATTTCCTCTAGCTAGAACATTCTTTAGCTTATTCTCCCTCCTAGATTTTTCCCAATATCATCCCCTCTGCAAAGACTGCCTTTACCCTTGAATTCCCCTGCCCATGATCAGATTCCATTTCTCCGCTCCCTTTACTGTGATTTCCATTTATTCTTGAACCCCAAGATCATTCCTTCTTTGGTGCCTTGCACTTCTTCTTTCCTCCATCTGGAATATTCTCCTCCAAGATTTCATATGGCTGATTTCTTCTCATCATACAGGTTTCAGCTCAAACACTTATGCTTCATACAGGCCTTCTGACCATGCCAGCGGAGGGAGACCTACTCCTCAATACTCCTCATCACAATATCATTTAAATAAAATAACAAGTGAATAAAATAATAATATCACAATATCATTTAAATAAAATAACAAGTGAATAAAATAACAAGTGAGTTATTTAGTCTTTACTCAGATCACTGTCTGAATCATCTTGTTTGTGAACATATTTATTTAATGATTACTTATTGATGGCTGTGATTTTTGTTTATTTATTGAATGATTGCTTATTGATCATCTCACACCTTTAAAATATATGCTTCAAGCGGGTTTGCTACGCTTGGTCACTGCTATATGCCTAGTCCCCATAGCAGATACTCAAGAAATATTTCACAAATGAATGAAGCAATGAATAGCTCCAATATTATCCTGCACTCAGCTCTCTTAAAGCTCTTATTACATTATCCTATAATGGCTTCTTCAGGCTTGGGTCCCTCTGATAATACTGAGAGCTCCTGAAGGTCAAGGTTTGTTTCATCTTCATTTGCATTACAAAACACTGGGTATCTGGTGCACAGCCTGGCAAACAGTATATGTTCATAAAGTGTTTGCTGAATAAAATAACAACTGAGTTATTTAGTCTTTACTTTATTCAAATCTGTTCTGTGAGGATAGGGTTGCCCATATGCAGGAGACCAAAAGAAAATATCCAGGCCCTTCCAAAGGCACTGTCTCATGGGAGCATTGGGCCATGCCATTGTTTTAGACTCTATAAACTTCTAAATCTTGACTTTTTCTCTCTGGCCTTTGTAACTGTCACTATATCCCATTTCCTTACCTCCTACTTTCCAAAAATGTGATGCTTGCTTCTTTGTTCCCCTACTTGACACTTTATTTTCAAAATAGGTAGCTCCTAAAAGATAACCTACCATCTAAGGGAGTATATTTCCATGAAATTAAACAGCAAGAATTAGTGTCCAGACTGTATAAAGAAGAGTTGGGAATAAATACAAAAAAAAAGGGAAAATAATTTAAAGTAAAAATAGATATAAGAAATTATTAGGAAATTATTAGAAAAGAAGACCAACCTTCAGATACCAATCTAATATTCAACTGATAGAATCAGAAAAGCCTAAAAATACCAAGTGTTGACAAAGAGGTGGAGCACTGAGAACTCTTGTATATGTTGGTGGGAACGCAAATTAGGACAACTACTTAGAGATCAATTTGGCAATATCTAGAAGATGCACAGATAACATGCCCAATAATCTCCATTCCAAGAGGAACAATCAAACAAATAGATATGTGCAAGAATGTTCCATGAAACACAATGCTTAATAATAAATAAATTTTGACATGTTTATACTATAAGGATATTAAATTAAAGGACAAGATCTATGTATATCTATGTGCATATATCTCAAAAGCATACACTTTCTTGTGTCAGCTGGGCTAGGTTATGGTGTCCAATGGTTTGGTCAAGTGAGCACTGGCCTGACTGTTATTGTTAGGGTATTTCCAAGATTTAAATCATTAGTTGGTTCAGTGCATCTACAATCAACAAAGAAGACTGCATTCAGCAATGAGGGGAGTCTCCTCATCCTGCGGTCACCCCTCGGGCTGAAGTGTGGTTTGCTGGCCTGGCAGGGGAGCAGCCGCGGTAGGCCTAATTCCCCCATAATAGGGTGGCTGGTCGGACTCACCGCCACCCCTGAAGAGAGCTCGGCATGGGCGCAGAGTGCCCTCGGGTCTCCCCTTCTCGGCAGCCATGCTTCCGCGGCCGCCCCTCCTCCCGGATGGCGCCACACGATGCCTTGTGGGGCGGCACCCTTCTTCTTCTTTCTCCCTGTGCAGGCGCAGGGCGGAAAAATCCAGTCTGTCCTTTTCCCTCCCCCCCCCCCCCCACAGCAGCAACAGCCAGGCGTGGGTGGAAAAATCCAGTCTGCCCTTTTCCCTCCCCCCCCCCCCCCCCCCCCGACAGCAGCAACAACAGCCAGGCGTGGGCGGGAAACTCCAGTCTGCCCTCTACCCCAGCAACAGCAGCCACCAATCCCTAAACCCTGCCACTTCCCCCAGCAACAGCGACAGCCAATCCCTAATCACCACCCCTCCCCCATTCAGTACCGCCCACTGACCTTTCTCCGGCAACCAATCAGAACAGGGCGTGGCTTCGACCAATCAGTCTTCCCCAGCCCCTATAAAACTGTTGCCTCTCCCTCAATAAAGTGGACTTGCGTGTTTACCTTGTCTCCGCGGTAGTTCTTCTGCCGTGCGCCCTCCAGTCCTGAGAGCCCCCGACAAGGGCCTGGCCTCCCTTGTCCCCAGTTCGTCGCCTGCTTCTCCGGGCGACCCCTTCGTCGCCGGCTTCGCCGGGCGACCCCGTCAGCCGAACCGTGCAACCCCTGTGAGACCGACCCCTCGTCTGCTGCCGGACTGACCCCGTCCCAAGCGGGACCGATCCCTCGTCCCAAGCGGGACCAACCCCTCGTCCTGAGCTGGACCAACCCCTCGTCCGCAGCCAGACCCCACCTCTACCGACTGAGCAAACCGTCGCATCATACAATCATTTGGAGGTCTTAATTGAAGAACTGAGGGTTTCAGCAATCAGGCAGAAAAATTTCTGTCTCTACTTTAGATGCCAGGCTCTCCTGGGGAACTCATTGCTACCTTCATTGTGTTTCCAACTTGAGGCCTGCCCTGCAGAATTCCAAGTTGCTAATCCTCATGGTTGCAGGAGCCAATTCCTGTAATAAATCTCTTAATGTTTACATATACATGTATGTGGTGTGTGAGTCCATGTCCTGTCAATTCCGTTTCTCTGACAAAAAAGGACCCTGACAAATGCAATGAATTTAAAAGAAAAAGAAGGTAGAAGAAGGATTCATAAAGTATGACAATACATTAAAGTTACAATATTCTAAAAAATCATATGCATAGCCTATAGATACAGAGTAAAGGTATGAAACAAGCATTGGAATGATAACAAGCTAAAGTCATGAAAGTGGTTACCTTTGGTTGTAAAGAAGATATATTACAACACATTGCATTTGTGATGCTTTTATTGCTTAAGCTAGTTACTAAGTACATGTGTATCTCTTACATTTTCTATATATTTTTGTATATCCTAAATATTTCATTACAAAGATTTGGTCTCCTTTGTACCTGAAGTTCACAGGTATGGGGAGTTTTGGCCAAGATACTAAGAGACTCTGGAATCTGCCTGTTTCTATCCTTCTCCCAATGCTAAAGTAGACACACTGCCTTCTGCAGGAAAACATACCCAGAAGGGAGCAAGGGTTTAGGACTGCTTGATATAAAAAAGTCTAAAATGGGTTCATCCAGCCATACTCTCTCTCTTTATGACTCAGTATTCCTGGCAGCCATCAGCTTCCAGAACCAAGTTTCCAAGACCAAGGTAAATCCCAGAAGGACCAATAATAAACTCTTCAAGTAAATCTAGAAAAGGCTGAACTCTATAAAGAGAAGCCAAACTCCTTCAAAATGAATGACCTGGAGGTGTCTGTACACAAGCCAGCCGATACACTCATAGCTTAGATCCTGTTGCATCAGTGCTAGCACACAGCACTAAAACCATTCCCCATCTCTAGTCCTCATCGGCATTCTACCTGGGAGGTAGTCTTGACTCTCTTATCTGAATTTCTGCAATGACACACCAGCTCCTACCCTCTGTGCCCCACTGGCAACATCTCTCTGAGGCCTCATTTGCACTATTACTCAGATCCCCTGGGACCCAATTGCCTGAACACACATTTTGCAATTTTCTTCTAGCTTCTGATTCTTTACTAATATCAGGGGTTTCCAAACTTGGCTAGTCATTATAATCACAACTAATCCTTTAAAACATGCAGATTCCTATGCCTCACCCAGATCTAGTGGGTCAATAGACCCCCTAAGAGATTCTGACAGTCAGCCAGGCTTGCAAAACCCTGATCTGGACCATAATTCTTACTAATTCACTCCCTCCACCTCTCAGCCACTGAATTCCCTCACTGACAGAAGACAAGAAGGGATGTGAGTATGCTTCCCTACAGCTGGGCCCTGTTGCTCCTTTCTTTTCCTCCTCTTTGGGCCTCAGAGGTGTGAGCTGATGAAATTAGGTTCCATGATGAGTAACACCAATGAATTTGTATTGTGGGACCATGCCTGAAAAAGTACAGCCTTATTCTTAGTGCATACTAAGAAATACTACTATTATCTGTAAGATTGGGGGTTGAGGGGGCACTTGGAAAAATAAGAATCAATAAGCTGAATGATTTTTTAATAAACTTTTAATTTGGAATAGCTTTAGATTTACAGAAAAGTTGCAAAGACAGTACAAAAAGTTCCTGTAGTAACCTGAATTTAAACGTTCCTTAATTGTCATTATTTTCCAGTGATTTCAGATTTTATTTGACTGATAAGCTATAAACTGAAAGAATCCTAATAGCAAGCCAGATCTACTTGAATACTATCGTATTCTAAGGTATACAATAGGCTAAGGCAGGCTGATTAAACTGGCTCCAAGGACAATGCTATAAAGCATCAGAAGCCACAGCTATCTTGGAAACGAGGCTCAGACAATGATAGGAAAATATGTAAGCAGAGTACATTTCTTTAAGCACTGGGGTCAGTCTGAATTTAAGTCTATTATTGTAGCCTTTAATGTATCGTCAATGGAATCAGCTAGGATACTCCCTACAAAGCAGAATCCTGAACCTCAGGGCAACTAAACTAAAATCTCCAAGGATGGAACCTGGGCCTCTGCATTTAGAAGGCACAACCCAGGGATTTTATTCATAGCAAGCTGTGAAAACCTCTAGAGCAGTGAATATGTTCTGGCAAACTGAAATAAATGTTAGCTATTATTTCTGGAATTTGTATAACCACATCCCCTGTTTTCAGTTGACCAGTTCACGCAACAAATTAACTTTCTGGCTACATACTTCTCCTGAATTCCATCAGTAGGCTGCCTCTGTGGGGAATAGTGCTTTCTATGGTCCAACGTTATTAATATCATTATTAATATTTAACATGCATTAGGAGCTTTCAATGTGCCAACTCTTTCCTAAACGCTGTACATAAGTTATCTAATTTAAAATTAACAATGCCCCTTTATGACCAGTATTACTATTATTCACATTATTACTGATGGAGAGCTGAGGTTAAGAGACTATGCAAAGTTGCACAGCAAGTACATTTTTGAGCAGGAATTTAAACTCACATCATTCTAACCTCAAAATCCATGTGCTTACCTCTGTTCCAAATCCATCCCTCGCCTAAACCAGGAATTTAATTTTCTTAGTGAAACAGAAGCTCACAAAATCTCACAGTATGTCCCTCTAACTGTAATTTATAAACAGAGGTGCTAGGGAAGCTATGGTAGGGAGTAATGCCCCTTGAGGACAGGCCCAGCTGGCGTGGATGAAAGCACACACTCTTGAAGTTCTCATGCTTTGAAGGAGAAGAAGACTGTCTACTCCAGAGGGTAAATAAAAAGCAAAAATAAATGGCAACATTTGCTTCAAACAATGGACTTCCTTTCTAGAGCACCGTAAACCTAAGAAAATCCCCTAGTAGCTGGCCAACCTTAACATACAAGCAGGCACACAAGTGAGGGAAGATGAGAAAGAAAACAGAGAACTTGTTAGAACCCACTGTAGGTGGGGGTGCATGCATCTATAAGGTTTAAGAAAAAAGGGAGGTGGTAGTGGAAAAATAGGGAGGATAACAATTAAAATAATAATTTCATTCAGTGGAACAATTTGTTAAAACAACTGGAATGCATAAGCTATTTGGAAGAAGTGAAGCAATTTCACGGATTCCCTGAGCATCCAGTTGTTGTTGTTGTTATTGTTTTTTATCTTGGCTTTTTAACTAACCATGCATGCCTTTAAGGAGCCATAACATTACTTAAAACATGCAAACATCAACAACAAAATGGCCAAAGATTTTGGTTACTGCAAGTTAAAACTAATTCCACTACAATCAAAAACAGACAGGGAAAGTAGTTAGCTCTAGGGCTTGTCAAACTTAGCAAAGATGTCCCTGCTGAATTTAATTCTTAAAACATTTCACTGCTGACCTTCATGAGAAAGAAATGTTTGCCTTATCATTGTGAGGCAAAGTTCCAATGGATCTCAATTTATATAAATGCTTTCTAGGGCTGTCAGATGGTTTTTCTTCCTTCCTCATTCCCACATGTTCCTCCTTGGTCATCTCGGAATTTGTTTCATATACTCAAGCTGTAATGTCAATTGGAATCAGAGATCAAAGCAATTCTTGGAATATGATCCGAGATTTTCTTCACTCACAAATCATTTCCTAACCTCCAGGCTCATCATATCTTTCAAACTCCCACACCAAAGTAGGAAACGGTTGTTTCTAGATCTTGCTTCTAATTCCCCTAACAAGATCAGAACGGATTATGTAGCATTTCAAACACATTTTGAAAAAATAAAAAAGTGAAGCAGTAAAATTCTACTATATTTCCTGTAGATTTACCCTGTCTGCCTTCTTAGTAAAAAAGTATATATTAGAGTCAGACGTTATCTCTACAGTTGGCACAGAGGCAAATAACAACTCCAACCACTGTGTAAGGATTATTGTCAAATATTTCTCATATAAAATTAATAATGAAGATTTTGAAATGAGTCAAGGCCCTTATGTTATTGTCAGATTATTCCAGGGCTGGTCTTTGAATGAATAGGGTTGTTAGATGGTGAGTTTGGAGTCAAAATTCTTGCAAACCTTAAAGCCCAAAATCCATAACTGTGCCTCAGGCCCAGAAGACTTAAGGCTTGTCACTATGGGGAGAGGTTGAAGAACCAGGAGAAATGGGAAAGAAAATCCATCATTTTCTTAATAACTAAAGCATGATCAAAATAAAATTTTAAAAATATGGCAGAAAACCTTTGGGCATGATCAGAGGTCATCATATTAATTTTTAACAAGTCTTATTTAGGCGATTTAGGAAAATGTTTTAGCTTCTAGTCTCATAAGCCTCACGTTAAAACTCTATTACCCTTGGCTTGTGCTGTCTTTGGTACTCATCCTATTCTATCCAACACAGGTGCTTACAGTGCCTCAATTTTATTCTCGCTAATATAATTCACATATCAAAGACCTTTAGGTATGATAGCATTTGTGCTATTGTCCAATCATATATGCCTTCAAGGTAAACTTAGAAAGATAATTACAGAGAGTGATACAGAAAAACATACGAAGACAGGGAGTGAGGGAAGATGATTTTTACTTTCTTGATAACATATCTAAATGTTATAGGAATACTCATAATGATAATTATTGCTCTTTGATAACCTATCATGGACAATGCCCCAGAATACATTACTTTATTATTGCTACTCAATTCTCATATCAACTCCCACAATGGAGGTATTACATTGAAATATTAAGGAAAACCAATAAAAGAATAGATGTATAAGGTGCACCTTCCAAAACAGCAAAGAGAAAAGTGGGAATAAATAAAACTGACCAATCCTATGGAAGGTAGGAAATATGGAGGCAAAAATAAAGACAAAATATGGTAAGTAGGAAATTCAAAGTAAGTTGTGATAAGGTAAATAAATACACATATTAGTAATGTAAATAGACTGTGCCAGATAAAATACAGAGATGGACAGACTAGAAGAAATCAGCTTTACATTATTTAAAAGAGGCATGAAATATAATAGAGCATTAATAAACAAATATGAAGTGATATTTTAAAAAATATTCCAATTATAACAGCATCATAAAATGTCAGATACCTAGGAAAAAGTGAAATAAATAAAATATGTATAAGACTTCTAAACTGAAAATACAAACATTATTGACAGAAGTTAAAGATTAATTGGAAGGATATGTTATGTTCATAGAAGATTTCATGTTATGAAACTGCTATTTCTCCTCCAAATTAATCACTTGAGTTGATGCAATTCAAGTTAAGATCGCAGCATGTACTTTCTGTCAGAACTTTATAAGCTGATTCTAAATTTTATATGAAAATGCAAATGGACAAGAATAGTCAAGTTGATCTTGAAGAAGAAAAACAAAATTGAAGGACATACCCAACAAGATATCAAGACTTCCTATAAAGCTATAGTAATATTGACCTAACGATAGACAGATAGTAGAACAGAATAGAGTCCAGAAATAGTTGCTAACTATTGGTCACCTTAATTATGACAAAGGAGACAATGCAGCTCAGTGGGGGAAAAGATAATCTTTTCATTCAATAGTTTTGTGTCAATTGGATATCAATTGGATGTACAAATGGGATGAAAATATATCTTGACCCCTGCCTCATACCATAAAACAAAAATTAGCTAAAAGTGGATCGCAGACCTAAATGTGAAAGACCAGACAGTAAAGCTTTTAGAAGAACACATAGGAGAATATTTTCATCATCTTGGAGTAGGTGATGGTTTCTTAAATGGGACACAAACAGCACTAGTCATAAAGAAAAAAAAAATTTTAATGTTAATTAAAGAACCTTATTCATGAGGTACCGGGAACCAGGGAGTGAACCCCGGACCTCTTATATGGGAAGCTGGCGCTCAACCACTAAGCCACATCAGCTTCCCTCAGTTGGTTTTCAAGTTTGTTTTGCTTGTTGTTTGTTAATGTTTTTTTCGGGAGGCACCAGGAACCGAACCTGGAACCTCCTATGTGGGAGGTGGGTACTCAACCACTTGAGCCATATCTGCTGAAGAATTTAATCAGATAACACAACTAACTCAAGAGAATAATGAACAAAAATTTGAACACTCTTCTCAAAAGAATACACCCAAATATGCAATAAATATTAAAAGTGTGCTCTATTTCATTAGTCATCAAAAAGCTCAAATTAAACCAAAATAAGCCAGTACTACTCTCCCATTAGAATGAATCAGTGACAAAGAAAAACAATGTCAATAGTTGGTAATGTGAAGCATCAGAATTCTCCATAAAGTGCTGAAAAACTCTGGCAATTTCTACTAAAACCTGAGCATAAATGTTCCCTATGATCTAATAATCCCACATAGAAATTTATAAACAAATAATTACACACATATGTTCATTCAAATGCATTTACAATGACGTTTACAGCAGCACTATTAATAATGGCCCCAAATTAGAAATTATTCAAATGCCTATAAAGTATTCAATGGGTGAAAAAAATTGGGCTTTATTTACACAACAGAGAGAAATGAGAATGAATGGGCAACAACTTTAAGCAACAATATGGGTGAATCTCATAAAGTCCATGCTAAGCGAAAAAAGCCATACCCAGGAGATCGACAGCAAGATGATGGCAGAGTAAGGAGCTCCTAGAGTCAGCTCCTGCTACAGGGCAGTTAGCAAACACCCAGAGCTCTCTAGAGCTAGCTGAAGCACCTGTTTGGGGGCTCCAGAAGACCAGAAGAGCATCCTGCCACATCCTTGAAGGAATGGAAGGAGGAGACTGCCCATTTGCAGAAAAGACTCATAAGTAGAGTACTCCACACCCCAGAGGCCAGTGCCCATCCTCCATTTGAGGCACAATCTGCCCCCAGAGCTGTTCTGAGGCTGGAATCGAAAGCTCCACTTCCCAAAAAAGGGGGTGGGGGTGGAGAGACAGTTGGGCACCAATTCTAGCTACTGATGAGTAAATTTCAGCTGGCTACAGTATAATCCTGAGAACAGGTAAAGTTTGAGCCTGTCCAAGTCAGAAAGAGGCTGGGAGCCACCATCTTAACTCCACTCCTGGCACAAGGGGAAGCGAGGTGGAAATCCCAGTGCTGGTGGGGAACAGCTTCTTTCCATCCAGGTCAGATTGTAGCTGTAGCCTAAGACCCAGTGCATCAGAGGAAGCTGCAGGGACCTGCACCAGCCTCTCTGGGAAATTGCCAGCCAAGCCACGGAGGCCAGTGACTGTCCTACTCTGGTGGTGCAAGCCACCCCAGGAGCTGTTCTGTGACTGGAATTGGAAGCTCCATTTCCCAAAAACAGGTGAGGAGGAGACAGCTGGCTGCCAATTTCAGCTACTGATTGGTAGACTCAGATGGCTAAGGAATAACCTAGGAACAGCTGGGATATAAATTTGTTCAAGTCAAAAAAAAGGTCAGTGGCCACCATTTTAATTCCATCCCCAGCCTAAGGGAAAGCTGGCCTGACCAAATATCACAGTGATGGTAGGAACCAGTTTTTATCACCTGGATCAGCCTGCAGCTCTAGCCTGGGCTTCAGTCCCACCTCTGGCAGGGAGGAGGCTGACTAGCTCAGCACCAGTCTATCCAGGTAACTGAGAGTACCTTTGGCTGGCACAAACTGAATATTTAAAAGTCTACTGGGGCAACTGTGTTCATCTTGGACCTGCAGTGCATAGACTGCTGCCCACACCTGCAGCTCCATCCATGCCCCAGGCAGGAGAGAAAGGGGTGTGAAACTTCATTAGTCCCTCTGGGCAGCTACAGTCTAGGCCTGCACAACTTGGATTATTCTACACAACTGTGACTCTGTCCCTACCTCTGGGAAAGGAGAAAATTGGGAGATTCTTCATCTGTCCCTGGGGCAATGAGCGCAGCTTGAGCCTCCACAGTTTATAGCACCAATTAATCCTTGGCTCCTACTGCATAGGGAGAAAAGGCAAGAAACCCTAAACTAAAGAGAAAACCTGCACCCAGAATAAATACTCCAGTAATCCAGATGCCAAGACACCAACCAAAAATTACAATCCACACCAAGAAAGAGGAAGATATGGCCCAGTTAAAGGAACAAGAGAAGCCTCCAGATGACATAAAGGAGTTGAGACAACTAATCATAGATGTTCAAACAAATCTCCTTAATAAATTCAAAGAGATGGCTAAAGAGATTAAGGATATTAAGAAGTCACTGGATGAGCTCAAAGAAGAATGTGAAAGCATGCACAGAAAAATAGCAGATCTTATTATGGGAGTGAAAGGCACAATAAATGAAATTTTTAAAAAAACCATTGGAATCATATAATAGAAGATTTGAGGAGGCAGAAGAAAGGATTGGTGAGCTTGAAAAATGGCCTCTGAAAGCAAACATACAAAAGAATAGAAGAAAAGAATACAAAAAATTGAACAAGGTCTCAGCAAACAAAACGACAGCCAGAGATGTGCAAATATACATGTCAAGGGTGTCCAAGAAGAAGAGAAAGGAAAATGAGCAGAAGAAATATTTAAAGAAATAATGGTAGAAAATTTCCCAACCCTACTGAAGGACATAGATAACCATATCCAAGAAGCACAATATATTCCCATCCAAAAAAATCTGAATAGACCAACTCTGAGACACATACACATCAGAATGTTAAATGCCAAAGACAAAGAGAGAATTCTGAGAACAGCAAGAGAAAAATAATGGATAGCATATAATTGATACCCAATAAGATTAAGTGTTGATTTCTCACCAGAAACCATGGAGGCAAGTAGACATTGGTCTGATATATAAGGTAAGGACCATAATTAGTAGTAAGATCTTGACAATATTCTTTTGTAATTTGTAACAAATATCTCACAACAATGCAAGGTGTTGGTGGAGGGTTGATATATGGGACCCCTGTATGATGTTATGCATGTTTGCTTTGTAAGTTCACAACTTTTACTATACACATAATTGTTTATGTATGTTCATATATAAATGACATAAAGATAATAATAATAGGGAGGGTTGGGGGAAAATACTTTGGTTAGTAATATTTTGACAATGCTTTTTAATCATTAGTTAAAAAGGTTTAACAACAATGTAAGGTGTTGGTGGTGGGTGAGTTATGAGAGTCCTGTATGATGTTATATATGTCAGTTTTATAAGTTTACAACTATTACTATACACTTAGTTTTTATGTATGTTTGTGTGTGTGGGATATTCTTCAATAAATTAATTTTTTTAAAAAGCCATTCCCAAAGTAATACATACTGTAAGATTTTATTTATATAGCATTTAAAAGTAGGCCAATACTCTATGGTATTGGATAAGAATAGGGAAAAATCTTTGGGAATGTTAATGACTGGGAATGGACATAAAGGGATATGGATAAAGTTTTGTTTATTGATCTGCAAGCCAGTTTCTTGGTCATGATCACTTTGTAGTCAAGCTTTACATTTGTGATTCTTGCACTTACTCTCTACCTATGTTACATATCAAGAAAAATTCAAAGAAAACAGAGAAGAGGAGCATGGCCGTTGTCCAATGCAAATGGGCCCTTAGTTTTGAGATAAAACATTCTCTATATAAATTTTTAATGTGCAAAATCTTTATGGAGAAAGTACAAGATTTAATTGAAAGACTGAAAATAAACTCTAAAATGTTTGCATGAGTGGCAATAATTAATATTATACAGGCCCTAATTCTCCCCAAAATTAATTTGTTAATTCAGTTTAATTCTAATAAAAATTCCAACAGTATTTTCCATGAGGCTTAGATACTAAAATTCTATGGAAAGAAAAACCAAAGGTTTTAGGCAATCTTGAAAAAAAAACAAAACAAAACAGAAGGAAGAGGTACAATGAAGAGGAGTAGGAAGCACAGGAAAAGGCTCATAGGGTTGTTTTGGAATGATAGGCATGTTTGGTTGTGATACATATGATGCATTAGTCAGCCAGAGGGGTGCTGATGCAAAATACCAGGAATTGGTTGGTTTTTATAAAGGGTATTTATTTGACGTAGGAGCTTACAGATAGCAGGCCATAAAGTATAAGTTACTTCCCTCACCAAAGTCTATTTGGAGCAAGGTGGCTTCCAACGTCTGCAAGGGTTCAGGCTTCCTGGGTTCCTACATTCCTGGGGCTTGCTTTTCTCTAGGTTCAAGGTTCCTTTCTTCCCTGGGCTGGCTTCTCTTTCCTCTGTGAGCTTGCTTCCCAGGGTTCCTGCTTAAGTCTTCAGCATCAAAACTCCAACATCAGAAAAACCCTCAACTCTGTTCTGCACCATGCCTTTTATCTGAGTGCCCACCCACCAAGGAGTGGGGACGCAACACCCTAATCATAACTCAGTCATGCCCAGGTACAGATCAGATTACAAGCATAAGCCAGTATTTCTTTTTGGAATTCATCTATTATATCAAACTACTGTATATGAAAATATGCAAATAGTAATGATAATATTAATTAAAATGTTAGCATCTTAAATTAGGTGGTACAAGTAAAGGAATAGAAATTAGACCAAGGAAGCAGAATATATAAAACAGAAACAGATCCTTCTGCATATGAGAGCTTGGTATGAGATAGAGGCGGGCACTGTAAAACTTCGTTGATAATGCTGGAACCATCAATTGGTTTTCCATATGGAAAGCAACAAAATCAGAACTCTACTTCTGCCTATAGGCAAAAATAAATTTTAGATGGTGAAAGACTTACCTGTAAAATGCAACCCTGTGTAACTTTTAGAAGAAAACACGGAAAAATAACTTTATTATGTTGGGCTAGGCAAGCAGTTCCTAAACAATTCACGAGAAACATAAATCCTAAAGGAGAAACCAAATATATTTCAGTGAATTTTATTCTTCCATGAAGGAAAAATAAAACAACTTAAAAATGAAAAGACAAGTCACAGACTGGGTGAAGATAATTGCAACAGAAATCTGTAACAGAAAAGGATGGTACTTAAGATATAGAACAATTTTCTACTGATTAATAAGAAAAAATTAAAAGAAAAATAACAAAATAAAAAATGGACAAAATATATTAATACCATAGCACAAGAAACTTAAATGCCTAATACAATATTGGGAGGGTGGAGAAACTGACCTCACTAATAATCAAAAGATGGGGATTAAAACAAAAATGAGATACTATTTCATTTCCAGACTAGCAAAAAATTAACTACATGGATACCACTGAGTTTTTTATGCAGATGCTACCCAGCAGTTCTGTTTCTCAATAGCAACCAAACAGAAAATGTTATACAGGGAAAGAATAGAGATAAACTCACTGATTCTCAGTAAAGAAAATGGATATAGAACTCTGATTGAAATGGGGTATATACAGTTACTGGAATGAACTGAGCCCATTTTTATCAACACAGGGAAATCTCAGCAACATTATGTTGAGTGAAGGCAGCAAGTTAAAAAATGAAAAGTGTGATAAAATCTCTATAAAATTTTTAGAGACTCTATGTTGTTTGTGGATACATATATATATATATAGTAAATGTAGAAAAAGCAGTATATAAAATGATGCTTAGCAAATTTGCAGTTGTGGTTCCCTGTGAGATATCAAGGATAGGGAAAACCTAGCAATGGAGATTTGATTTGGCTTTTTTTTTTTAAGATTTATTTTATTTATTTCTCCCCCTCTCTGTTCTCCTCATTGTCTGCTCTTTGTGTCCATTCGCTGTGTGTTCTTCTGTGTCTGTTTGTATTCTCATTAGGGAGCTCCAGGAACCAATCCTGGGACCTTCCCGAGTGGGAGAGAGGCGATTACTCTCTTGCACCACCTCAAGTCCCTGTTCTGCTACATCTTCTTATTTTCTCTCTTCTATGTCTCTGTTGTGTCATCTTGCTGTGCCAAGTCTCCACGTTGGCAAGCACTCCTGCATGGGCTGTCTTTCCTGTGCTGAGCGGCATCCCCATGCAGGGCAGCACTCCTGTATGGGGTGGCATTCCTGCATGGGCTGGCACTCCAGCTTGCCCTCACCAGGAGGCCCTGGGCATCGAACACTGGACCTCCTATATGGTAGATAGGAGCCCACTTGGTTGAACCACATCCAGTTCCCGAATTGGCTCTTAAATGCTTAAAAAAGAGATCTAAGCAAATATGATAAAAAATAAAGGTAACTTTATTTAATAGTAGTGATGGATATATAGGTACCTTGTGCTTTTTCTGTATTTGGAATATTCATAAGAAAATTTTAAACTACTAATGGAAAGATGCATAGTAATATCTTGGGAAAAACTTCTGGAGAAAGTAAAAAATATAAGAAGAGTCTGCTACTATAGTGGTGCTGACCCATGAAAATGTGTACTAAGCTTAGCTGGCAGAAACTAGCTCTAACGTGACCTTTTGCTAGGGGCATGAAATATTGGTAGCTCTCTCCAAGTATTGCTGCAGCCTTGGATTTCCACACCATCACTCTACATCACAGGGTTAAATTCTAAGATACACCAATAGATTTGCAAAATTTAAGTGGGTTCCTTTTACTGCAAGGATCAGAGTGAATTTTATCATGCCACTTCATCAAGGGAAGTTTAGGTCCTCAGATGACAGTTGCCTCATGAATCCTTCTTCTCCAATCTCATGTTCATTCACAGTTTCCTATGGCCTCTGTCTCTGTACCATCTCTGGAATCAATCCATTAATCCCAATTTCTGCTCTCTACTTTGGCTTAAGCCACCATCATCTTCTGTCTGGCTTACTACCATAGACTTCTAAGTTGCCTCCCTGCCTCTAGTCTTTTTCTCTCCATTGTTCACACTGATATCCCACTGGCCTTTAAATCATTTGTCTTGCCTATAAGTTCTACAAAGGGATCATGCCTGTCTTGTTCTCCACTGTATTCTGCATACTCAGCACGGGGTCTGGCATGTAACAGGTGCTTACTCAGTATTTTCTAACCATGAAGCAATTAATGAATATTTTCCAAAGTACAAATGACCATGCTCCTTCCCAGTTAAAAATGCCCAATGGTTCCCTAAAGAACAAAATATAAATTCCTTAGCATGGCATTTGATACTCTTGGTGATATAACCCCTGGTCACCTCTCCATCTCATTTCTTATACCTCCATTTTAGCTCTCTAAGCACCAAGCCATAGTGAACTAGTAACACATGCCCTGCTCTTTACCTCCTGGCCTTATTATGTATTGTTAACCCTTCACAAAAAACCATCCTCTACTTTATCCTCAAGTTGCATCTTAATTTTTCTTAGTTCTTAACTTACAGTTTTAGCCTTCTGTGATACCTCTAGCTGGTCTGCCTGCCTCATTCCAAGGCTTCCTGAACCTCAACTATTGTATCAATTAGCTTACTGTACTAGAATTACTTTATTGATCTCCTCCTGTAGATTTTGTTTTTCATGGCAAATATTCTGTTATGTTCAATATTGTGCTCCCAATATATTAAAAATGCTAAATAAATATTCATTAAATAAATAATAAAATGAAAAGGAAGACCAAAGATATATGAAAAACTCCATTTTTCATTTTCTATATATCAACCACTTTCTATGGTCCTCAAAAATTTGCTTCTTTATTAGAAACCATCCATCACTGGATATTCATGTGCAGGTAAGGGAAGACATAGTTTTCAGTTAGTGGCAAGTGGGTTCAGTTGCGGGCTGTCAGGAACTACTGATGTAGGTGAGGAAAAAACAGGGGCACAGATACAGCATTAAGTTTGGGTTGAGTCTTCTCTTGCTACTGTATAATCATTCTGATTCTCACATTTGAAGTTCTATTACAGGATTTACGTTGCAGATGCTCTTGGTTACAGTTGCCAGGCAAAGCCTCCTGAGATGGAACTACCTGCCCTAATTAATAGGCAAATATTTCTGAATGTGGGTCATTGGGTCTCACTGAAACTCACATCTTTGAGAGTAGATTTCTGAGGCTGTGTTGTCCCTCTCAGAGCCAACCTATTCATTTTCAGAGGCTTCCCTATAGAGCTGATATATTTCATTCTGAAACTCCATGGAGATAAAGAATCTGGGGGTGACTCTTTTTGACACACCCTAACTGTTCTGCCTTTGCCTTCTCAGTGGCTACAGAGCCAACTAATGGTGGTCAGGCCTCTACAGTAGTATAGTGAACTGGCTTCTAGTTTTCTGCACGTTAGTTTCATTGCGTAGGAGAAGGCTGTTTTGACATCTATTTTTTATGGGTTGACTTTTGTATGAAACAGGTGGATTCCCACATACAAAAGGTTAAATCCTGCATATCCTAAAAGAGGTGGTTCAGCTATGATCACCTCCTCCATGAGGCCTTTGCTTTTCCCCTCAGTCTCCCCCCTCCCCACCTGTACTCCATCACTGTTTTGCCACGTTGAATTGCGGCATCTGAATGATCAGTTCCTCAAAGCCAAGAATTGTATCTCATTCAGCTCTCTAACCCAGGCCTAAGAGAGGGTATAAACTCAATAAATACTGGTCAAACAGAACTGAATCATGGATGAAAAGTCAAGCATAAAATGAACTCTAGATTCTGGAAAAATCCATGCAATTATAACTTCAAATCTCAATTGGTCAAGCATGAGTCTAGTTGCTGGTAGCTCATTTTGTATGTGAAGCACTTATGGCTTGACAGGGTTATTTATGATAATTTGCCTATACCTCACTCACCAGTCACTCCTCACCCTCCTCCATCTGGCTTCTGCTCTGATCACACTACTGAAACAGCTCTTAAGGTCACCAGTGGCATGCATGATGATAAATTAGATTAGTATTTCTCAATTCTCAGCTCTTTGGACCTGCCAGCAGCAATCAACATTGCTGACCACGACTTCTTCAAACACTTTCTCCTGGCTCGGTCGGCATAATGGCCTCCTTGATTTCTTCCTAATGTTCTTGTTGCCCCTTCTCTATCTTCATTTGCAGGCTCATTCTTTTCCTCCTAGTCATTAAATATTGGAGTTAGCAAAGCCCAGCCCCAGACTCTCTTCTCTGCTAACTCTCAACATCTTCCTCCATGCACTCATGCATGCCCATGAATTAAATGACCACCAGTGCACAGATGACTTGTAAATGTCTTCTTTAGGGGAGGCCAAAGCTCTTCTCTAAAACGCAGACAAAACTTTCCAACTGCCTCACTGAAAAGTCCATATGAACATGACAAAGGCAGCACAAACATGCTATGTTAAAAAGGGAGCTCATATTCTTCATACTCCTCCAGATTTGTTATTCTTGGTTTTTTTTCTATTCTTATGGGCTTTTCCTTGAACAAATCCCCAATTTAACTGCCTCCGCAAGCCCCAAATTTAGGAGCAATTCTTACCAACTTCCTCTTTCTTATTTTCAATATTTAATTCATCAGTAAATTCATTAAATGTTATACCTAAAAGATTTCTCTAACCTGTATTTCTTCTTTCTGCTCAACACCATGCAAGACTGTGCTGCTAACATCTCTTCTCTAGATGACTGTAATCACCTCACTAGTCTACTTCCGTTATTTCTGGCCCTCAGCAGTCTGTCCTCCATAATACTGCTAGTGTGGTCTCTTTGAAACACAAATTTGAGCATGGTCCCCTCTTGCTTAAATCCTTCAAGGCTTCTCATTGATTCTAGGGAAGAGAACAACATTCCGATCCTGGCCTAGGACAGCATGCACTGTGTGACCCCTACTACTATATCTGTATTCAGAATTCCTTTGGATCAAAAATGAGGAAACCTCATCTCTAACTCATACTAAACAAGGGAATGTATTGGCCTCTGAAACTGAAACCTTAAAATATTTGGTTGACTTTATTTATGACTATATCTAAGGGCTAAACAATATTACCAGGACATGTTTTCATTTTTGAAGTTGTTTTTTAATTTTCTAGTACTGCTTTGATCTGTAAGGCTACATTCTTAGACAGGATTTTCTTAAGGAATGTTCCTGGTACCCTAAGGAACTGTATAATAATTATTAATTTTGATCTCTTTTTTCACCAAATAGTGAATTTCATGAGAACAGGCACCTTGTCATTCATCTTTGTAAACTTACCACAGTGTCAGACACATGAAAGGTATTCTGTAAATGTTTTATTTTTTCATTAATAAAGTAAATAAGAAATGAAGAAGAGCAGGAAAAACAACGAAGACAAAAAGGAAGGAGGAACCTTGGGAGAATGGGTGACAATTTTAATTCTCTTGCAGAAGTAAGTCATCAGTATTCAGTATCAAAGGATTAAAGTTGGGTGGAGGAGTCCAGCCACATCTTCTTAATGTTTTACATAGAGCTGGTCCCTTGTTCTGGGATACAGTAGAACTCAGTCATTTTTATGCCTTTGAATCTGCTTTCTTTGGCAGCTCTCCACCAGGTTTGCATCAGTGGTCACAAAGATGTTGAGAAGATGATAGAGAAGGAAATGCACTCACCCCAAACATTTCTGTAAGTGAGTTTTGCCTATCAATCTTGTACTGCTGGACTACCATTATTGAATTTGTGACTGAGGTCTTGCTGGTAAAGTCTAGAGGAGTGACATTCAAGGAAGCTTGTCATTAACCACCATTGGTAATGGGGATAGTTAATAGGCAACAGTTCTTAGACTTGGATATATTGCCTTCAAGCTCCTTTGTGGGTGGCCTGGTCAAGGCACAAGTCAAATGGGACAATGTGAAAGTTTTCAGAGGCAAGAACTTGGGCAGGATTGTCTATAACTGGTAAAAGCAAATGCAATTAAAAAAAAAAAAGAGCAATTCAGAATGCCCAAATAATGACATAGAACCCACATGTTGGAAGATAATTTTCCATGAATAACACATTTATACTCACTCTGGGTCCTCAGAGAAAGGCATTTACAGTCAAATTAAGAATGTTTTTATAAGGAAACATTCCAGGATGCTAAAGTTTAGAGCTATTTCCATTCCTTGAGCTGGCACAGGGTAGTTAAAAAAAAGACCTGTCCTTACCCTCAAAGAGAAGATTTGCCTATATTCCAGAGTGAAAAATAGCTTCTTCTTCTTTCTTTCTGTAGATGGTAGGAGGCACAGGTTACCAGCAGCTCCAATTTTGGGGTTCTTTTCCTGTAAAATACCCCACTGCATGTGCAGATGCAATCAAGACTTCACTGCACCTGGGAATTTGGGCATTGGGACCTGATGCAAGCTATAGCTATGGCTGCTGCTTTTTTTTTTCTTTTTTTTCTATTTTTATAGACGTTTTAGACTACATAAATGTTACATCAAAAATGTAGGGGATTCCCATATGCCCCACCCCCACCCCCTTTCACATTTTCCCTTATAATTAACATCTTACTTGAGTGTAGAATATTTGTTATAATTGATAAGCACATATTGACGCATTGCCACTAACCGTGGCCAATGGTTTACATTTTGGTTTACACTTTGCACTGTACAATTTTATAGGTTTTGACAAAATGTATAGTGGCTTGTATCCATCATTGCAAGGTAATGTAGGACAATTCCAGTGTCCCCAAAATGTCCCATGTTACACCTATTCTTCCCTCTCCTTCTCTCAGAACCTCTGGTGGTCACTGCCTTTATATCAATGATACAAGTTCTTCCATTGCTAGAATAACAATAAGTCTACTTTAGTCCATAGTTGCTTTCCCCCTTATGTTTGTTTATTCCTCAGTCTTGAGGATTTGGCAATGGTAATGCCCACTCTGTTTCTGATTGAGAGGGGGCTTAGATCCCATGGGGCAAATGAATGGAACTGTCTTCCTTGCCTTTTAGATACTCTGTTTTTTAGGATGGGCACTGTCCATCATCACCCTTTTGTTAGTTGTCCTGGGTGATTCCAGTGAACTGGAGAGTAGATACTACAAATCTGCTGAGATTCAGGGTTCAACCATATATGAACAGCCAGAAGATTTAAGTTTCTGGGATACATATTTAATGAGTATAGTGCTAATTATAGGCTCAGATAAAAGGGGCAGAAAAGTCATGTGTAGGGAAATTACACTGGGGAGCATATATTCCAAAGTAAGGCCCACTGATTGTGTCCAGATGTCTCAAACCGTCTTTTTTCAGACCCAGAGATCTCACATTTTCTATGTATATATGTAGCAAATAGGTGAACATTTCAGAACTCAGTTTCTAGAATAACACCATCTTAAAAATCTATAATCTCTTCAGTCATTCACTCCTTCAATAGTTTTGTTTTGATTTTTTTTTTTTTTTAGTATGACCTATTTTTTATTTGAGGTTCTTCTAAGCTGTGGGGACATAGCAGTAAGTTAAACAGAAAAGGCTCTGCTTTGATGGGCTTATATTGCAGGGAATAGGCAAAAAATAAACAATTAAGCACATTTAAAAGCTAATTTGTATATGGTATAAGTTCTGTGAAGAGAATCTAATTGTATAATGTGGTAGAGAATGACTTGTTAGGGTCAGGGGGTCCCTTGAGAGGAAGTGATCAGATAAGGCCTTTTGACAATGGTGAGCTTTTAGCAGGCCTGAAGGAAGAAAGGAAATGGGGCGTACATCTGTCAGGCGGGAAGGCCATTGCAAGCAGAAAGAAGAGCAAGCACAATGGTCCGTAGCAGGAGCCAATTTGAAATATCTGAAGGACTGAGAACCAGGCTAGTGTAGCTGGAGCAGAGCGAACAAGGAAGGGAGTGGCGTAAGGTGAGGTCAGAAAGGCAGGTGAGGGCTGGAGAGGATCATGTCAGCCTGGGCCACAGTGCGTAGTTTTTAATTTAGATGTAATGGATATGTTTATGTCCAAAGAGTTGGGGTAAAATTAAACTGAAGATAAAAGCCAATGGTATAAAGTTGAAAGTTCAGAATTACTCGATATCTCATATTTGAACAGAACACAATCTTGTTTGACTTCTCAACTTTGGCATCTTGTTATCAGCGGGATAATGGCATGATTTACAGGATAATACTGATTTAAAAAACAACAACAGCACTATTTCCTACTCTTTGAGTCCACGAGAAGGAAGAAATTGCACTGGCCATAGTGTCAGAAAAATTTGCCTTTGAAATCTCTGTTCTTACTCTGATAAACTGAGAGCTTGGGGCAAAAAAAAAAACTTCAGAAGAAAGGTTCATTTTCTCCAGTCTAAAACAGGGATATCAACAAATCCATGACAAGTTGTTGAGAAGACTAAGTCAAATGAGATAATAAATATAAAACTATTTAAAGCTCAATAAATACTACATCATTTCCTTCAGTTCAAGATATAGGAGTCTCTGAATATATGCCTATGAAATATCTGATATCATCTAAAACAAAATCCATGCTTTGGGTAACATATCTCTTTTGCAATTGTTATAAGGTAATCTAATAACAAAAAGCAGGGTGAGTCCAATTCTTACAGTATGAGAAATTCAAACAGGAAAGGAGAGGGAAAACACAGCTATTTACCTAGGTTAGCTTTACTTATTTTAGAGTAGTTTACAAGACAAAGGCCAATTAGGCTATGTTCTTACTTTGGTAGATGCATTCGCAGAATGTCTCCATAAGCTGCTAGAGTTAATGACTGAAGATTAATTTGGCAGTATCTATTTCCATCAATTTTCAGGATTTATCTCTGTGCAATATTTCATTCTTTAAAAAACAGATTTAAAATTGTGAACTTCATTCGTTTTGCTAAACATTTTAAAAAAGAGAATATTTCTTTAAACAGTGCAAGAGAGGTAAGCATTAGACACAACAGGATGCTTTGTCATGAATTCTTAAACATGATTATTATTTAATACAACCTAAATTTCCTACTTAAATTTTAATCTAACCCTTTCTACTAAGTTACCCTAAATCCTTATGTCAGAGCTGTATTTCCCTCCTCTACTGCACTCAGCCAGGTCTTAATCATAGGTCCTGAAATAGAAGTCCTGGTAGATTCTCAGAGCAGAGTGGTTTATTGTCTGCACATTTTGAGATTCTTTTGCCAAGGTCTTTCTTTAAAAAGGAATAAAAATTATCATCTCTAACTATCTGGTTTGATTGTTTTGGCTTATCCAAATAAAAGAGAGTCTCTGCTCTCTAGGCTCACTGATTCTCGTCTCCCTTTGGATAGCAGCAGAAATAGAAATTTGAGTAGATCCAATAGACTGAGAACTTCTTGAGGGTTAGGACCATGTCTTACTAGGTTCAACTCTCCCTTTCCTAGCAACAGGCTCCTTCTAGCTCAGCCGACTGGAGAAAACCCCATGAAGCCAAGGGGTCATATAAAATTCCTAGAATTCTGGCTACTTCTTATCTCTCCCCCAGCTATAAATTATTGCCCATCTAAAGATATTTTTCTGTCTCTGAACTCATCCTTCAATGAGGTGACATAAGAGGGATTTTTAAAATTTTTTAAATAGAAGTCTAATACTGTCACTCTCCACCTCAAAATGCTTCAACAGTGCACCATGACTACAGGTTGCGCTTAATTTTCCTATCACCTCTCACCCGCTTTCAGCTCTAGGGATTTGTAGGTAGTGCTCCTACTATGTGGAATATGCTCTCCCTAATCTTTTTCATTTAGCCAATAGCTCTTACTCCCCAGATCCCGCATCCCCCTCACCCAGGTGTAAATAGAGCACCTTTCCAGTAGTACACTGACTGTCTTTAGCAGCAGAACTTAGTAGGGGGATTGCTGTAGTCTGTTAACCTCCTTCTCTTTCTCACTAGCATGTGAGGGCCTTGATGAAAGTATCTGGGTCTAGTGTATCTCTGCATCCCTAGGGTCTGTCACAGTGCATGGCACTTATTAGGAGCACAATGATCACTGGATGAAAGAACGAATGAATTTATCACAAGGGGAATGAGTCCAGGGCCCTGGGCACAGAGAATCCCCATTGTGGGAGAAACACAAGTCAGGGACTTTCTCAGCTTCTGGAGTAATATCATCTTCAAATATAGAAAGCACACATGTGTGCCTATTATGGACCTGTATCATCATATGGTGTCGAACCAGGCATGGTTTATTCCAGCATTCCAGTCATCAGCTGTGCCTACTGGGATTTGCCAGCTTTCTTATCTCTGTAGTTCCTCTTAAGAATAGAAGCCCCACCATCCTTTCCACCTTCCTGCCCCCAATGGAAACAGCAAACAGAAGCTACAAATGCCCCAAGAGAGACATTCTAGAGCAAGGGATTACAGAGGCTCGATACTCCTAATCATTGTCTGGAAATAGGTTCTTTAAAGTGAAGAATAATCAGATGTCTTCTGTATAATCTTCATTCACCAGGCTCAAAGGTGGCCTAGATAAACATTGAAAAGTCACATAATGGTCAACCTATAAGATCTTAAAAAAATTTATGTTTATAAATTGCCTGGACATTTCATTTCCTAAGGAATTGAGGCAAAGGGATCTTAAGAAATGTGTGCTAGAAAGTGATTTCTTTGCCGAATAGATTATCAAATATATGTGACTATCAGTATTCTTATAGAGTATAAAAGTGCATTTAGATCAAGATGGCAATGTAAGACATCCCTGGAATGTTTCCTCTAAAAGACACTAAATAAAAGGACAGGTTCAACTCTCTTGGAACTCTGGAGGATGACTGAAACTGGAGAATGACTCTACAAATACTGAATTAAAGAAAAACACTTTTTAAAAAACACCTGAAAAAGGTAGGAGAGACGTGAAGCAGACTTTTCAGTCCTAAGCCCTCCCCCATGCTCAGATACATGTAATTTAAAGAGACAAACAGAGGGGTCCTCCAGGGCATCTCCTGATGTGTCCACTGACCACAGAGCCACCCCCGGTAGTGGCTTAGAGGCCCTCACATTTATAGGTAGGGGACACAAGCCACAGAGATTCCCAATGGGGTCCTAGTGGTAGATATATGTGCTCATTCAAAGTGGCCCCTGGAAACTGGAGAGACCTGTAGTGAAAGGCTTGGCGAGCTGGGCACACTCCCAGCTCAGATACTTATTGCTGGTACATCTATAGGTTCAAATTGGGTATCTAAACACTGAGCCTCTCTGTCTGTGGACCTGGATCCCCTAACATGGAAATCACCAGAAGTAAAAAAGTTTCATGGAAAGAGGAAACTGAGCTGTTGTATGGCAGTGCAGATTCAGGGCTAAAAGCTGGAGGGAAAAGGCAGCCCAGAGTAAGGGAGAGGAGCTGAGCATAGCATAGCTGCAAGGGAGGAAAATTTGTATATTAACAAAGAGAACAGCCCAGAACTCCTGGGAAGTAACAGAGGAAAGGAAATCCTCTCCTGGAGGGGAAACAGTTGCACATACTAGAGTAATCTTAGAAGAAATTGTACATGCCCAGGATAAGAAGTAGATGCAGAAAAAGACCTGAGAAAAACTGAGCTTAGTTGAATAACAGGCTGCTCTAAAGGTTGAATAAATCCTGGACCAAGCTTTGAAAAACAGCCTTAACATGCAATCTACTCTAAAACTTTAGACAGGAGGGAGAGAAAGTGATTTCTGGAGTTAGTGCATTGAAATAATCAAACACCCGGGCATCAAGAAGAGATCATGAGTCATACAAAGAAATAGGAAGAGATGACCCAATCAACAGATTATACTAATTAAAACAAGAGCACAGGTATAGGAACAACTATCCAAAGACATTCAGTCAGATCTCTTAAATCAAGTAAATGAGCTAAAGGAAAACGCAGATACAGAAGTAAAGGATATTAAGAAGACCATGCATGAACAAAAAGAAAAATTAGAATGTATAAAAAGTAAAATAATGCATGGGAAAAAACAAAATAATGATTAAGAATGCACTACAGGCATTCAGAGCAGATTTGTACAGGAAGAAAGAATCAGTGAGCTAGAAGAGAAGACAATCAAAATGATACAGTCTGTAGAGCAGACAGAGAAAAGAATGGAAAAAGAGTGAGCCTAAGGGATCTGTGGGACAACATGAAGCATACTAATACATGCATTATGGGATTCCCAGAAAACAAGGAGAGGGAAATGGGCAGAAAGAATACTTGAGGAAATAATAACTGACAATTTTCCAAATCTGACAAAAGACATAAATAAATACATCCAAGAGCACAACAAATTCCAAACAAGATAAGCCCCAAAAGACCTACTAATCAAAATACTGAATGCCAAAGATAAAGAGAGAATTTGGGCTCTTTCTTCCTCAAAACTCCAGAAAGCAATTAAAAGTTTGTAATAAATGGTGAGTCCTGAATCAAGAAAACAGGGTTTTTTTTTTGGGAGGTAGATGGTGGGTACCTGGGCCAAGGATTGAACCTGGGACCTCAAATGTGGGAAACCAGCA
The DNA here is from genome assembly GCF_030445035.2 of Dasypus novemcinctus. Classification (NCBI taxonomy): domain Eukaryota; kingdom Metazoa; phylum Chordata; class Mammalia; order Cingulata; family Dasypodidae; genus Dasypus; species Dasypus novemcinctus. Next base: position 168,285,778 of record NC_080675.1, on the reverse strand, counting down.
TTCAACCACTGGGCAACATGGGCTCACCTGAGGTTTTTCATCTTTGTTTGCTTGTTGTTTGTGTTTGTTTTTAGAAGGCACCAGGGACCAAATCCAGGACCTCCCATGTGGGAAGCAGGTACTCAACTGCTAGAGCCACATCTCTTCCCCAAGAAAATAGCTTTTAAAATGTTTGGAGATGCTCCTGGAGACCTTCCTGGCCCCACTATCAACACCCTAGTGCAGTATCAAGCCAGCCTGGGCTCACACCGTGTATTTCTGGCTCTGTTTTAGAGGAAGTGGACTAACCCTGTTTACTTACTGGGGTGCCTATATGTTGGTGCCAATCTATCAGGTGGCATCCAGAAAGACCAAACCAGAAAACTCATCTCATTCTTCGCCTCCCCCTACCCCACCCCAGAACTTGTCATGCAGGGAGAAGAACTTGTGGAGAGTTAAGCAGCGTAAGAAACAATTAAGTCAAAATGGTCTTGGGCAAAGGATTGTCTGCTTTAAGTCATACAATAGAAAACCCAGGAAGGGAGAAATTCTATTTATAGGCAGCAGAGGGAGATTCAGATTCCAGTAAACAGGGGAACTCCTAAGGTCAAGAACAAGCACAAGTTCAGGAAAAAAAGCAGGATCAGAATAAACAAGGAGGACCCTGCACTTTGCATTCAGCTCAGATTGATATTCTTATCAGAAAGGCTAAACTGAAGGAGAACACTGGCCAGTGGAGTCAATATGCAAATATTGTGAAGGGTGATTTTTTTTAAAAAATTGTTTATTTGTTTCTGTTAGGTCCTGGATCTCAAGGAAATCTTTCTCATATCATTAGCTGAACACAAACTTGAGAAACAGAGAGCCCAGGAACTAAACCCCAGAGTTAAGAGTTTACAATATTAAAATGTACAATGTGCAACAAGGATTATAAGACAAAGAAACAGGAAATGAGGCTCCATTAAAGGAAGAAGACAAAAATCAAGAAAATAACAATGAGGAAGACCCAACTTGGAGCATCTCAAAGGCTATTAAAAAAAATTATCCTTGATATGCTTAAGAAGATAAGGGAAAACACAGAGAAAAATATAAAGAATATCAGGAATTTCCAGGGAAGCTGGTGGAGTAGGGAGCTCCAGAAATGTCTTTTTCACCAAAAATAAAAAATAAACAGGTAGGGAGAGTGGATGTAGCTCAAGTGGTTGAGCACTGCTTCCCACATGCATGGTCCCAGGTTCAATCCTTGGTACCTCCTAAAAACAAAAACTCAGGGAAACTACTGGTATTGCTCAGTGGTTCAGTTCATATGGCTTTCCACATATGAAGTCTGGGGTTCAATCCCCAATCTCAGTGCCTAAAAAAAAAAAAGAAAAGACACAGGCAGGAACTCTCTGAAACAACTCTTTTGAGTTTCCAGAGGACAGCCTAAAGGGAAGAATAGGAGGAAGAGGCTGATAAATTATGGTAAAAAATGTAAATTGTTCTCTTCACAAGGTGGCTTCTGGCACCCATTCCCCACTCTCACAGAAAGCTGCAACAGGGTCCATCCCTGGCTAGCTTCTGGTGAAAGAAAAAGGGCCATAAAAATCCTCTACCCCAAGAAAAAGGGTGGGCATGAGTGATCAATGATCAAGACTTTTCATTGGCAAATTCAGATCCCTAGGTCTTGGCTCTCAGGGCAGCTACTGTTTCACACTGTTCTAGATAAATGTGGCAGTGGCCATTGTTTCAACCCTCCCTGGACAGGGTCAGTAGCAGTGAAGAACTAAAGACACAGTGCTTCTTCAGGGCTATGTGGAGAGCCTGAAGGGCTGCATTTTCTGGGCAGGCCAGGAAAGCTCAGCTTTGGGGACCTGTTGGAAAAGCGCTTGGTGCCCTTCCTGATCCCCTCCACATGGCAGTCTGAGACAGTGTGTGTGCCCCCTTTGTGGGTCCTTGACTCTGTTTTGGCTGGGAAAGATCAACTTGGGAAAGTCCTCGCCAGGGTGATCCTCCTCCCAGAATTTGCCCTCCAGGCAAAAGCAGCATGAAACAATGAAGGAAATACAAAAACTATAGAGGTAGACAGTCTGGGATAAAATCTTGCTGTCTTCAAATATATAGGAGAGGGAGGTTTGTCCCATGGAAAACAGAGGGGACAAACTAGATTCCTGTAAACAGGGGAACTCCAAAACAACTAACAAGCAAAAGCCCAGGACAAGACAGAGGCCCAGAAAGACAGGGAAAGCACTGAAAACTGCATTCATCTTGGGCAGACCTTCCTGATAAGAGAGCAGAAGCTCAAGAAAATCTGTCTTATCACAAACTGGTTATAAAATGAAAAAAAAAAAAAAAGTAAAAATAAAAAGACATCCCAGGAAGTAAATCCCCAGAGTTAAGATTTTAAAATAATAAAATGTACAGTGTACCATGTACAACAAAAGAATAAAAAGAATAAAAGGCAAACAAAAAAGAAATAGAAAATGATGGCCCATCTAAAGGAAAGGGATAAAAATATAGAAAACAACAATTAAGAAAATGAGAATGTAAATGTATACATACCAAACAGAGCCTTTAAAAAAGAATCTAAAAATGCTCCAAGGCAATGAAGTACAGAGAAAGTACTACAGGATATCGGGAAAATAATGAATGAACATTATGAGAGTCTAAATAAAGATATAGAAATTTTTAAAAAGGACCAGAACTTCTTGAGGTGAAGACCACAAAAGCTAAAAGGATTTCAAAAACAGATTAGAACTGGCAGAAGAAATAATCAGTGAACCTGAAGATAAAACACTTGAAATGAGTCAGCTAAGTATCATAAAGAAAAAAGAAATATTAAAAGTAAAAATAGCCTAAGACAGCTAAGGGACACCATCAAGTCTTCCAATATACACATTATGGGAGTCCCAGAAGGTGAAGAAAGAGAGAAAAGGGCAGAAGGAATATTTGAAGAAATAATGATAGAGAACATACCAAACTTAGCAAAAGATGGTAATATGCACATCTAGTGAGCCCAAAGAAAAAAAAACAGAATACAAGTGAAAGAAAATACACTCCATCATATATTGAATACATGATCAAATGCAAAGGAAAAGAAGAGAGTTCTGAAAACTGCATGAGCAAACAACTGTTAGGTACAAGGGAGACCCAAGCAGATCAACTGTTGATTTCTCTTCAGAAACCATTGACACAAGAAGGCAGTGGGTTGAAATACTTAAAGTGCTGAAAGAAAACTGTCAGGCAAGAATTTTATATCCAGTGACATTGTCTTTCAAAAATAAGGGGGAGATTAAGACATTCACAGATAAGCAAAAGCTGAGGGAGTTCATCACCACTAGTCTTGTTCCACATGCAATGCTAAAGAGAGTTCTTCAGGCTGAAATGAAAGGACGCTAAACACTGGTTAAAAGCAGAATAAGGAAATAAAGACAAGGTAAATAGAACCATTTGGAGAATTATAAATGCCAGTATTCTTTTTTGCAAAATTAGTAAAGTTTATTTCAACTTTAAAATCTATAATACAGCCAAAAGGCAGCTTAACAAATTATGAAAGCATTACTTTAAAAAATCCATTCCAGGCATATTTACACATATATCTTATTTAACTCTAAACAAAAATAAAAATAAAAATAAAATAAATACCAGTATTATTTTAAAGTATTGTTTGTACATAATTCTGCATCTTCTTATATATACTAAGAGGCAAATGCATAGAAATTAATAATAAATCTAGGTCTTTGGACATTTTATGTCCAAAGATATAAGTGATAACAGTTCTAAAACCTAGTGGGGGAACAGAGGGATTAGGAAAAGTATATGTGAGTTCTACTGACAGTACATTGGTGTCAACCAAATACAATTATTACATATTTAGGATGTTAAATATTAGTACTATGGTAACAACAAGGAAAATGGATGAAAAATATATCCAAATAGAAATGAGAAGACACTCCATATGGTACAAATAAATAAAGAAAAGAAATATAAAAATAAGCCTCAATAGATGTGAGAGACAAAAAAGAACAAGACTTACCAACACAGATGAAATAACAAAACTGCAGAAGACAGTCCTAAGTTATCAATAGTGACTTTAAACATAAATAGATTAAACTCTCCTTTCAAAAGGCGGAGATTGGCAGAATGGATAAAGAAGCATAACCCAACTATATGCTGTCTGTAAGACACTTACCTTAAAGTTAAAGGTATAAGAAAGTTCAGGGAGAAATAATGGAAAAATATATACCATGCAAGTAGCAACCAAAAGAAAGCAGGGATGGCTACACTAATATCAGATAGAATGAACTAAGTCAAAAGTGACAAATATGGTTGTTATATACCATTAAATGGGACAATTCCACAAGAAGATGTGACAATTATAAATATATGTGTACCTAAGAGCAGATCCCCCAAATATATGAAGCAAATACTGACAGATTTGAAGGGAGAAATTGATGGTTCTACCTTAATAGTAGGAGATTTTAACACACTACTCTCAATAAAACATAGAATGTCTATTCAGAAAATCATTAAGAAAGTACAGGACTTGCATTATACACTAAGCCAACTAAAATTAATAGACAAATATAGAATACTGCACCTAAAGAGAAGAGAATACACATTCTTTTTGAGTGTAGGCTCATTATGTTGGGTCACAAAACAAGTCTCAATAAATTAAAAAATATTGAAATCATGCAATGTATATACTACCACATCAGAATGAAGCTAGATGTTCAATAACAGAGGGAGAAAGGGGAAATTCACAAATATGTGGAATTTAAAAATCATACTCTTCAACAATCAAGGATCAAAGAGGAAATGAGAAGTGAAATTAGGAAACATCTTGAGATGAATGAAAATGAAAATACAACATATCAAAACTTATGGGATGGGGAAGTGGACATGGCTCAGCTGATAGAGCATTCATCTACCATATGGGTTTGATCCCCAGGGCCTCCTGACCTGTGTGGTAAGCTGGCCCACATGCAGAGCTGCCATGCACAAGGAATGCCATGCCACACAGGGGCACCCCCACTTTGAGGTGCCCCACTTGCAAGGAGTGCGCCCCAGAAGGAGAGCCATCCCATGTGAAAAAAGCACAGTGTGCCCAGAAGTGGTGCCACACACATGGAGAGCTGACACAGCAAGATGATGCAACACAAAAGAGACAGTTTCCCAGTGCCGCTGGATAATGCAGACAGATGCAGAAATACATACAGTGAATGGACACAGAGAGCAGACAACAGGGGAGAAGGGGAGAGAAATAAATAAAATAAATCTTAAAAAAAAACACACACACAAAAAAACTTGTGGGATGAAGTTAAGGCAGTGCTGAGAGTGAAATTTATAGCTCTAAATATTTACCTTAAGAAAGAAGAAAGACTTTTAGATCAAAGACCTAAAACTGAATAACTAGGAAATGAGGAACTAACTAACCCAAAGCAAGCAGAAGCAAGGAAATAACAAAGATTACAGAGGAGATATATGAGATAGAAGTCAAGAAACAATAGATAGAATCTACAAAATGAAAAATTGAATCTTCAAATAGATTGAAAAAGTTGATAAAATTAGAGCTAGTCTGACAGTGAAAAAGAGGGAGTAGAATTAACAAATCAGAAATTTATATTATAAATATATATGCACTAAGAGCCAGATTCCCAAAATCAGAATTTTTTGTTAACAACAAAAAGACAAACAATCCAATTAATAAATAGCCAAAAGACATGAATAGACATGTCCCCAAAGAAGATGTACAAATGGTCTGAAAGCTCATGAAAAGATGCTCAACACCATTAATTTTCAGCAAAATGTATATCAAAATCACAATGAAATACCATTTCATACCCATTCGAATTGCTGCTATTAAAAAACAAACAAAAACAATGACAAGAGAAAACATTGGAAAGGATGCAGAGAAATAGAAACATGTAAAATATTGCTGCCACTGTGGATGACAGTTTGGTGGTTCCTCAGAAAGCTCTGAAAAGAACTACTATCTGACTCTGCAATCCCAGTACTGGTTATATACCCAAAAGAACTGAAAGCATGGATATGAACAGGATATTTGCATACTGATACTCATAGCATCATTATTCACAAGTGCCAAAAGATGGAAGCAACCCAGTGTCCATCAACCAATAAATTTATAAATAAAATGTGGTATATACACACAATGGAATATTATTCAGCTGTTAAAAGGAATGAAATCCTGATACATGTGGCAATATGTATGAATCTTTTTTTTTTTTTAAAGATTTATTTATTTATTTAATTCCCCCCCTCCCCTGGTTGTCTGTTCTTGGTGTCCATTTGCTGCGTCTTGTTTCTTTTGTCCGCTTCTGTTGTCGTCAGCGGCACGGGAAGTGTGGGCGGCGCCATTCCTGGGCAGGCTGCTCTTTCTTTTCACGCTGGGCGGCTTTCCTCACGGGCACACTCCTTGCGCGTGGGGGCTCCCCCACACGGGGGACACCCTTGCGTGGCACGGCACTCCTTGCGCGCATCAGCACTGTGCATGGCCAGCTCCACACGGGTCAAGGAGGCCCGGGGTTTGAACCGCGGACCTCCCATGTGGTAGACGGACGCCCTAACCACTGGGCCAAAGTCCGTTTCCCTGTATGAATCTTGAAGACATGTTCCATATACTAAGCCAGACACAAAAGAACAAATATTGTACAATCCCACTTATTTGAAGTAATCAGAATAAACAAATTTACAGAGGCAGAATTTAGAGTATGGATTACCAAGGGACAGGAAATGGTGAATTAAGTCTTAAAATGTACACAGTTCCTATTTGGAATGATGGAAATATTTTGGTAATGTATGGTGATGATAATGGCTAAAATGGTGAATACAGTTAACATAACTGAAATATATATCTGAATATGATTAAAGGGGATAATGTATATATGGTAGCAGAATAATTTTTTAAATCTGTGGAACTATACTACAAGGTGAAAAACAGTGAATTCTAAGTTAAATCATGGACTTTAATTTATGCAGTTATAAAAAGGTGGTATTATCAATTATAACAAATATTCTATATATACAAGTTGTTGTTGCTGTATTTTGTGCTTGATTTTTCTATAAACCCACAACTTCTATAATGAAGGAAAAAACAACAAAAAAAAGGACATCTGATAAACAATGAATAAATTATATGAGCTCCTCAATAAAGAGATAGAAATTTTAGAAAGGAATTAAAATGAAATCCCACAATAACTGAAATGAAAAATTCCCTAGAGTGTTTAAACGACAGATTAGAACTGGCAGAAGAAAGAATCGGTGATCTTAAAGACAATACAAGTGAAATTAATCAGGGTAAGGAGCAGAAAGAAAAAAGAAGAAGAAGGAAAAAAAAGGAAAGGAAACACAGCCTGAGAGACCAATGGAATAACATCATGTAAACCAATATATATATTATGTGAATTCCAGAAGGAGATGAAATAGAGAGAGGCTCAGAATGAATAGTAAAATAACATAGAAAACATCCCAAGTTTAAAGAAAAACATGAATATGCACATTTGAGAAGCCCAATAAGCCCCAAACAGTATAAACTAGAATAAAAACACGTCCAGACACATAGTACTCATACTGTTGAATGGCAAGGACAAGAAGAGAGTTCCCAAAACTGGAAGAAAAAAACAATATGTTATATACAAGTGAGTCCCAATAAGATAATGTGCCAATTTCTCATCAGAAACCAAGGAAACAAGAAGGTAATGGGATGAAATGTTTAAAGGGCTGATAGAAAACAATTTCCAACCAAGAATTTTATATCCAGTTGGGGTACCTTTCAAAACTGAGGGAGAGATTAAGATACTTTCAGATAAGGCTGAAGGAGTTAATCACCACTGGACTACCGTATAAGCAATGCTAAAGGGTGCCCTTTCGACTGTAATGAAAGGACACTAGAGAGTGGAGTAAAGTAGCATAAAGAAATAAAGGTCTCTGGTAAATGTAACCATATAAATAATTATAAATGTCAGTAATATTTTATTGTATTTTTTGGTATGCAAATCCACTTCTTTGTCTACAGATCTAAACTGCAAATGCATAAATAGTAATGATGAATCTATAATTCTGGACATACAGTATATAAATATATAATTAGTAAACAGGACAACAAAAAGGGTAGGTATAGGAACAGTGTTATCTGTATGCTATTGAGGTTGAATTGGTATCAAATCAAACATGATTGCTGTAGATGTAAGATGCTAAATTTAAGCCCCATGGTAACCATAAAGAAAAAAAAAAAAATATATATATATATATATATAAACATATCCAGAAAGTAATGAGATGAACTCTAAATAGCACAATATAAAGAACCAAAACAATATGAAAGCAGGCATTAGTAGAATTGTTGGAAAAAAGGTTTAAAATTTACAAAGACCAAATAGCAAAATGACAGAAAAAAGTCCCATTATCTCAGCATTTATATTTTAAATGTAAATGGATTAAACTATCAAGTCAAAAGGCAGAGATTGGCAGATTGGACAAAAAAGCATGACCAAAATATATGCTGTTTACAAGAGGTTCACCCTACATTCAAAGACTTAGGTAGCCTGAATAATGAAATAAATGAATCAAAAAATAAAAGCAATAGGTATCAGCAAAATTAAAAGTTGGTTCTTTGAAAAGATCAATAAAATCAACAAACCTGTAGTTAGACTGACAAAAAAAGAGAGACATTATTTATTTAAACAGCCTGACTCTGAAATAAAAGGGGGATGTGGGAAAATAGCTTGAGTTTAAATGTGGGAACCTGGCTTGAAGTTGAAGCGTTTCCATAATGCAGATAAAAATTGTGGGTTTAGGAACACTGGCCTTAACTAGATGGAACGCTGTCTGTTAGCATGAAAATTGTTTGCATGAGGAAGCATTTGAACTTTGTATGCCTATTTCCTAGTATTGCAGGTGTTGCAGCTTTAATAACAAGCAGCCTTGAAAGTAAACATAGATAACTACTGCTTTGTAATTTCTAATAAATACAATGTGGGAACTAGGGTCAAGGCTCTCAGTTCCAGAAGCTGTTGAGTCCCCTGGTCCCATCTTTAATTTCTCTCTTGTGTCTTTCTGTCCTTTTATTTCTTCAATTCTGCATTGCCTTCGCTTCATGCAAACCTATTGCTGAGCTGGCTCAGCAGGGGAACATTACTACTGATCCCAGAGAAATTAAAAGGATTATAAAAGCATTATACAAACAATGTATGCCAAAAAATAGATACACTAAAGAGAACTGAAAAGTTCTTAGAAACAAATTAACTATACTAACTCAAAAAGAAGTCAAAGATCTCAAGATATCAATAAAAAGTAAAAGGATTGAATGAGTAATCAAAATCTTCCCAATAAAGAAAAGCACAAGACCAGATGGCCTCACTGATGAATTTTACCACATATTCCAAGAAGATATGACATTTAAAAAACAAAGGACATAATGCCTGAGATAAGTACCATCTCACTAACAATTACACTGAATGCAAAGGGATTAAACTTGGCAATCAAAAGATACAGAATGGCAGAATAGATCAAAACGTACACAACAACTATATGTTGTTTATAAGAAACTCAACTTATTCCCCCAAAATAGGCTGAAATTGAAAGGATGGAAAAAATATACTATGCAAATAGTAACCAATAGAGTTGGCATAGCTTTATTAATATGGTTTTAAGTCAAATTGTTACAAGAGACATAGGATACTAGATGTTAATAAAAGGGTCAATTCAGCAAGAATATAAACACCTAATCACAGTGTCCCAAAATATATGAGTCAAACATTGAGAATACTGAAGGGAGATGTAGGCACCTCTTCAATATACTCAGATACTTCAATATGCCACTTTTATCAAAGGATAGGTCATCTAGACAGAAGCACGATAAGGAAACAGAATTTAAACCATACTATGAATGGATTAGACCTAACAGACATATACAGAACTCTGCACAAAACAGTAGAAAAATACACATTCTTCTCAAGTGCACATGTACCCTTCTTCAGAAGAGACCAAATTTTAGGTTGCAAAGTAAGTCTCAATAAATCTAAAAACAGTAAAATTATACAAAGCATGTATTCTGACCACATGAAATAAAGCTAGAAATCAGAGGGAAAACTGGAAAATCAGCAAACACCTGTATTTAACCAACACACTCAAACAATCAATGCATCAGAAAAGAAATCTCAAGGGAAATCAGGAAATATTTTGAGACAAATGAAACTTAAAACGCAACATAGCAATGCTTATGGGAGGCAAGGAATGCAGTGCTCAGAAGAAATACATAACTCTAAATGATTAGATAATAAAGGAGAAAGATCTCAAATTAGAGACCACACCTGACACTTGGAGGAATTAGAAAAAGAGCAAACTAAACCCAGAGTCAACAAAAGGAATGAAATAACAAAGATTAGAGTTGTAATAAATAAAATAGTTTAAAAACAATACAGAGAATCAATGAAATCAAAAGTTGGTTCTTTGAAAAGCTCAATAAAAGTAATAAACCATTAGCTACACTGAAAAAGAAAAAGAGGAAAAAGACTCAAAAACCTAAAATCAGAAATTAAGGGGGGGTACAAACAAAGAAAAAAGCATTAAAAGAGCATATTGTATACAAATATAAGCAAATTTTAAAATATAGATGAAATAGACAAGTTCTTATAAATATACAAACTGCCTACACTGACTTAGGAATAGAAGATCACAAGTAAAGACATTAAATCAATAATCAAAAACCTTCCAACACAGAAAAGCCCAGGACCTGATGACTTCCAAGAAGAATTAACAAACTTTTCAAAAGAAATAGAATGGGATACTTCCTAACTTATTTTATGAGACTGATATTACACTAATTAAAAAGCCAGATAAAGATAACCACAAGAAAACAAGACCAATACAGATGAAAAATTCTCAAAAAATACTAGCAAAGTGAATCCACAGCACAATAAAATTATTATACACCATGTTCATGCAGGATTTATCTTAAGTTATGCAAGGTTATACCAACCTAAGAAAATCAATAATGTAATAAAGCACATTAATAAAATTGAAGGAAAAAAAATACTCTTGATCATCTCATTTGATGTAGGAAAGCATTTGATAAAATCCAGCAATCCTTAATAAAAACACTTGAAATACTAAGAATAAAAGAATGAAAATACTAAGAATAAAAGGAAACATCATCACGTGATAAAGGGCATATATGAAAAACCTCAGTTAACATCATACTCTTTTTTTTATATTTTTTTAATGTTACATTAAAAAAATATGAGGTCCCCATATAACTCCCACCCCCCTCACCCCACTCCTCCCCCATAACAACAACCTCCTCCACCATCATGAGACATTCATTGCATTTGGAGAATACATTCTGAGCACCGCTGCACCTCATGGTCAATGGTCCACATCATAGCCTGCACTCGTCCACAGTCCACCCAGTGGGCCATGGGAGGACATACAATGTCTGGTAACTGTCCCTGCAGCCCCACCCAGGACAACTCCAAGCCCCAAAAACGCCCCCACATCTTATCTCTTCCTCCCACTCCCTACCCCCAGCAGCCACCATGGCCACTTTCTCCACACCAATGCCACATTTTCTTCGATTACTAATCACAATAGTTCATGAATAGAATATCAGTAAGTCCACTCTAATCCATATTCTATTCCTCCATCCTGTGGACCTTAGAATGATTGTGTCCACTCCACATTATATCAAGAGGGGACTTAGATTCCACATGGATGCTGGATGCAATCCTCCTGCTTTCAGTTGTAGGCAGTCTTGGCTCCCTGTTGTGGTGGTTGACCTTCTTCACCTCCATGTTAGCTGAGTAGGGTAAGTCCAATAAACCAGAGTGTAGGAGTTGCAATTCTCTTGAGGTTCAGGGCCTGGCTATCATATGGTCAGTCCATATCATACTTAATGGTGAAAGACTGAATAATCTCCTAAAATCAGCAACAAGACAGGGATGCCCACTGTCATCAGTTATTCAACCCTGTACTGGAAATTGTAGCCAGAACAACTAGGTAAGAAAAAGAAATAAAAGGCATCCAATTTGGAAAGGAAGAAGCATATCTTTCCCTATTACAGATGACATGATCTTATGAATACAAAAATCCTGAAAAATCCATAACAAAGCAACTAGAGATAATAAATTCAGCAGTAAGGCAGGGTATATGATCAACACACAAAAATCAGTAGTGTTTCTATACATTAGTAATGAACAATCTGAAGAGGAAATCAAGAAAGAAAGTCCATTTAAAATAGCAGTGAAAAGTATCAAATATCTAGGAATAAAATTAACCAAGGATGTAAAGGACTTGTACATGAAAACTAAAGAACACTGCTAAAAGAAATTAAGGAAGACCTAAATAAATGGAATGACTTCTGTGTATATGGAAGACTAAATATTGTCGAGATGTCAATTCTGCACAATGCAATTTACAAATCCAACATAATTCCAATCAAAATTCCAACTGACATCTTTGCAGTAATAGAAAAGCCAGTCAAATTTATATGGGTCCCAAAAAGCACAAAACCATCTTGAAATAGAAGAATAAAACTGGAGTACTCACAGTTCTTGAGTTTAAGACTTATTACAAACCTACCATGATCAAAACAGTGTGTTACTGGCACAAGGACACATGGTCCAATGAAGTCAAATTTAAAGTAAAGAAATAAACTTTCACACCTATCAGCTGATTTTTAAAAACTTTTTATTCTTAAATATTTAAAAAATAATACAGGACCAGTAATAAAAATAATACAAGACCTATCCACAGAACTCCAACATAGGCATACCTCCAGATACACAGGTCCACCAGTTTTAACATTTTGCCACATTTGCTGTGTCATTCTATCGTCTATCTATCTATGTGATAGCCTTCTGTTTTTCTACTAATTCATTTCCTGAACACTTGAATATAGGTTGTATACATAATGCCCCTTGAATACTTAGTACATCTACCTACATTTCCTAATCACAAGAGTATTCACCTATGAAAATAAAAAATATTTAAAAAATAAATATTCACTTATGTGAAGGTAAGTGCAGTTACCGAGTTTAAGAGACCTTGACAAAAAGGGGGAAATATTAAATACAAATGAGTTTTTATGGCTAAGAGATTTCAAAGTGAGTCAGGTCATTTCAAAGGTTTCACTTATGCATGTTTTAGGAGGATCTCACTGACTGCCACAGTGGATAGTGCCTCAAGCATGGGGGCTCTTGAGGGCTCTAGAGACATCTGAACACTAGGGCTCTGGAGATGTCTGTACACTAAAGACAGGGCGGATAACTCCAAGAATTCAGCACCCTGTCAGTGGACCTTACCTTGGAATATATGATGACCTATCTCCCAATATATCAGAGTTGTACTCATTTATACTTTTCCTACACACAATTCTTATGTCTTTTTAATTTGATCCTAAAATTAGCACTATAGCCATTAAATATGTGTTCCAGAGACTTAAATCTTCCATCTGTTCATATACCAGATGAGCCCTGAATCCCAGCACTGTTACAGCCAACATCTACCCTCCAATTCATCTAACTTACCAAGGACAACTAACAAAAGGATGGTAATAGACAACACCCATCCAAAATAAACAGAGTATCTACAACAGCAAGCAAGACAGTCCACCCATCTGCCCCATGGGATCTAAGCCCCTTCTCAATAAGAAGCAAGATGGGCATTACCATCCCAAAATCTTCAAGATTGAGGAATGAGCAAATGCAATGAGTGGGTGGAGATACAATTAAGGACTAAAGCAGACTTATTATTATTCTAGTAATGGATGAATTAGTAACATTAATATAAAGGCAGTGACCACTGAAGGTTCTGAGGGGAGGAAGAGGGAAGAATAAGAGAAACATGGATATTTTGGGGACTTTTGGAAGTGGCCTGCCTGACACTGCAATGACAGATACAGGCCACTGTACATTTTGTCAAAACCTATAAAATTGTAGGGTGCAGAGCATAAACCACAGAGAAAACTATAGACTATGGTTAGTAGTAATGCTTAATGTATTCATCCATTTTAAAAAACATACCAATTGATGAAGGATGTTGTTAATGGGGAGAAGTATGGGAGGGTGAGGAAGTGTGGTATAGGGGAATCCCCTTTATTTTTAATACATTTACATAATTTAAAGTTTCTTTAAAAATAATGCCAATAATAAAAAAGAAATTTCACATGATATAAAGCTTACAGTCTATATTACACTTTAATCATGTATCTCAATAATATCTTTAAGTTTTTACTCCTCCCTTGCTTGATTCCATCCACAATCCTATATTGAATTTGTCATTGCACCTTTATTTGCACTTCATTTTTAAATTGTGTGAACATATAAAACGAATACAAATTTTCCCTTTTTAACCACTCACAAAAATAACTTTCAGTGAGATTAATCACATACACAATATTTTGGTGCCTTGACTACTTCCATTACCAAAACTTTCCCATCTACTCAAACTAAAATTGTACACTGATTGTGCATTAACTCCCCATTCCCCTTCTCCTCAGCCCTGGCAACCTGTGCTCTAATTCCTATCTCTGTGAGATTGTGTATTTTCTGATATTTCCTATAAAGCTACTATGGGGCTAAAGTGTAACATCCTAAATCTCACTCCACCATATTGATTAGGATGAATCCATTTAGTGAGGAAAGAATAGTCTTTTCAACAATTTGTTCTGGGACAACTAGATGGCCATGTATAAAAGATTGAAGGTAGATCCCTACCTCACATCATATACAAAAATTAACTCAAAATGGATCAAATACTTAAATATCAGGCTCAAAACTATAAAACTCCTAGATGAAAACAAAGGAAAGCATCTTCATGACCTAGTGCTGGGCAATGGTTTGTTAGACTTCACACTATAATCATGTGCAACAAAAGAAAAAAATAGATAAGCGGGTCTTCATCAAAACAAAAACTTTTCTGCATCAATAATTCTTTTACTGAGAAAACTTAAAGACACTTTTCAGAATGGAAGGAAATATTGGAAAACCATGTATCTGATAAAAGTTCTAGTATCCCAAATACATAAAGAATTCCTACAATTTAACAACAAAAAAAAGACAACCCAATTAAAAAATAGGAAAAATACTCAAATAGACATTTCTCCAAAGAAGATATGCAAATGGCCAATAAAGCCATGAAAAGATGCTCAACACCAACAACCATCAGGGAAATACACATCAAAACCTTGTGAGAAACCATTTCACACACACTAGAACACGTGTTCATGTCTGGTGGAAACACAAATTGGTGCAGTCTCTGCAGAAAATATTTTGGCGTTTCCTCAGAAATTTTGGTACAAAATTACCACATGACTCTGCAATTCCACTTCTAGGAATATATCCAAAAGAATTGAAAGCAGGGACTGGACCTGATATTTGCACACCAATGTTCACAGAGGCATTATTCACAATTGTCAAAAGGCAGAAGCAACCCAAATGTCCATCAACATATGAATGAATAAACAAAATGTGTTATATACATACAATGGAATATTATTTGACTATAAAAAGGAATCAAGTACTGATGCATACTATTAATACAACCTTAAAAATCCTTGCAGATATCATGTTGCGTGCCAAACAAATACTGTTTGATTGTACTAACATGAAATAAGCATAATATATAAATTCCTAAAGTCAGAAACTAGAATAGAGAGCTGGTGGGGGTGGCAAATGGGACTTAATACTTAATTGGTACAGAATTTCTGTTTGGAGTGATGGAAAAGTTTTGGCAATGGATGAAGGTAATGGAGGTACAACTTTGTGAATGCAATTTGCACCACTGAATTATATATATGAAAGTGTATAAAAAGGGAACTTTAAAGCTATATAAAGTTACCAGGGTGGGGAGTATAAAATTGTTCAACACAAAGTGTGAACCCTAATGTAAATTATAGCCTATAGTTAATAATATGATTATAATAATATTTTTGCATCAATTGTAACAATGGTATCACACTAATGCAAAATGTTAATAATAGGGAAAACTGTGTGTTTGTAGGTGGATATATGGGAATTTTTTACTTTGTGCATTTTTTTAATTTGTAAAACTGCAACTGCTTTAATAAAATGGGTTTAGTTATGAATTTTAATTTTTGTCTTGAAAATAACTCAAATATAGTAAGTAAAGAGACACCCATAGGCCCATCTTATAAATGGGTAATTCATGTTACCATTTTACATTTGTCTCAGTTCTTTTATTTATTTATTTATTTTCTAAAGAGTTATTTATTTATTTATTTCTCTCCCCTTCCCCCCCTCCCCGGTTGTCTGTTCTCTATGTCTATTTGCTGTGTCTTCTTTGTCCACTTCTGTTGTTGTCAGCGGCACGGGAATCTGTGTTTCTTTTTGTTGTGTCATCTTGTGTCACTTCTCCATGTGAGCGGCACCATTCCTGGGCAAGCTGCACTTTCTTCACGCTGGGCAGCTCTCCTTACAGGGTGCACTCCTTGTGCGTTGGGCTCCCCTACACGGGGGACACCCCTGCATGGCACGGCACTCCTTGCGCGCATCAGCACTGCACATGGGCCAGCTCCACACGGGTCAAGGAGGCCCGGGGTTTGAACCGCGGACCTCCAATGTGATAGACAGACACCCTAACCACTGGGCCAAGTCCGCCACCTCAGTTCCTTTATAAATACATACATACACACACACAAACACACACATACAAAAGCTAAGGTAAGATCATTTAAACTTTTCCCACCAATGTCCCATCCTATTCCTATCCTACTTCACTGGTAACCCTATTTGACAATTGCAAAGTTCCATCCTGTGGATGTGTTTAAGCTTTTTCTACATATATTTGCATCCATAAATGTTATCATTTATATACTCACCTGCACAGGTGTCCATACTATCATGCTTTTTTATCCCTTCATCTCTCTTTCCCTCCAATTCTGGCTTGATTCTGGAAGGCTCAATTGTTCCAAGCAGTGACTGCCCTTCTTACTCCTCAGAGAGATTATAAGGCTTCCCAACTTCACTTTTTTCCTCTGTCTTTCCCTATCAGATCATCTTTTTCATAAGTACTCATATATGTTCCCCCTAACCCTCCTCTCCTCTTTTTTCCTACACATGCCCAATAAACTCAGAACATTTGTCCCTCTCTTTATTTCATTTTTGATCCATTCCCAAAATGTAATGATAATTATGCCAATAAAGGTGAAAGTTGGGTTAGGCATTTTGCCTTCATTGCCATAAATGGGAAAACATAAATTTAGAAGTAAAATAAAAATAAAGAGCCAAGAACTATAATTTCTAAAGTACTTGAAACCTCCAAGAAATTTGCTTTTGCATTTGGCTACTTCCTCTATTTCTTCACCCTTTTAAATGTGTACGTGTGTATAGACACACACACACACACACATATATATATAAAAATTAGCGCGATTTTTGTATTTTTTTTCTAATTTTTTGAGTACAAATTATCAACATTAGCACCATCTTCCATTGCTATTCTCTCAGAATAAGATGTCCTAAGCCACTTAATTGGTTAATTTTCTGGATGTGATGTGTCCTAAGAACCTACACATTATCCAAAACTTTCTTAAGGGAAAAATTGAGGATACTTTCTGAGTGAAGCCACCTCTTGAGTGTCCATGCACAGAAAGCACAAACACACAATCAATAAATACCTGTAAGTTACTGTCACAGTTGCACAGTTTCTGTTGATATTGTCAGAAGAGACCAGTCAAGGGAGTGTGATGCAGGACAAAAATGCACCCTCAATAAAGCAAATTCAAATGTCCTGTGATCAGCGATTCTTCCCATCTTCTGCTACCTAACCCTGCATTTCACTTACACTCAATTTATGCAGTCTTGAATTTTATGGGATTAGATCTTGGACCCTATTTTTAGCGTTGTGCTTTTTTTATTATACTCTGATTCTGCCTCTACTCACCCTAACCAAAATAACCTTTGTCCTTTTCTCTCTACTTCTGCAATTCCCTTGGATTTATTTTCTTTAAAATATGCTCAACCTTTCTCATAAATATTCAACAAGAAGGAGGCCAAAGTAAGTTTTTAAAACAATTTTTGTGTTAGAATCATAGAACTCCAGAGTAAAATCTTCCTGACTTTGAAGCTGAAGACACAAAAGTTAACTTCTGTAAAGTCACATGGCTCATTAGTGATAGTACCGGTTCTTCTGGTTCCCCTTTCCCAACCCTTCTCAACTGACTTGGCTTTCTTGTAGATTTGTCCAGGGACCCTAGTCAAAGCTTCCTTCCTCAGAGACCTACAGAAACTGGCAATGATTCCGGAGACAGAGAGACAGATCCATTATTAACTTTTCATTCTCACCTAAACTTACCAAAATCTCCTCCTCAAAGACTATTGGCATGCTAAAATTATTACCTCATATTTGGATTCAGATTGTTTGGGTGCTTATCTTGTCTATATACAGAAAATCTGTATAAAGTTGAGGTCTCAGGTAGACCTGGGTCAGATCTGCCTCTTCTACTATTAGCTGAGTGGAAGCAGATTTACCGTGGAGCTGATGAAGCGTTAGCTACAATGCTCCTCACTTGCATGGGCTCTTACTGTAGTCCTGTTTTTAAATTTGCATTCTTTTTTTTTTTTCTTAAAAAGAGATTCTCAAAGAATATAAACTATAGGCCCCTTAGAACCTGGATTTTTCCCGTCTAAGTTGTTTTAACTTGGGAAAATCATTATTGCTCTCACATCAGGTTTTTCATCAGTAAAATCAGGATAATAATCCTTACTACTCAAAGTGGTTGTACAAATGAACTCTTTTAGTCTATGCCAGACTTCTTTTTATATTGGCTGACATACAGTAAGTTCTCAGGGAACTTGTTGTTGTGATTGGCCTTGTAGACGTACCCGGGAGACAGTAAGTGGGAGCTGAGAGTTCCAAAGACCCATGGCCAGGATTAATTAAGGAAATAATGAGAGGAAAATGAGGTACTTGTCTAAGAAAAAGATCCCTGAAGTCATTCTGTGTACATGCATTATTGTTAAAAAGTATTTCCCAAAAGTAGAAGACAAGGCTAGAATACTCTCTCCTCCTGTAAATTGTTGAACAGAGCTTTCTATGCATCAAGTTGGATCAAACTTTTTACAGGTGTTCACTAAATCATTCACTCCATGAACCAGTTCAATTTCACTGACCTGCCTAGTTCACTCTTTTATAGAATGTCAACCATCTTAAAGTGTTATTTTCCTTGTCCAGGATGTTGGGGGTTGCATGTTTGGGGAGACAATTTCCCAAATCCTCACTTCCCTTGTTTATCATGGTACCCAACTTGGTCACTTTTCTTGTCCATGCTGAGGTTATGATACCAAAAGTGCTGTCTGGCACATTGCCAAGGGGAAAATATTTAGGAGACCAGTTTATTTATTTTTGCACAAGGAGAACAGATTTCAGGGGCAAAAACTTCTTTAGCTCCAGCAGCGGCAGCTGGCTGGCCAAGTTATCGATCATACTGTTCTTACATTGGTCCATTCACATTCACAGGAGCATCAGGCAAGCAGCAGAGACATCTCTCAGTTGTGTGTTTCTATAATGTCCCCCCATCCTTCACCCCTTCTGTGGTTTTTCTCTGCATTTAGAAAGTCATTGAGAAATGTTAATGGTCTGGTGGAAAACTAGCAATTGGGGAATGACGAATGGGCAAGTGGCAGAATGAGGGTGTACAGCTAATGATTTCCTACAAGTGATGATTAAACATCTTTCCTCCATCTCTCAGCACCTAATTCTCCCCAAGGCTGATTTATGGAAGACACCCTAACGCACAGTTCCTGCAGTTTTATTAGCCAGGAACAATTTGGCCATGAGAGGTAGTCTGCCCCTGCTTCTCATTTTCTTCCAGCCCAAGAAGAAAGAAATGATAAAATGTAAAGAACAACCAGGGCCTCATTCTCTTAATACTACAAAGACAGAATAGCATAATACAAAGACCACTAAAGAGGTAGGTAATCATCAGTGAGAGGGAATTTATGATGGCAAAGTCATTACTTCATAGAAGTCATTACCTTGTCCTAGACATAGGAGAAGACTCCTCAGTTCCTATAAATGGAAACTTACTCCTGCTATTTCAATCTGTCTAAAAATAGCTGCACACCTCATTTTTCCAAATGTCAGAGGATATGCTTTTATTCAAGGGAAGGTTGTAAGGTTACCATAAGCACTCAGCAATAATGTGGGAATGTTTGCGACAAAAAAAAAAAAAAAAAAAAAAAAAGATTTTCATTGAGAAATCATCAAAAAGAATATTATCATAACTTTTCCCTTTCTGAAAAAATCTACTTGCTTCTTTTCTGTCATGTCAATTACAGAGTTTAATGTCCTT
The DNA here is from genome assembly GCF_030445035.2 of Dasypus novemcinctus. Lineage (NCBI taxonomy): Eukaryota > Metazoa > Chordata > Mammalia > Cingulata > Dasypodidae > Dasypus > Dasypus novemcinctus. The sequence goes on along the minus strand of NC_080675.1, from coordinate 168,265,491 downwards.
CGAGATTATATATACACATTTTCAATTAAGGTCTAGATGTTATCTAAAATCATGACTGTCTAACAAGGGCTACCACACTGAGTGTTGCAAAGGAAATGCGGTCTGTGATTTTGGAGGAAAGTCGATTAATATTAATTAGTAATTTAATAATATGTATTAAATCCTTAATCATGTAAGAGCTAACATTTATTGGACATTTGCCTGATGATCAGCACTACACTATGCACTTTGTATATATCATCTTATTTCATCCTAATCAATTTTACATGGAAGTTGCTGTATTAGTCAGGGTTCTCCAGGGAAACAGAACTGACAGTAGATATCTGTAAATAGTCTTGCACATGACCATGAGGATGCACAAGTCCAAATTCCACAGGGCAGACTGCAAAGCAGGGCTCTAATGAAGGTCCTCGATGAATTTCCAAGGAAGCACTAGCTGTCCAAAGTAGAGCTGGGAATTTTCTCTCTGAATGCTGAAATCACTTCCCCTTTTAAGGCCTTCAAGTGATTGGATAAGATATCACTCATTGCTGACAGCAATCTACTTGGTTGATTGTAAGTGTAACCAGCCATCTATGCAATCAACTCACTGATGATTAAAGTCCATGAAATCCCCTTGTATTACAATTAGCTCAGTGTTTGCTTGACCAAACAATTTGGCACAATTACCTGGCCAAGTTGACACATTAGCCTTACCATCACAGTTGCTATATTATTTTATTTTATAAGTGAAGAAACAGACTTAGAGAAATACTAAATAATTTGTACAAGATAACAAGCCTACTAAACAGTAACTGATGGTAGAACCTAGGCTCACAGACACTACAGTATATACTAATTCTCTGAATGCTTTCTCCTTTAACATTCACTGTCCACTGGCCAACTACCTTTAATAAGTATAAATTTATATCATAATATTCTAGATTTCTGAAATGAACATGAAACCCATAATATTTTGGATTAAATACCGGGTTCTGAACAGAATGGCCTAGAACCAGGGATCCATATTAAGATACAATTCAAAAATCCTTTAATTCACAGACCTATATATTAAATATGATCAGACCCCCTACATTCATGTGGTATTAGTTTAATTTCTAGCAAAATGGATTGTTGGCATCTGGATCCAAATAATTCAAATGACTAATGAGCCATCCATAACACAATCTAGGGCATTTATTCAAACTTCTAATAAATGTCCACTGAGCACTGAAGACTACACTGGTGAGCAAAAGCAAACTTGGTCCCTATCATTATGAGTCATGGAATCCAGGGTATCAGGCAGACATTAATCAATTAATCATAATACTCAATGTAAGCAACCATAGCCAGTGTTATAAAGGAATAATACATGGTACTATGTGAATATTTAATAGTGACCAAATTATTCTAGGAGCTAGGAAATGGTTTTTGGAGTAAGTAACCATTGATTGAGATAAGAAGGATGAGTAGTTGTAACTAGAGGGATATAAGATGTTCCCAAGCCAAGATGCTGTGCAAAGACCTTGTAGTAGGAGGGAACTTGGGGTATTTAAGAAAGTGAAGGAAGGCTGGTAGGGATGGGAAACAAAACAACAAAGGGTCTATGGTGCCAGATGAGGCAGGGGGAGGTGCAGGTCTTGGAACATGATGAGCTTTGAAGGCCACAGTAAAATTTGTGGTTCTTTATCATAGGAGCATTGGGAAGCCATGGGAATTCGTGATAAAGAGTCAGAATAAATACAATAAATACATGGATAGAACTTCAGAAGCCCTGATGATTGTTTTATTTTTAGATGAGTTTTCTTTTTATATTACATAATATGCAGTTTTACAGAAAAATCATGCCTAGAATACAGAATTCCCTATTATCACCACCTTGCATTAGTGTGATACATTTGTTACAATTCACGAAATAATGTTTTTATTATAGTACTATTAACCACAGTTGATTGTTTACATTAGGGTTTACTGTTTGTGTTTTACAGTACTATTTTTATTTGTTTCTTAATTTTTATTCTATTAACAGATATACAACCTAAAATTTCTCTTTTTAACCATATTCAAATATATAATTCAGTGCTGTTAATTATGTTCACAATATTGTGCCACCATCACTATCATCCATTATCAAAACTGTTCCATCAACCCAAACAGAAATTCTGTACAATTTTAGCATTAACTCCCCATAACCTATCCCTACCTCTTTCCCTAGTAACCTGTATTATCGTTTCTGATTCTATGAATTTGCTTATTCTAATTATATCATATCAATGAGCCCATATAATATTCATCTTCTTATGTCTGGCTTATTTCACTCAACACGATGTCTTCAGTTTCATCTATGTAGTCATGTGTAACAGATTGTTTGTCTTGAGCGTTCCCCTGTATTTAAGCAAAGAGAAAGAATTACTAATCCCTTCATCAGAGATGGATGGGGTCAAGGGATCTCCAAAAGTGGAATGAAGTACCCAGAATAGCTTATTTTACAATTCAAGGCCAGAGCCAGGAAAAGAATCTGGGCTTCTAAAATTCAGATCTGCCTTTATCTTCTGCTTCAAGATGGTCAACCAGCAAAATGCCATTGGTGACAGAGATACTCATGGTTCAAGAATAGAAACTACAAATCAGCCTAAAAAGCCATAATGGCCCAGATAAGAAGACTGGAGGCCGGGGGGCGGGGGGGACAAAAAGAAAGCTTGATGGACTAGGAAGACACAGCCATGGCAACTTTCTCATGTGGAGAAAATGACGAAAAAAGTGTGGAGAGACAAGGTCATTTGTCATTTAAACCAAACATATCCTTTTACTTATCCATTTTCCAAGAACACACAAGAGCTATGTGAACCTTGGACAAGTCATTTAACCCTGTTGTGCCTTGGTTTTCTCCTCTGTAAAATCAGAGTTAATAAATTCCTCCCAATAGTGTTATTGAATGGCTTAGATGAAATGGCAATGGAAAGTACCTTACACTTTAGCATTTGCTCAGTAAAAATTAGGTCATTCTTCTCTAGTTTGTAGTAGGACATTGAGGTTGATAGCTAAGTAAATGAGCCATGCACCTGTGAGAGCTAGAACACCAATACTCCCCACCCTACCTGTAGTAGCACTGTGGGGTTAAAATGAAAGGCCATTCGTGGAGGAACCTTACCGTCGGCATTCTCTTGTGGCTTATATCCAGCAAGAAGAGCAGCATCAGGCTTACATAAAAAATACTCAAGCAGGACCATGCTCATCTGTACAGCTTTAGAAGCCAGCATCTAAAGGTTAAGCATGAATAAACTTGCCTAGAGGATCCAGAGAGGATATGAATTTATAAATGCAGAGGAAATCCTATACTCTTAATAGATCTAAAGACAAAACCTCTGCCTAGTGAACAATTTTCAAAACCTAATATATGGTACTCTCTGGGAAGCTGCTGTTGCTTAATTCGCCAGAAGTGAAATGAGCAGAGGAAGGGGAGAAATAAGGCATGCTAACTAGATTCAAAATTGGTCAACAAACCTTAGACTGAACAGCAGCCAGAGGGAGCTTTTTAAATTGCCAATATTCTTGCTTAAAGCACTTAAGTGGCTTCCAATTACCCTCTTTGAAGTCGAGATTCCTTACCATTCTCCAGGCTCTCCAATTCTGTTTACCATCTTTTGCCCATCCTCCAAGCCCAGCTCTCCTGTTAATGCACCCAGGGCTTCCCTACCTCCAGGCTGTCACACCTGCTGCTCACTTAGCTTCCGCTTTGGGAATGTCCTGCCCCCTGTCCTGCTCCTCTTGCTCTTAGAACTCCTTTTCATCCTCACATCTTCATTTAGGAATCACTTCTTTGGCTCCCCTAATTTAAGTCAAAGCCTTTCCACATGTTCCCATAGAACACAACACTCCCCTTCTTTCTAACACACATGCCATAGAACTGCAGCCACTCTGCCCAGTCAGGATCTCCCGCCTAATCACAAGCCTATCAGGAGGGGGCCATATCCATCTTATTAACTGTGGTATCCCAGTGCCCAGCATGTAGTGGTTTCTCTGGAAAGCCCAGGCATGAATAAAGGGAATCTAAGACGTGATCTGAATATTTCAGAGCAAATATCACCTCGAGTCTGGGGATTTTTGTGAGAAAATACCTATAGTTTTATTTTCCTTTTTCCTTTTGTTTTTTTTTTAACGGGAGCACTGCTGGAATTTTGAGGGGGTACATGTCTTTCTGTGGAACATTCTGCAGTTTTCATCCCTGGCCCCTGGCATTAAATTCTAATATTACCCACTTCACCCTCCAGTCATCATGACAGCCTCCAATTGCCCCGGCTACCATCATTCAGTTCCAGATGCACCTTGGGGGTAAGGGGTGCTGCCCCCAATTAAGAAACAATGGCACCAAGACCTCTTGCTTAGCCAAATGGTGTGGGCAGGAAAAAAAACCCAGCCTTTGGCTGTCTTCCTTCATTGTCACTTTAATGGATATCTCCCTTTAGAGGCCATCTCTCAAGAAATGAATCCAGATGTGTCAGGTCTGGTTGATGGGCCTGGCAGGACCTTCTCCCCCAGCTGCCTCATCTGCAGAAAACAAACTACAAGCTCAAGACAAGGACTTGACATGGCACAAAAGTAAGATAAAAGGGCAACTAAGCCTTAAAGTATACAGAACAAAGAGCAGGCAATCTTGGAGGACTGCCTGGAAGAGGTGAATTTTGAAGTCAAGCTCAAAGGAATGGCTCTTTATCTCTGAATACCATTAAAGGCCCTTACAACATGTCATTGGTGCCCATTGCCTCTTGGAGAAGATAAGCAACCCAGTTTGCTTTGGGATTTTGACCACTTCTGTGCCATTTCCTCTGCTCTTTGCCCACTCTAAACAAACTAGAGAGGGCTTTCCCTGGGTGTATGTAAATCATGAACTTTAGGTGTTGCTACCTTTTTCTCTGCTACTTAGCTTTATTTTATGTTTTTCTTCCTCTCCTCTGCCCCTGCCCTGCTTTTTGCTGTCTGTGTCCATTTGCTGTGTGATCTTCTGTATCTATTTCTCTTTTTGTCTTCTCTTCTCATCTTTCTCCTCTAGCATTCACCGGGATTCAATCCTGGGGACCTCTGATGTGGAGAGAGTTTCCCTATCAATTGCGCCACCTCAGTTCCTGGTCTCTGCTGCACTTTCCATTTATTTCTCTTTTGTTGTGTCATCATCTTGCTGTGTGACTACTTGCATGGGCACTGGCTCACTGTGCGGGGACTCAGCTCGCTGCATGGACACTCAGCTTGCCAACAGGCACTGGCTCACCATGGGGGCACTGGCTCACCACGAAGGCATTGGCTCACCACATGGACACTCATGTGGGCACTTGGCTTGACATGCAGGCACTAGTGTGGGTACTCAGCTCACTGTGTGGGCACTCGGCTTGCCATGCAGGCACTCACGCAGGCACTGGCTTGCCTCACGGGCACTGGCTGGCTGTGCAGGCACTTGGCTCACCGTGTGGGCACTTGGCTTACTGTGCGGGCACTCAACTTGCCACATGGGCACTGGCTCACTATGCAGGCAGGCTTTCTCTTCTTCTTTTTCACCAGGAGGGCCCAGGGATCAAACCTGGGTCCTTCCATATGGAATGCGGAGGCCTTATCACTTGAGCCACCTCTGCTTCCCTGCTTCTCAGCTTTAATTTTAATCTGGATAGAATTTTCCCCCTTTTCCACTGTATAGTGTATTGAATGTTTCCATTTTCATTTTGAGCAGAGACAAAATGAACAAGTTTCTTCTATATTTCCTAGAGAGGCAGCCAAAAATATTAGATTATCCATCCTTACTTTTTATTTGCCTGCCTTTATCTTTCTCTCTCCTTTGATTTTACTTTTGTCTTTTCTGCAGAGCAGACACGAATATAAAAGTCCATCATTTGGTGGAAATATTTTCTTCACCTGGAATGTCTTCCTCAGACAAATATGCAGATGATGAAATTTCCCATCCCATCAATTTGCAATGAAAGGTTTCTGAGAAATCTCAAATTGTGCATCATACGTGTCCTCATTCTCTTTTTCTAGTAAGGCTCCAAAAATGCTAAAGGGAAGGAAATGAAATCAAAAAGGCTAGAAGAGGAAAAGAAGGATATACATTAGAAGGAGAGCCATAGAGGGATAGGGAAGAGCTACTTGCCAGGTAAAGGAAAGGACAGATTGGATTTTCTCTCGAGCTTGGCAACCCATGCAATCTAAAAGGTCAGCATCGCTGAAAGGAGAATGCAAAAGAATAAAAGGCTGGGAACAAAGAAACCACTTTATGCAGAGGTATTAGTGCCATCAGTGGCAATAAAACTGCAGAGCCACAATTGAACATGAGAATGGAAGATGTTATTGGTGAGAGGCCGAGCAATGCTTTCAGGATACAGGGAGCACTTCGCCCACAGGTAGGGGTGGGAACATCACATCCCCACAGGTAACTCTGCCAGGATCAATCCTTGTAGGAGCCCTTTGGACCCAATACCAGACACCTGAGAGTTGACACGTGTGTGCTCTTTATGCCAATCATCCCATCCTTACACAACTCCTTAATCCTGGAAAAACTGCAGGGTAAAGGAAAAACTCCAGACATTGGAACACACCTAATAACAATACTATTAGCCAATCAATATTGTTTGAGTATCATTTAAGTTCTTTGGTAACCTGGAGTTTCAAAAATCATGTGAGTCATGGGACCTGTTCTCAAGAATTTTATCATCTAGCTGGGCAACAAGATGTACACAGAGAAAACGATGGATGGCAATATTTTCTGAAGCTCTGTTTCTCAAATATAATCCCCTTTTAAATATAAACATTCCTTTAAGTCTCTAGCATCATATTATATTTGCCCTTTTGTTTTCCTGGTTATTTCATTCGACAGGATGATCAGAACTTAATTCCTTTTCGTGGCTGAATAACATTCCATGGCATGTCAGCAATACATTTTGTGTGTATGATTTCACTGATAAGAAATAATTAGAATAAGCAAACTTATAGAGTCAAAAACTAGAATACAGTTTATCAGCGTCCAGGGTTGGAGTAGGGAATAGGGAGTTAACTCTTAAATTGCACAGAGTTTCTGTTTGGGGCGATGGAAAAGTTTCTGTAATGGATGGTGGTGATGGTAGCACAATATTGTGAACATAATGAACAGTCCTGAATTATATATATGAATGTGGTTATAGGGGGAAAATTTACTAGAATAAAAATTAAATCAACAAAAACAACATAAGGCTGCATAACACAAGCAGTGAATCCTAATGTAAATCATGTACCATAGCAAATAGTACAATTATACTAATATTCTTCCATGAATTGTAACAAATGTACCACACTAACAGAAGGTGTTAGGAATGGAGGGAGGGGTGCATGTGTGACAGTTTGAAGTTCTTTCATGAATTCCAAGAAAGAAAAAGATTATGTTTACTAACTAATCCATTTCTGTGAATGTCAAATCCTTTTTATTGGATTACATCAGTGAAGCGTGACTCAGGTTCACCACCCTCTTGCTGGGTCTGATATAAACAGAGACACAAAGAGAAAGGAAGCTGCCAGGTTTTGATCCTGCCATGTGAGATTGGACTCAAGAATTGCAGCAGCCAAAGCTTAAGCACGAAGCCCCCAAAGTGACTGGGTCCACAAACCAGTCCTGCTAGATGCCTGCTAGTTCACAGATGAACTCAGGAAGAAAGAGGAGCAGCCAAGACTGAGGGAGGAGGCTGGAAGGAAACAAGCCCTATGCTTGGCTGCTCACTGCTGAGTTCCAGGAGCTGGGCTCCAGGAGAGGGTGAGCCCAGAGGGGAAGGTAGGACCCTAGGTAGGCATCACCCGCCATCTTGCTTCGCCATGAGGCAGCTGACTTTGGTGAGAAAGCATCTCTGACAGTGCTTTGATTTGGACATTTCACATTTCACAACTGCAAGATTTGCCCCAAATAAATCCCTTTTATAAAAACCAACACATTTCTGGTACTTTGCATTTGCAGCCCTTTGGCAAACTAAGACAGGGTATATAAATTGGAATTCTGTATTTTCTGCATTATTTTTCTGTAAATGTACAACTTCTCTAAAGAAAAAATCTCTAACATCAACTTAATTTTAAAAATAAGTGTTTAAATCAGCATAGACAGGAAACATGATATATTTAGAGTGCTTATGCCACAAAACTAATAAAATTCGAATTAACCATTTTAATTTAGTGTGATAGATATTGTTGTTTTGCTGAAATAAATCCCTATGGTTTTCAGGATTTAGGTCTCCCTTGTGTTGGACTGAGCAACAGTTGTCCTAATGTAGTCTGATTAGTAAACTTCTTGACAAGCTCATTGCATAGGGCAGAGGAGCTGTTGAAGGATGGCGGTCCTTGCTCTCTAGGAGCTTGTGCCTCGTCATAGAGAGCAAATGGGCCCCAACAAGACAGTGGGTGCAGGGAGAACTGCTTCTAACCGAGGACAGAACTATCTCTCAGATGTTCAATGTTCTGTGTTCTGAGATAAGAGAATTTAACATGGACAAGATGTCAGGAGAGACAAATGGGTTTCTTTCTCCTCTTTCTTTAGTATATTCTCACAAGATATGATCTACAATTACAAGGACAGCCTTGACTCCAGTCCTAGATTAATCGTATGTGCCCCTAAGCAAGTTTTCTGAAAATGACACTGAAAGGAAAAGACCTGAAAACTTATCGGGTGCCTCATCATTGGCCAGCATCCTTGGCAAGCACAGCTAGATGGAGACCAAGTAAGAAGAACTTGATTTGGGGACTCGCCATGGCCAGCTTGAGGTAAAATGTTATAATAATATTCAAAACATAGTATCTAGATAATATAGGTGTACATCCTCTAAATGCATTTGGTCTCTGCTCTTAACTGACATAGGCAGAAGGGTAATACATTCTGGAATAACGCGATTTTAAAAGTGGAAGGAGCAGTCTCTTATAACCAGTGCCTTTTCATTTAGAAGAAATGAAATAAAGGGAGGGAGGGACAATGAGGGAAGGAGTGGGGAATATAAATTGTGGATATTCTGTACTTCGGAAATTCTATATGTTACTATTGCATTATGCTGGTCCAGTAATCCCACAAATCCACTGTTCCTTACCCAACCTTGTGCCCTTGATTTTGATTCAGAATATGTAGGCACTGACCAAAAGGCATAAATATAACCACTCATATAATACAAGATGGTTGAGCCACAGTTTAGTGTTTACTTACTCTTTACTTCTTTCTTCCCAAATATGGCTCTCAATATTCCTTGGAGGATGGGGGTGTGAGGCTGAGCTACTGAACTCTTGCCTTCTCCCAGGAGCCTGGGTCCTGCAAGGTGTTGACACCTGCCTCTCCTATCACCATGTCATCTGAATCGAACTCAGCACCTCAGGAAATGTCTGGCAAGCCCTTTGCCACCAGATAAAATAAATGACTTTGTCCTAAAAACCTGGATGAATGAAGACACATTTCAGAAACACATCTATTTTGCTTCAGCAACCAGTACTCCACAAACCCACAGCCTGCAAATGCTGGTTCCAATGACACAGGAAAGATGGATAAGTAGAAAACCAGGAAAATTGGAATAGATAAGCTCTAGTGTGGGCAGAGCCCTGAGCTAATGGAATAACTGCCGCCCAGTCTGAGGGCTTCTTTTCACCTTTTGGTCTCCATCATGGCAACACTGTACATAGAGAGATTCGTGGAGATTCCAGGACGTTCGTCTATGGTACATTAACTCCTCACTAAGATGGGCTATTGGGACAGGAGTGCAATTTACAGACTGGCATAAGGTGAAAGTTAATTTATTCCATATATATAACAAATTGAACCAAGGTAATAAAGTGTTGCCTAGGAGATATCATTACAGAACAACTTAGATAAATATGTGAGGACAGTTTGTAAATAGAATATCAGTCCTTTAAAGCAGAACGAACAGTTCTGAAATTCTGGGACTGGTGATTAAAACATGTTTTCAACTAAAAGGGATTTACCATTGTCTATGCAATCCTGTCTATAATTATGATTTGCTAAAAAAAGCTGATTGTTTCTAGCTGATTTTAAGGCAGCATTCCAAGAAATATACATGGCCAATAAACGAGAAAAACTTCTCAATTCCACTTATAAAAAAGATATTTAAATCAAAACATGAGAGATTTTTTTTTTAACCTATTAGATTAGCAAACATTTAACATTGTCAAGGAAGATGCTGGGAAAGAAATGGGTTTTCTCCTCCACTGATCGGTATTTTAGCAGACTCTAACACAAATTAAAATGCTCATTCCTTGTATCAGCAATTCCAATGTTTGATATTTACTTAGCAGCTACACTGGAAGGAGAATGCAAAAGACTCTCTGCCAGTACTGTGTTTTAGAGCAAAAACAAATGACAACAACAACATCAACAATAAGCGCAAACTGGGAAAAAACCCTAAAAGCACATTGTGGGAGCTACTTCAATAAATGATGGTATAGCCATAAATGGAATGCTATATAGCTGTTTAAAAGGACCACACCTACAGAAGTAGGTGTTGTTACAGAGAAATTGCCAGGATGTATTGCTCAGGGAAAAAGCAAATACAAGAGTGTGTATAGTATGACTTCTTTTTGTATTAATTATAATTGTACACATACCACAGTTATATGGCTAGAAAAGTTTTATGCAAAGAAATCCTTAAGTGAATATTAAGAATAGTTACTTTAAGCAAGTTTTGTTTCATATTTCTAATACTTTTAGGACTTTTCATACATACATTTTATAATTTTTATGTATTTTATGTTTTATCTACCACTTAAATATTCTAACTACCTGTATGCATTACTTCAATCTACAAAATGTCATCAGCAATTCTCTAGACAATGGAGATATGGGCCATTCTTATTTTCTGTTAAATGTATTTTTTATAAAGAATCTAATAAATAGAATTTTAGTTTAGAAATTACTTTGTTACTCTTGCATGATCATAGATTCTGAACAAAAGCAGGATGAAATTGTAGCCTTTTTTTTGAGCTCCTTCTCAGGATAGAAGATGAAGTGCTCCCCCTAGAGCTTGGAGCTGCACATGCTTGAGGAGGCCGTGAAAGCCTAGATAGGGCAGCGTAGGTCTGTTCATAGCTAATTTCCACTGTGTTGATGCATATGCCACTGAATTGCTAAGTTACTGAACTTTTTCATGCAATCTCATCTCCAAGTCGGTTAAACAATGGCAGAAAATGGTCTATAAATTTAAATGCTTAGTTCTCTAGGAAATGGTATCTAGTATAAGGTTTTCACATAGAGCTTAAAGTAATTTGTAGTTCTATTTTGTGGTGTTTTTGCCAATAGACTACAGGCTCTGTGAGGTCAGGCATCATCTCAGCTTCCCTCTCTACTGTATCACCAGCTTTGGGCTCAGTGGCTAACATACAGTACAGGCATATGCTGGAGATATTGCAGGTTGAGGTCCAGATCAACACAATAAAATGAGTCACGCAAATTTTTGGTTTCCCAGTGCATATAAAATTTATGTTTATACTACTGTAGTCTACCAAGTGTGCAACAGCATTAGGTCTAAAAAAACCAGTATACATACATTCATTAAAGATACTTTATCACTAAAAATTCCTAATCATCATCTGAGCCTTCAGAAATTTATCATCTTTTTTCTGGTTGAGGGTTTTGCCTCAAAGTTGATGGTTGCTGACTGATCAGGATGGTGGTTGCTGAAAATTGAGTTTGCCACATGATTGACTATTCCTTTCATGAAAGATTTCTCTGTAGCATGTGATGCTGTTGATAGCAACTTATATACAGTAACCTTCTTTCAAAATTAGAGTCAATCCCCTCGAACCCTACCACTGTTTTATCAATCTAGTTTATGTAACATTCTAAATTGTTTATAGTCATTTCATCTCTTTGAACATCTCCATCAGAGCTCCTGGGTGACCTGGTGCATTGTCAATGAGCAGTAAGTCTTTGAAAGGAATCTTTTTTCTGAGCAGTAGGTCTTCACAGTGAGCATCAAATATTCAGTAAACCATATTGTAAACAGATGTGCTTTCATCCAGGCTTTGTTGTTCAACTTCTAGAGCACAGGCACAGTAGACTTAGCTTAATTCTTAAGGGGGCTATGATTTTTAGAATGGTAAATGAACACTGGCTTCAACTTAAAGTCAACAGCTGCATTAGCCCCTAATAAGCAAGTCAGCCTGTCCTTGCATTGACTTCTCCTCTCTGACTATGAAAGTCCTAGATGGTATCTTCTTCCAGTAGAAGGCTATTTCATCTATGCTGAAAATCTGTTATTAAGTGTAGCTACCTTCGTCATTTAACTTAGCTAGATCATCTGGATAACTTGCTGCAGCTTCTCCATCACCACTTGCTACTTCACCTTGCACGTTCACGTAATGGAGATGGCTTCTCTCCTTAAACCTCATGAACTGACTTCTGCTAGCTTAAAACTTTTCTTCTGTGCCTTTCTCACCTCTCTCAGCCTTCACAGAATTTAAGAGAGTGAGGGTGTGGCCCTCACAAGGTGTGCTGAGCACATGGTAGGGGCACTTTCTCCTCCATGGGATGGAGGGTTCTTGAGAGAAGTAATGCTTACACTGAGGTCTCAACAATGACTAGGACTTAGCAAGGCTTAGAAGGACGGTTTAGGCAGTGGAAACAGCAAGTTCCAGCTTCAGAGAAAGAGCCACTATGGCAGGTTTGTGGGACTAAAACCATTTCCATACAGATGGGGTCTGAAGAATAAGGAAGGGCCATATCTTTCAGGTCCTACCTAAAACATATTAAGAAGGACTGCAAGAGGTTTTGACTGCTTCACCTTTTCAATAGGAGCAGAACATGACTAGGGATGTTTTGAGAACACTCTCTTTGACTACTGATTGGAGAAGAGACTTCAAGAAAACAAGAAAGGAGGCCAGGGAGCCCCTTCCTGGGAAGCAGTACTCAGTGAGAGGAATAATCATGGGAAGTCCCAACAGGACCAAACTAGGACATTGTCCTGCACTGCCCTAACTTGTTAGCATGACATCAGTGAATGGACTCCCTACACTCTAATCAAAAAAGAAGCATCTGATGATAGTGCAACTCTGTTGAAACTGAGAGCCACTGACTGAGCACTTTGGATGGACTGTATAAGGCAGGGAAACATCTAACACAACAAAACTCGTGGTGAATGATGGACAGTGGTTAAGAGTACAAATATGAGAACATTCTCTCATGAACAAATACACAATACCAATACATGATGTTAATAATAGGATGATTTGTGGGGAAAATATACCAAATATAAGCTATGGACTAAAGATAGCAGTAATCTTATGACAATGTTCTTTCATCATTTGTAGCAAATGTGTCACAACAATGTAAGGTATAGATGGTGGGAATCCTATATGGTATGCATGATTGTTTTGTTAACTCACAAGTTCTCAAATTAACAAAAAATAAAAATAAAGCATGATAGAAAAAAAATAAGGAGATTTATCTGTTGCCCAGGCCCCAGTGGCATGGGACATGAACACTTGTTCCAAATTAACAGCTAACTACTGGCATGCTGTGACCAAGTAACTAGGAGTTATCCAGGTCTCATGGGAAAAATGAGGTAACTCGTTCTTACTATCTTAAATAAGATGATAATAAAGGATATTTGTCTAACAATTTAAGGGATGGCTTATAAAGACTAGAGACCTGAGTTACAGCTTTGGTTCAGCCTTGGGCAAGCCACTGCCCTCGTTAGGTATGTTTCCTCAGAGTTAAAAGGGTGCGGGAGAGGGAAGGGAGGAAGCTAATAATATACCTGAAATCTTATATGCACCACATAGTATTTTCAAATACTAAATCCTCTACTTCATTTCACCCTGGGCAAAATTTTAGTCCAAATGCCTATATAAGGTTCAGAGAATGCCTCAGCTATCCCTGAGTGGTAGTTCGCAATTCTCCACAGCTGCTTTGAAAACCATTTACAGAAATCCTTTCCTCTAGCCCAGAATTGGATTTAAAAGTATCAACATCAAGGTCAGACATCCCTAAGGAAAATATGTTTCATTTAATTCCCATACTTGCTGTATGACCCAGAGCAAGTCACATAAACTTACAGAGCCTCCATATCCCTGTCTGTACAGTGGGGATAATTAATAATAGCCCCTTTTAATTGAGGATGTATTTAGAAAGACTCAACATAGGACCCAACACATAGTGAGCCTCCTATAAACAGGAGTTCTTCTTATCAGTACTATCCATATGATTACTCATAGGAAGCCCAGCATAGTTCCCTGAATTCAACATAATCTTTCCTTCTTGGACCTCCTTGGCATAGTAGGATGTTATTATATAAAAAACAAATGGATCACGTGAGCAGCAATAGGTCTAGGACAAAGATGCTCCATGAACTTGTCTTCATCAACTATTACCCTCAGGAGCAGGGTTAGACTCCACCTGGCCTTTTACGCTTGGTGGCCCTCAGCCTGCTGTAGAGAGATCAGTGGTTTCAGGTGAAGACTAGGAACAGAGAAGAGTCTCTCTGCAGATCAACAGAAGCTTGCGGAATGAATGATCTGGCACCTTTGTCTAGTGCTGAATTAACACCAAAAACTCAATATGAGCCAAAGACAAGCAGCTCATCTCTCAAAACTATGTATTAAGTCAATTTTCAGAAAATAACAGCCAGTGAGACATTCTGTGAAGATGTGACTTTTTTTCCCCTGGATTAGTATCAGAAGTCAGTGCATGGCAGGGGACAGATCGATTTTAACTCTTTCCTGCTTTGGGGGTGAATGTCCCCCGACTTGTCTTAAGCTAATGTTGATCTATAGGGAAAGGTACCTCTGCCCTTTGCTTTCAGAACTGATGGTCTTGGACTCCACTGTTATTGTCCCAGTTCCCTGAAAGGTCCCTTGATTTATTCCCTTTATATTAGAAAAACATATCTGCTCATTATCTAGGAAGGTCACTGGGAGGGAGATATTTCTTCCAGCTTCGATAGCAGATCACTTGGTCTTTTTTCATATCTCTCTTGGCACGGTAGGAGCTCTGTGAGAATGGGGAAGGCTGGGACAAACAATAAAGGCAAATTTATTCCCGAGCAGAAAGCACAATGCAAGGACCTGGAGGAATATATAAATATGCAAAGCAGGCATATCAGCTAGTGTCCTCGGCTTCTATTTCAACTTCTATTTCCAAAGCTAATTATTCCTGTCAATAGGAAGTTCTGCCTTAACTAAGGTGGCTGGAGACACTGAAAATATTTTTGCATTTTAGACAAGGCTTGGATTTCCTATTCCATTCATTTTCCAGCAGGGACCTAGGCTGAGCTAATATCTCCAAGAGTGGATATATATATATACTTGAACAAGACATGGTAAGGTGCTAAAAATTATTTTGACAAGAAAATTATTTATTTAGCTTCTAAATTACTTTCCTAACTAAGCCATATTAGCTTGCCTTTTCTTTTGGTCAAAAACAAAGTGTGTGTGCTCGCATGCACACCTGTATAATTAATTAGATCCGCTTGAAGGGCCATGTTGGGCACACGAGACGAGAACTGTTTACAGTTATTCCAATTTGCTATAGGGTCATCAGAGCCTCTCAAAACATCTTCTGGGACCAAATACATCAGAATACCTTTGGAGGCTTATTTAAAATTCAGATTCCTTGGATCCACCCCAGCCCTCCTGAACCAGGCATTATGGAGGAGGAATCCAGGAATCTGCACTTTAAATCCTCTCTTCTGATTGAGAACTATTGAGCTATTCAAATAAGAACCCATGGTCTAAGGAGTAGAGTGGATGCTCCCATCTCACAACCCGACAGTAGGGGGAGCTCTCCTGCCAGAAGCCACGGCCCACACAGTTCTTTATCAAGGATAAAGAGTCCATGGAGTGGATTTGCGAGGAAGCAATGTTCCTCGGGATCCTGGGGGAGTTGCAGCGCTAATGAAAATGTCTACTTTTCTTAGGGTCTGGCTCCTACAGCATCAGACACTCAACCTTCCTCTCATTATAACAAAAGTTTGGTCAGGAATAAATGGGGGGTATATAAGGACCTCATATTTTTTTAATGTAACATTTAAAAGAACATGAAGAAAAAAAAGAATAATGTGACATCAATGAACTATACAAGTAAAATGAGTGAATTGTATGATATGTAAATTACTCTTAATAAACTGATAAAATAAATAAAAATTTTAGAAGCAATTTTTTGAAGGAAAAAAATGTACCTTAAGTGTGAGTGTCTTCAGGATACCTTTTACATCTCTGTGGTAAATTTCTTTGGGATTCTTCAAAACAAATGCATTCTTTGAGCTAATAATTAGTCCTCTTCCGTGCACAACTTAAGAATAGGTACTATACCATAAAATAAAAAATCATTGCATGCATTTTATATGATATTATTACCCCCACAGCTTCCATGCAATTGATCCACGTAACAAGTTTCTAAGAATGTCGATTTTCAGGGTGGTTTCCTCAATTATTTGATGAACAAAGCTACCTATAGACCACTAAGTCTTTCCAATGCAGAATTTGGTAATTAACAAACCAAAGCAGTTAGAGTCGCTGGGACCATTTAATCTACATAAGGGGACATATTTACCTGATTTTATCTATCTTAGGATGGAAGAAAATACTGCAAAAAGGGGGCACTGCTAGTGGTGTGAATGCCAGGGTCTATCTCCTTCTTTGTGGCAAACCACAAAAGACCCTGGGAAAGCCACATCTTCAAGAGGGAACTATGGGATAGGACTTTGGGAGGAAGGGGTCAGTGGCAGACCCAGAGACAGTCAGAAGATGAGGGCAGCTGCTGCCCTTTCCTTTCCTATATCCTGTAATCAGATCTCCTGATACTCTAAGGCAATGGGAGCAAGGGACTAAAGAAAACATCACTTTACTTACACTGTATGTAAGGACAGCATCAGTTTACCAGATTAATAACATTTGGCTTTTGCAACAGTGTGAGTAGACAGGGTCTAGTCACCCCTGTTAGTTATTTCTTTACAAGGAGACCCCACAAAAGCAGAAGGCATTGTTTCATCACTTGCTATTATAAATTAAGAAGAGCCACACACTCTGATTCCATTTCTTGGGGCTCATGAAGAGTGCAAATGGGAATCATTGAGGACAGGAGCTCTGACTCAACGGGTGCTTTGCAGTCTGGATTACTTCTCTTAATTCCTGCCCAGTAAAAAGAAGATCCATGTCATCACTGAGCATCGGGGCTCACTGCCTCGCTGCTGACTCTTAAGTCCTCCTCTCCACTCGAGAAGGCTTAGCCTTCCCTTTCATCATGGTTAGCTTGACACAGGTTATAAACCACCCATGGTTAAAAATTCCCAAATCCACAGGAGATAACAAGAATTAATATGGACCTAAAGATAAAGAAGATTAGGGAGAAAATGGAATTAACATTCCTAAAGTATCTACCGGAAACCAGAGACTGTACTAGGCATGTTGCATTACCGTCAAAACAACTCTTGGACATATGAGCGTTGCTTTATTTGACTGCTTAAATAACTAGAGCAAGGGGATGTTAGAAGCCTGCTAGCAAACATTAAAGCCAGAATTTGCTCCCTTGAGCCTGGGTTCTTTTCTATTCAAGCTGTGGTGTTTCAAAATTCAGTAAAGAAACAAGTTCTTTTCTTGAAGGTCAACTGGAATAGTATATAAAGTTTCTTTCACATGCCTATGTGATTGTCTGATGATCCAAAACTTAAGACCTCCACCAACTGCAAAACTGTGGCATCATCGTAGGTCAAGCCCTGGATGTTGCCCCATCGTCATCGTCAACAATTCACCATCCAATTTGTTTTCAGAGCTGATTCTTTTTATAGTCATTGTTTCCTTGAATTATGAAGCTATACCTGATCTGGTGGAGTACTTCCTTTTTAGCTTTGTCGTAGATGACTGGCCTCTCTGGCTAGGCAATTCTCTTCACAACCTCAATATTTCTGCCCGCCCCCCCCCCCCCTCCCTAACCTGGCATGCCACTTTGCCCATAGCAGTGCCTTTTGTCTTCCTTGGTAGGAAACCTTTTCCTGCTGATATAAACAGTGCTGTCCCAGCTCCTCCACAAAAAGCCCTCTGTACTTCGTGATCCCACTCCTGGACACAGCTGTCTAGGCCACAGTGAGCCCCTGACTTGGAAGGAAACAATGGAAGGAAGTAATCAAAAGGCCTACTAGTGGCAAATGAGGTGTAGGTTCTACCCACAGGGAGAGGTGCTAAAGCAATCAGAGCCTGAAGCTGCCATTTGGGTGGGGCCGCAGGCAAGGTAGAGAAGAAACAAAGCTTGCCATTCTTAAGGACTTATAATAGGTGCTCAAGTGTCTTCTGTGAGCTGGAGAGGTGTCACCTCTAGATCCTGGGGAATTCCATTTCTCAGTTTCCACTGAAGCCAATCACAAGCCAATGGCTACATATACCTGGCAACACTTTTATTCCAAGAAGCACAGACCCTTATGGGTGGGCAGGCCTATAGCAAGAAATTCTTTAATCTCTTCAACTTAAAATATATGGAAGCCCAAATCAGTTACATGGGCTTCTCAAGGTCACCAGTCAGTAAGATTTGGCCTGAGCTCTCATATCTAGAATGCCTAGGGTGATCCAAATGGAGAATCTGAAAAGAGACCTTTACTCTTTGTACTTTATAATGAAAGAGACAAGACTACCCAGGTTTTTGCTGATAGAAGATCATCTGGGCAATAGTGAAAAACACCGACTGGACTTTCTTTCTTTAAATTCCTAGGCTCATGCCAGGGCACTTTATTCTTTAAAAAAATGCATTGCCTCTTTAAAGCTAGGTTATTTTTATAGCTATAGAACTCCTACAACAGTAAACAGAAGGCAAATGTATCCGGTTTTAAAGGTGAAAGTGTTCTTTTATTTTTAAGAGTGTTATCAGAACTAGCCAGCTGCAAACACATACAATATCAGAAAACCATAACCCTTTCCCTTTATAGCAAGGCTCAGTTATTCATTAGGCTGGCCCCACTGTGAAGGGTTGGGAGGGTCTTTGTAGATTTAGTGTCCCACAGCCCTTGAGATGTCCAACCCTCCCTGCCACCCTGCTGCACAGATGAACAGTTTAAGGTGTGAACATTCTCTGTCCTCCTTCATCCCTAGTGCATTAGGGTTATGAAAGTGATAATGATAAAAACAATTGTGATAATGCCTGCCACCTCCCAACACCTTCCAAGAGCCAGGGTGAAGTTTATTATCCTAAGGGCAGATCCATTATTTAAGGTAGATACAACAAGTCACTGGCAGAGCTGGGATTCAAACCCAAGGCCCTTGGTGACTCCAAACCTATGATTTTAACCAATAATCTGACATTTCTAATTTCTTGTCCCCAAAGAACACTAATCCTGATGGATCCTGTCAGAATTTTTTTTTTTTAAGTGAAAAAGGAGCCCCATGGTCAAATTACTCTGCCTCCAACTATTAATACTACCTTTTGGAACTTCATAATGAACTCTAGTATATTAAAGGCTCTGAGAAGACCTGCAGGTGGAGATACCTTTCTCCATGTTTAACTCAGGTTTCCCAAATTCATTTGACTTCAGAACCCCATTTAATATCATAGGATACAGGATTCTATTTCTAGGAATATACTTGGATAATGAAACATACCAAATACAGCCTTCATTATCAGAGTAAACAACAACAACAACAAAACACCATGAAGTTTAAAATGGGGTAATACATTGACTTATGGACTATCATAAAAGAGTCAGAGCAGCAGCCAGTGATATCCTTACCATTTTCCCAGATCTCATTCTCTCAGGTTCATTCTATAGCCTGGCCCTCAGCGGCTCTACGAAAAAAGGGATTTAATGCCCATTTCCGCCTGCGTGAGGTTGTGGGGAGAGCCTGGGCCCGGGGTCTGGCTTGTATTCTCATGAGCTGAGATATCATGGGCACTTTGTTAGGCTTGTGAAGGCTTCATCTTCTCATCTGTGAAATGGTGTCAATAAAGCTTACTTTTGAGGGGTGTCGTGATGATTAGAAATTTCACATCTGGAATAACTCATCATTATCACTCTCGATACACAAGTTTGCTGAAGGTGGTGCTCCCTTTGCCTGGAAATCTATCTACTACTCCTCTACTCAGAAAATCCTGTTCCCCTGATCAGGCCCAGCTCAAGTGTCACCTCCTTCATGAAATCCTTCAAGGCCCTACTAACTTCCCTAGAACCTCGTCCACCCCAGTCTCCCCACCCCCCAACAGAACCTATTGTTTCCCACTCTCACACCTCTTACCCTAGGATTTCAATCATCTCTTCTCCAGGAAACTACCAGCGATTTGAGAACAAGGCATGTGTTACATACCCAGTGTCTTGTATACATAGTGCTCAGTACAGTACAGGGCATGCAAATGCCCAATAAATATGAGGAAGGAGATAGAAGAGGAGAGTGTTACAAACCACTTTTCTTGCCTCCAGAGAATTTTCATTCTCAATGAGGAGCAAATATACATACCAGAAATGACCAATCACCAAACACAGTATATAATGGTGCCAAATGTGTGATACATTCTTGAGTTAGGAGTTGTTAGAGGTGATAAAGAACTAAGAGGATGGAGGTAGTTAAAAATGTCCCTATGATACTCATACACATGCCTTTGTGTGACTAAAGCTGTTGTAGGTCTGCTCACACTTACCAACATGCAGGCTGCTATTTTCTCCTTATTCCTCCTGGAGACAGGGCCCAATTTTACACATGGATTGTTTTAGTATATGGTCATTGGAAGAGCCAGGTAGTTTAACGCTGTGAGGAAGGGCATTAGCTGTGATGTTACAAGGACACAGCTTTGAATTCCAGTGGCATCTCTTATCATCGAAGTGATATTGGGCAAGCTATTCACCCTCTCTACTTTTCAATTTCCCTATCTGTAAAAATTGATAATGGAGCCCACTCATAAAGTTGTTATGGGGATTAAACAGGGGATAACATATATAAAAGCACTACACATAATATCCATAATAATATAAGTATTCAATAAAGTTTCACTGATAATTATTAATTGAATCATATTAATATTAACTATTAATAATTAATATTATCTCCCACTAGAATCTGAGCTCTTTGATTTCACAGATTTTAGCACAGTAATCTTTGCATTCACATTGCCAATCACTGCATTGAGCATATACTAGCAACTTGATAAATATCAGTTGCATGATTAAATGAATAAACAGTCAGAACCAAGAGCAAAATGAAGCATGAAAGGCATCTAGTCATCTAGTGTACCTATATTATTGAGATTCTAGCAGCATACCTGTGAGGATCATTCACTATATACTGGGACATAAGCCAAGAACTTTTACATGTTTTAAAAAAATTATCCTCATTTGACAAACTAAGGCACTGAAAAGAGACTCAGGGAGGCAAATGTGTAGAAAAAATTATGTATACTAAGTGCTTTATGGAAAGAAATATGTATGTGTGTGTATATATATACACAAAAACCTTGTACCTGTCTATATCTAAAGAGATAATAATAGAAGGAATTAATTGTAGTAAAAGTACAGTAAGACTAGTAGGAAGAAGGAATAGGAGTTGTTTGTATATTTATTGTCCTAGGGGTTTTCAATATATATGAGGGCATTTTCCTTTTAAATCTGCCCGCTCAGCATTAATGTATTTTTAAAAGTCATATGTGTGAAACAGCTTTAATAAAATTATAAGCCAAGAAACAATTTCACATTGAATGTGATGCTTATAAACATATCAGAGTGTAGGCACAAAGGAAAATGGAAATCTGGTTGGAAATATACTGAGCCTATGGGAGGGAACACCATGGGTTCCCGTATGTTCCTTTAGCTTTGTCCTCACTCTTTATAGAGCATGTTACTCATCAGCTCATGTATAGTACAATGGCAGAAAAGGGAGTAAAGCTTGTTCTTTAGTCTTCTTTCATGACTATCTATGGAGGAGCAATCTAAGAACAGTTCAAAAGTATAGAGGCAGCCAGTGAAGAAGACATGTATGACCTCATCACGGACAGGGCTAGTGCTGGCTCCATCTCATGTCTCCATGTGATTTGATTGCTTTGTTGGACTATGGAGGTGGAAGGACCAAGAACAGCACTTATTCCATAGCACAGGCAATGGCTCCCTGTGGCTGTGAGAAGGTGGGAGACTCTGTTTCAGGGTGCAGCTCTCAAGAACTATGGCATTCCTTTTTACAAAGTCTTCGTCCATCCTTCAGTGTCTACAACCTGCATTGCTTGACACATGGCCCACATGTCTCTTTACCTCCTGAAATCTTCTTGCTCATCATTGCTTTCATACAACAGCTCTTCACGTCTGCGTCTTTTCTGGCTGCAGATCTCCTTGTCACCTGCTGCCATAAATTACATCATGACAAACTTCTTTCTACAACTGGAATTATGATTTCATTACTGCCTTAGTCATCTCTATTATATGAGATCCCTACCAGGGCCAGGCTATACAGGAAATATATTCTCTGAAGTCTCATGGGTCTTTTTAATCCTGACATCTAGACATCTTTGTGGTCCTAAACAAGTGTTATAAGGTCTCAGAACTTCAAGGTCTTGGGTTAAAGTGAAAATGGCAGCCCTGATCTCCTAGGGCTGCTTATAACCTGAGCATTGGAAAGAATGACATGTGCAAAGTACTTATAGCAGTACACAAAGTGTGACCTCAACAAATAATACCCCCTTCTCATCAAATCATCAGAAGGTATCTAAGATGTCACTGAGAAAGTTAGAGACCTAGGCAGATGAAAGGAGTTTAGTTATGGCAGGGTGAGAAGGATGCTCTAGACTCATCACCAGGAAGTGTATGAATGGGGAGTGCTCTAGATGCCCATGTCCCTTTCAGATGCCTTCTCCCCTTCCCAGATGAGATCTCACAGACATGGCGCATAAAGAGCTTTGACATTAGATACAGATAAACTAGATAAAAATACTATACTTGCCAATCACAGGTTGTGAGATTTGGAGAAAGATATTTGTCCTTTATAAATATGGGATTCTAGGGAAAGATAATTGTCTTTTCTGAGCATCAGTCTCTTTATAAAATGGGTGAATGATAGCTTTCTGCAAGATTGTTGGAAGCACATGTAGAATGATTAGTCAATAAATGTTAGTTATATTTTTTTAAAAACAACACTATTTGGCTTAAATAACGGTTGTTAATACTTAACAGTGTAGTTACTAAGTGCCAGGAAGTATTCTGGGTACTGAGTGTATATTCTGATTTAATCCTCATAGAAAGCATATGAGACAGATATTATCAATATGCTTATTTTAAGATGAAGAAACTGAGACATAGAGGCATCAAGTGACTTGCCTAAGTCACACACCTAATACTTGGCAGAGCCTGGAATCAAATCCAATTAGTCTAGCCTCACAGTGTGCACGATTTTAAGGACTGTGCTATACTGCCTCTAAAAGTCAGATAAATGACCCTTTGCCATGTGTGCCATGTTTAAGAATTATTTTCCAAAAGAGTGCTATCTTTCTTAATCTCTATAATATTCCACATCAATCATGGCATTTAAGTTCAAGGAACTGAAAGATAATGTTTAGAATATATGGGAAGAATATCTGTTAGCTCACAGAAGGAACAGGGACGCTGGAGAAACAGGACCTGAAAAGACCTTTTAAAAATGGTAGCTACACAGTTAAAGACAGTTGTAAAATCACATCACAGAAAATTTCTATTTCCAACTATAATGGAATAGATTATATCAGACCAATCTCTTGCTGAGACCAGCTATAAACCTGGGTAAAATAACACACACGCAATTCTTTGAACTAAAAGGATTAAATGCGTGGACCCTGGAGCCCCAAAGTCTGCACGAAAATCTTGGCTCTCCTGTTTACCAATATTGCCCTGCTCAAGGCAATTAACCTTGCTGTACCTCAGTAGTTGTACCTTCAAAATGAGAATAATAACAATGCCTGCCTCACAGGACTGTTGGGCAAACTTCCTTCCCAATATCTGTGGGATGGCCAAGCCAAACGAAGTGTCTGGTAGAACAATGACCTTGAGGAATGCCATTTGAGTAAATGTGGGAAGGGAATATGGGCAGGGATGAAAACAGTCATTAAAGGACTGGGAAGTTTTCCTTACTCAAGCACAGTGGTAAAGCTACTGCCTGGGGCATATTTCTAAGGCCTACTACCTCCTAACACTCCCAAAGCCCTGGCTTCCAAAACTCCTGCCTTACAAGGAGCAGCCTTCAGTAGAGAAGCAGCAAAAAAATGAAGGCTACCCTGGACTGTCTCAGCCTAATGACTCACCTTCAACTCATGTCTGTCTGGAAAGGAGAAATATTCCTATACCATCCTCCTCTATATCTTCGCTTCTTGCTCACTTTCAAGTCCTATCTGCCAACCTTAGAGAGTGCAGAAAGAAACTCAACAGGATTTCCTTCCAGTTACCCCTGCAGGATCTGACAGAAGCCCAGAAGGACAATGCTGGGGAATGCAGCTTGGCTAATCATCACTTGATCCAACAGCTAAAATCCCACTGCAGAATATTTATTGCTGGTGATAAAGTAAGTAGAAGAAAGATCACAGCATGATTTGGGGATCCCTAGTGATATCTGCTCCTCTCAAAGACAGAAGGGAAATCTTTGGATTTCGGATCTGAGAACAGTGAAGGTGGATGTCAGAGTGAATCAGGCAGTGGCTCCCCACGATGTTATTCCCAAGAGGGGGTCCTTCAGTACATGACTATTCTTTCTAGGTCAATATAAAAGGAAAAGTCCAGTAGAGCCCAAAATCCATCCAGAAAGATGATGAACATAATGCATCAATTTGGGATATATAATCAAGCCTTTTCTCTTCGTAACCCCTGTTTTATTAGCCAAGTAAAAATCTAAAGAATGTATTTTGCTTTTGCATGGAATTAGTGATTATACACTCTTACATTTGCACTTTATCATTTGTAAAGTCCTTTCACATGCATTCTTATTAATCCTTACCAGATGGTTTGTGTTATTATTGCCAGTTGCTGAAAGAAGAATTTCATGTTCAGAAACCCTAGAAACACAGCCAGGGCTTCTGAGTGACCAAGTAGTAGCACAAGAGCTTTACTGTGGAAAGACTAACAGCAACAGAACTTGATTTGGATGTGAAAAGAGGCTGCAATGATGGAAAAAAATCTGTGAACATTAAAGACAAAAGGTTCTAAAGTTTTAAGGTAATTTGAAAAGTTAACATTTCAGAAAACAGTTATAAAAACATATGAACTCCACTTCAGTTAAAACCTAACCTTATTATTGGGTTGTTTGAAAATTACCTTTGCTCTAATTATCTACCTAGGATACTCTAGTGGCTGGCCAAGACAGATAGCTCAATTTTCAAAGAACTGCCAGAACATGGTTATGGGTTGTGGTTATGAGTCTTCTTCGGAAGAAACAGATAAAATGTTAGCAGGTCAGCAACATTAAGAACTATAGAGGTTTTCTGCAGTTATGCATTTGATCAAGAAATATTAGTTGTGTTCCTACAATCTAAGTACTAAGCTTCATGTATACAATCGGAGAACAAAAGACACAAAAATCCCTTCTTGCATACAGTTTATATTCTTTTGCCACATGCATCCTCTTCCTTCTGCCAAGTTTAGATTCACCTAGGAAATGGGTGGAACATACCTGTTTATATTTTAATTTTGACACAGTGAAGCCAAAGGCTACAGCAAGTCAAGAGAAGTATGGAATTCTCTCTAATCTAGAACTTTAGGCACAAAATTTAAGGACATGCAAAAAGCACAGTAATCAAGGCAAATAATATTTCATTGCAAAATTTTTAAAACTCAAAACAAATGCAAAGAATTCATGATGAATATGATATCAACAATTGGAATAAAGGCAAGGTCTAGATTACAGATTTTTCTTTCTGGGAGGAAAGGAAAAGAGGCAAGATGGTAAGAAAGTAACTTTTGCTAATACCGGTGGGGCCACCTGTCTGGTTGAGGCTGGTGAATGCATGTTCGTACCCTAACACTTGTTCAGTTGTGGATAGGCTGGCAATAAGAACCATTATTGACTTCTGCAAATGGAATTGCTTTAGAAGTTGAGCTCCTCATACAAATGGAGAGGAACTAATTTCATTGACTCCAATTTGCTTGTTGCTACATGATATATTATACAATAGAATGGAAAGATCTCTGCAGCAGAAAACCAAGGCACCATTTATCCCCTGCATAGTTGTGGTACAGTTACTTAGATACTCTGGGCTTCACATGCTACATCTGTAAGACAGGAAGATCCTTTCCATCTCAATGACACTGTGATACCCTGAAAATCTTGCCTGATTGAGGTTTCCCAGAAAGGAAAGGGATACTATATCTACTTGCCTCTATATAATTCTTTTGGAACACAAGGACACAGGTTTGGTTTTTGAAGTCACATCTAAACAAAATCTCCCTGCATTTCATTTGTATTACAGGGAAATTAAGGTGTTTGCCAATTGCAAGAATCATGCTTATGAGTTCAGAGTAAATCTGTGTAGGAGCTAAGTATATGGTCTGGTTTTCACATTCTAAGTGTACCTGCTCTGATGTTATCTGGTAAACTCACTGGAGAACCTTGAGGAAGTCACTAACCTTTCTGGACCTCAGTTCTTATATTTATAAATAAGGACATGGGACTTGATGATCTGTGGGACATTTGAAGCTTAATATTCAATGATTTGCTAAGTCTATAAGTTATTTGCTCCACAGGTCCCTAGGTTGGGGGATCAGAATCAGGCCCCTACCCCCATGGAAATTATTCCTTTATTATTAGACAAATGTATTTGACTTCAGTTGCAGTTGCACTCAGTTCTGATAATCTGTCTTTACATTTTATTTTGGAGAAAGAATGAATCTGAAAATCAGTTTCATTTTCATTGGAAATGAAAACAAGGTCTTGGGGAAGTACTCTTCCCATGCCTTCCTCTTATCCAGCAAGGATAGTGCTCCTTAACTGATAGTCTATTTCAGCGCTTTAAGACATGGGAAGGAAACTGGAATTTTTTTAAATGTGTAAAAATGACATCTCCCCAAGGGAACTTCTTTGAAGCAAACTAATCTTTGCCAGTCCATGTGTTACTGCTTGACACCCCAGCTGACACTCCATTTTTGTATTCACACGTTCAGCCTGATTCAGGCCATGAGAGTCTAAGTCTTAATTTCAGTGTCACCTTCCTGGCAAGGAAGGTCCCTAGGTGTGGCAGAATGTCTCACACCTTCCCAGCTTTTTCACTTGATAAACACTCGAGTGGCGCAATCACATTCTCTCTTAGGCCATTTCATCAGTTTTGCACCTTTTGAATTTTCCGAGATGTTAGCATCCCCAACAATCTGAGTTGTACCTGACCCTTTCTCTTCCTTCTCTGATTCAACACAATCCAGAAGGTAGGGAAAACTGTGTTCTACATTTTTATATCCTTTTTCTCCAGGTGCGTACTGAAATTTTCCAAGATGAAGAGAGTGTTAAGTTTCCCATGATTATCTGACCCATGAGAAAAACTGTTCCTCCCATTTGTTATTTTAACCCTGCCACAGACTAACTGCCAGCAACACATTGCAAGAGTTTAATGATAATACTAATATGTAGAACCTACCAATTTTGAGTGCCTATTATTGTGCCAAGCACTAAACATATGTGTACTCGTGCATAATCTTAAACTAAAGCCTCATGCATTACAATTTACTTCTTGGTACAGGTGGGAAAATTGATCCTCGCAGCAGTGTGTTAACTTGCCAAAGGTCACACAACTGAAGTAAGTAACCAGAGCTGAGATTTGGATCCAGCTGAATCTGACTCCAAGGCCTACTGTCATCCAACTACCCATATAAGTAACCCAGCTCTCTGATGCAGCCATAAATTAGCCTGGACACAATATCTTTGCTAGATCTTACATCTAGCATTGAACCACAGACCAGAAATCTGGAAATCAGGTCCCACCTCTACCAAGTGTTTTCTTGTGGCCTCACTCTCTCTTAGTAATTGAGAGACTGGTTTTTGCTCAGTAAAGCAGTAATTGATAAGTACCTCTGTCTTTGTTTGCCAGGGCTGCTGTGACAAATATTGAACAGTGGGTTGGCTTAAATAACAAGCATTTATTGTCTCATGGTTTTGATGGCAGTAAGTCACACATCAAGATGTCAGCAAGTCCATGCTTTCTCCCAGGGTCGAAATTGCTCTGGCGATGGCAGACCTCCATCATATTGGTGATCTTTCTCCTCTGTGGATTTTTCTGACTTCTGGTTTCTTTTGGTTTCTGGCTTCTACTAACTACATCTGAATTTCCTTTTTATTAGACCCTCAATCACATGGATTAAGACCTGCCCAATCTGACCTCCTCTAAACAGGATCTTAGGAGAACCTATTCACAAATATACCTACACCTGAATTAATAGTATCTTCAAAGGTGGCTTTTACAAATGGGCTCACATGCACAAGAATGAATTTTTTTTAATAAAATATTTTTTATGTCTGATTTTCTTTTTTTATGAATTCTTTTTATTTATAAAGAAGCTTTAAATTACATAACTGTTACATAAAAAAATAGGGGATTCACATTAAGTCCCACCCCAACACACACTTTCCCACATTAACAACATACTTCATTAGTGTGGTACCTTTGTTACAATTGATGAATATATACTGATGCATTGCTACTAAATTGTGAACTATAGTTTACATTATAACTTACATTCTGTCCTGCACAATCTGGTAGTCTATGACAAAATATATAACGGCCTGTACCTGTCATTGTAATGTCATACAGGACCATTCCAATGTCCCGAAAATTCCCCTATATTGCACATATTTTTTCTTCTCTTTCCTCTCAGAACTTCTGTTGGCCACTGCTTTTATATCCATGATAAAAGTTCTTCCAATGCTAGAATAATACATTTATAATATTAATAGAACAATAATAAGTCTACTTTGGTCCACTGTTCATTCCCCAATCTGGAGGATTTGGGGATGGTGATGTCCACTTTCATTCTAATATAAGGAGGTTTGGATTCCATGGGACAGATAGATGGAACTATCTTATTTGCAGTTGCAGACACACTCTGCACAGGAATGAAATTTTTTCTTCTTCTTTATTTTCTTTTAAATGTTACATTCAAAAAATATGAGGCCCTCATATACCCCCCACCCCAAGGAATTAAGTTAAGATGTAAACATGTCTGTTGTTGGAGTGTGTGATTCCGTTCTTCAAAAACTTCATATACTTCAGTGCATTGTTGATGGAACCTAAAAAGTCAACATACATTCAAAAACCTTTAAATCTACAAAGCACAACATACTCTAAACTACTACCATTATTTCCCATTACTGTACTGCTGAATGATCTCTAATATCTCTGTATTCCTTACATTCATAGTTGAGGGTTGATGAAAATAACACTGAATAATCTACGCCAAATCCTGAACTAAGTGTTGGGAATATAATGATGAATAGGATGTGGGCCAGTCCTTCAAGAGTTCACACCCCAATGGCTTGTTCTTCCAACCATAGCAATCCTTAGAAGAGCTTTATTGAAATCACAAAATTCATTGGATTGTGTGTTTTTTGTGTGTGTGTGTTTGTACATGCATGTATGTTTGCTGCTATTCTTAGGGCTGATTCATCTAGAATGGCAATACATGCATGCATGCAGCACAAATTTACTGGGGGCCCAAGAACTTAATTTAGCATGTACCATTGGTCTCTGACTTAGCAGTAGTGCATATCACCCTGTACCCAGCCAGGAAGGGGAAAAAAAAACCTACTTTACCAAAAATTTTCCAAAATAGTGGATTGGTATTAGAAAGGAAAGGGGCCCACAGGAAAAAAAAAAAAAATTTACCATGTGAGCTCACACACATACATACACACACATACATAACACATGCATTCTCATGCACCTACATACACACTAATGGCTACCCAGGGATTCGCTCCATGCCTTTATCTTTTTTTTTAAATTTATTGAAATATATCACTCATACTTGAACATATATAAACTCTAAGTGTATAGTAATAGTTGTGAACTTACAAAACAAATATACATAACCTCATAAGGACTCTCATACCTCGCCCTACCACCAATACCTTGCATTATTATGGAACATTTTTAACTAATGATTAAAGAGCATCCTCAAAATATTACTACATTTGTTGTAATTTCCTTCCAACCTACCCTATTATTATTATCTCAGCACAATTTGTTGAATGAACTTTTCTATCTGAGTCGGGTGGGTTTGACAGGCTAGTCAAAATCACTTGAACATATATGTAAGGGTCTATTTCTGAACTACAAGTCTGGTTCCATAGGTCTATGTGTCTGTCTTTATGACAATACCACACTGTTTTTACCACTGTAGCTATGTAATATGATTTAAAGTCTGGATGTGAGAGTCCTCACTTTCCCTTTTAAAGATGTTTGTAGCTATTCAGGACTCCTTACCCTTCCAAATAAATTTGATAATTGTATTTTCCATTTATTTTTAAAATACTGGAATTTTTATCACGATTGCATCGGATCTGTTTATCAACTGGTGTAGAATTGACATTGTAATGATATTTAGCCTTCCAATCCATGAGCATGAATGTTCTTCCAATTATTTAGGTCTTTTTTTTTTTTTAAGATTTCTTTTTACATTGACTTGCAGGTTTCTGAATACAAGTGCTTTTCATCATTGGTTAATTTTCTTCCTAAGTATTTGGGTTTTATTTGTCATATTTTCCCACCACTCTTTTGATGCTTTTACTGATATAATCTTCATTTCTTGACTCTCTTCCAAGCCTCTGTCTCCTGTCATTTCTTTTCAGGCTGTAGCACAACATTTAGTATATCCTGCAAAGCCATTCTCTCGGTTAGAAACTTTCTCTGTTTATGTTTATCTGTAAATATTCTAAACTTGTCCTCATTTTTGAAAGACAATCTTATCAGACATAAGATTCTTGCCTGGAAGTTTTTCTCTGGTAGTATCGTAAATATATCATACCGCTGTCTTCTTGCCTCTATGGTTTCAGTGAGAAATTGGCAGTTAATCTTATTGGGTATCCTTCAAATGTTATGCATTGTTTTTCTCTTGCTGTTCTCAGAATTCTCTCTTTGTCTTTGGCATTTGACATTCTGATAATTATGTGTCTTGGAGTTGTTCTATTCAGATTTTTTTGGATGGGAGTACATTGTGCTTCTTGGACATGGATATCTATGTCCTTCAAAAGGGTTAGAAAATTTTCTGCCATTATTTCTTCAAATATTCCTTCTGTTCCTTTTCCCTTCTCTTCTCCTTCTGGGACACCCATGACATGTATGTTTGCAGGGATCTTGCTGTTGTTTAGATGCCTGAGACCTTGTTCAATTTTTTTCCATTATTTTCTTCATGTGTTCTTTTGTTTGTTTGCTTTCAGAGGCCACTTCTTCCAAACCCACCAATCCTTCCTTCTTCCTCTTCAAATCTCCTATTATATGATTCCAGTGTATTTTTAATTTACTTTATCTCACCTTTCATTCCCATAAGATCTGCTATTTTTCTGTGTTTGCTTTCAAATTCTGCTTTGAGCTCATCCAATGTCTTCATAATATCCTTAATCTCTTTAGCCACCTCATTGAATTTTTTAAGGAGATTTGTTTGAACATCTATCATTAGTTTTCTCAATTCCTTTATGTCATCTGGAGGCTTATCTTGTTCCTTTAACTAGGCCATATCTTCCTGTTTCTTGGTGTGGATTGTAATTTTTTGTTGGCATCTTGGCATTTGGCTTACTAGATATATTTATTCTTGTGCAGTTTCTCTTTTTAGTTTAGGACTTTCTAGCCCTTTCTCCCTTGCTGGTTGTTTAGTAGGAGCCAAGGATATAGTCGGTGCTTAAGCTGTGTAGCCTCAAGCTGCCCTCATTGCACAGGGATCAATGAAACTTCTCCCAACTTTCTCCTTTGCCAGGGGTCAGGACAGTCATAGCCATGTGTAATAGTTCAAGTTGTACAGGCCCGGACTGTAGTTGTCCAGACAGACTGATAAGGCCTCACACCTCTTTCTCCTCTACCTGGGGGGGGGCAGAGATGGAGTGGCAGGTGTGGGCAGCAATCTATGCCATGCAGGCCCAAAATGACTGCAGTTGCCCTGATAGACTTCCCACTATTCAATCTGTACCAGCCGAATGTGCCTGCAGTTACCCAAGAGGCTGGTGCAGGGCCCACCAGCTTCCCCCTGCGATAGGGGGACTGCAGTCTTGGCTAGGGCCGCAGGTGGATCTTGGTGAAAGATGCTGGTCCCTACTGTTACTGTGATTTTCAGTCAGCCCGGCTTCCCCTCACACCAGGGGTGGAGTCAAAATGGCAGCTCTGGCCTCTTTCTGACTTGAACAGGTTCAAACTTTAGTTGTTCTTAGGGTTATACTTTAGCCTGTCGAATTTACTAATCAGTAGCTGAAATCAGCGGCCAATTATCTCTTCCTCCCATTTTTGGGAAATGGAGCTTCCAATTCTAGCCATAGAATAGCTCCTGAGGAGGCTTGCACTGCCAAAGTAGGATGATTACAAGCTTCTGTAATATGCCTTTATTTTCCTGGAACGGTTGGCGCAGTTCCCCCCAGCTTCCTCCCTGCCAGAGGTGGACCTGAGGTTTATGCTAAAACCGCAATCTGATCTGGATGGAAAGAAGTCAATCCCTATCAGCACAGTGATTTTCGGTTTGACCTGCTTCCCCTCATGCCAGGGGAAAGGTTAAAATGTCCACTACCGGCCTCTTTCTGACTTGGACAGTTTCAAACTTCAGCTATTCTTAAGATTATGCTTTAACCCACCGAATTTATTAATTGGTAGCTGAAATTGGTGCCCCATCATCTCTTCCTCTCCCATTTTTCAGAAGTGGAGCTTTCAATTCCAGCTGCAGAACAGCTCCTGAGACATCTTGGGCCACCAGTGGAGAAGGGGCACTGGCCTCTGAGGCATGGAGAGCTCTACTTCTGAATCTTCTCTGCAGATGGGCAGTCTCCTCCTTCCATTTTTTCAAGGATGTTGCAGAATGTTCGTTTGCTCTCCTGGAGCCCCCAACCAGTTGCTGACTCTAGGAGCTCCTTACTCTGCTGCCATCTTGCTGGTTGTCTCATGCCTTTATCTTTTGGTATAGCATCAGTATTGGAGGCAATCACACGTTAGTCCAGACCTTGCCCTTGTGCTTTCCCATGCCTCTCAAAATTAACCCATGCTGTTTCCTCTGTTAAACTGACCTCCCAGAAATTACTTATCTTTAAACCATCCTTTCTTCTAGGAAACCTTCCCTGACCTATCCCTAAATACCACCTTGGAAGAGCTAATTGATGCTTTTCTGTGTCCCCAAAACAACTAAAACACATCTCTGGGAATTTCTCACATTGTATTGTGTTTGTCTGGGGACATTCTATATGAGATCATGAGTTCCTGTGAACTCCCCAAATGAAATAATTAATTTTTTTCCTTTATCATGGTGCATAATGATAATTTTAAGGAAATGAAATAATATCTACTATTAATTCATTCATTTATCAACCCATGAACATATGAATGTATTTTTTCTACTTTGGAGAGAAAAGGGAAATTATTGATGGGGTAGGGTTTGTTGGGGGGAGAGGGGGTAGATGGGTTGTTTCATTAGGCAGTTAGTCTAGAAGCCAAGTCTTTACAGAGTACCAGATGCAGATACATTCAATTTTTAGCACTGTGAGCTGCCTATCAAAGTCAGTATTTCCTTTACAACACTCTCAAATAGTGGCTGTTTTTACCCTCACACCCTATATAACCACTGATTCTAAAACTGGGCTAGATATCTTCCTTTCTTCTCATTGTTACCTCCAGACCACTGTTCCTTTTTTTGTCCCAAACCACCCCCAGCTCCTTTGAAATCTATCGCAAAAGACTACAACTTTGCTGTTTCTATCCTTCCTATCACTCTTCTTTCCTTGAATATGTTAGCACCATTTGACAACCCAACACTTACAATTCTTGAACACTTCAATATGCTCATGCAAGACCCCTCCAATACCCTTAGTTCCTTCATTTCTTTACCCACAATGATCTTGTCCTCCACTAAAAAATTTCATCCTTTCACCCCCATGGCCAAATCAAAAACTTAAAAAATATATCTATCATCTCTTTTCTTCAATAATCTCCTTTTATAAAACTTATATTTTTAACAAACCAATTTTATTGATACATATTAATAAAGTATAAATCCATTGAAAGTGTACAATCAATGGTATTCAGTACAATCACATGGTTGTGCATTCATCACTTTAATCATTTTAGAGCATTTTCATTATTCTAGTAATAATAATACTAAAAAACAAAAACAAAACAATCAAAACTCATCACCTTCAATCTCTCTATGCTTCCCTTACTGTACATAGCTGCTATTCTAGTTCCTTCTCTCTAGTTTGTGTTCATATTTTATAAAAAAGTCTTATATATACAATACCACCCATATTCGTATTTTACATAAGGTTTCACTATGCTATTCAGTCCCATGTTATATTTTTTAGCTTTCCTTCTAGTAATAAAAATGTTCTTAGGCATTCCCTCTCAACCTGTCATAGCCATCTAATAGCTCTGCTAGTCACAAACACCATGATGTGTTCTCACCATTTACATTCATTTCCAAAGATTTACAACCTTTAAACCAATTTTGCACAAATTAACCATCAGCTTTCCATTTATTTTTTTTATTTACTTATTTTTAATTTGGTAAAATATACGACATAAAAATCATTTAAACCATTTTAAGTGGACAATTCTTTGATAATAATTACATTGACAATACTCTGCAACTTTTACCGCTATTTCCAGACTATTTTCATCATCCTAAACCAAAACTCAGGTAGCATTATCACCATTCCCCTCTCCCATCCCCCCTGGTAATGACTATTCTGCTTTCAGTCTCTATGAATTTGTTTACTCTAAGTATTTCATATAAGATAAATTATACATAACTTGTCATTTTTGGTCTGGATTATTTCACTCAATGTGATATCTTCTAGATTTAGCTATCTTGCAGTATGTAGCAATATTTCACTTCTTTTTACGGCTGAATAATATTCCATTGTACCACATTTCATTTGTGCATTCATCTGTGATGGATGTTTGACTTGATTTTACCTTTGGCTATTGTGAATAATGCTATGATGAACACTGGTATATAAATACCTGTCTGAGTCCCTGCTTCCAATAATTTTGAGTCTACACCTAGGACTGGAATTGCCAGGTCATCTGGAAAGTCTGTATTTAATTATCTGAGGAACCACCAAACTGTTTTCCACAATGGCTGCACCATTAATACATTCCCACCAACAAGGTACAAGGGTTCTGACTTCTCGGCATCCTCACCAACACTTGTTATTTTCAGTTTAATTGGTTTATTTAATAATAGGCATTCTAGTGGGTATAAACTAACATTACATTATACTTTTAGTTTACATTTTCCTAATGACTAATGATGCTGACCAGCTTTTCATAGACTTATTGGTCATCTGAATATCATCTTTGTGGAAATTTCTACTTAAATCCTTGGCCCATGTTTTATTGGGTTGCTTGTCTTCTTATTGTGGAGCTGTAGTAGTTCTTTACATATTCTGGATATTAAATTCTTATCAGCTATATGGTTTCCAAATATTTTCTCCCATTATGTAGGTTGTCTTTTTATTTTGTTGTTAATGTCCTTCGATGCACATCCTTTTCCAGTATCTTTGATCTTACCTGCTACCTCCGTCTAGAACCCTGATTCCAAAAGTTACCAACTCTGTCAGACTCTCCACTCCATTCATCCTATCTCCTTTACACACTCCCTCATTTCTTTCCTGCTCTCACTTTCCTCCTTACAGAGCTTATAGTCCACAGCCTATCGTTATAATCACCCCAGATACATACCATCAGTTCCTTTGCTGTCTTTCCCTTCATTGCAATTGTCTGGCATAAACAGTGGTTACAACTAACTATTGACTATTGCAGACCTGTCCAGAGCAACAGAACATACCTGAGAAACTGGTCATATTTCACATTCATTACCACCCCCCATCTCAAATGGGCCCTGGTTTAGGGAAGCAAACTCCTCCCATAGGAGGGTACAAGTTTCATGGCAAGGGATGGACATTGTCAATACTTCACAGAAAAAGTGAAGGTTTGGGAACAGTAGTAAAATCTATAGTGATAGCAACAAAAATATTTAAAAAATAAACAAGCCTGACAAGGATATATTTTGAACATAGAACTAAGAGAAGTTGGTGATGTATTGGAGTAGAAGATAAAGGAAGGGGATAAATCAAAGAGAACTCCCTGAAAAATTGGGTAGATAATAGCATTATTTATCCAAGTGCAAGAAATTAAGTAAGAATAGTAGGTTGTTGGGAGGAAGTCAAAAAGTTCTTTATTAAGGTAGAGAAGAAATCACCAAAAAGCTTGCGAATCATAGACAAGAGAGGCTGGAAAGTAGGGTCATAGAAACCAAGAAGACACTAGTGTATGCCAGATACTGGACATGCATTATGTTAACCATTACACCTTGCTGAGTAGGCATTCATATTCCTGTACCAGGGAATAAATCAAGAACTAGAAAGGCTAATTAGCTCATACAGGTTCAAAAAAATATTACAGCTTGGTGATGATTATTACACTGGAGTCTGCTAACTTGAAAATTTCTATATCTTCCATTCACTTAATACCTTTCACTAAGAGGGACAGAAAGAGGGAGGGAGGGAAGCTGGGAGGGAAAGAGGGAGGAAAATTAAGTAAATGAATCCTAGTGGCCTGACAGAAAAGGTCCAGGATGAAGTCTGACATTATTGGGAAATTTTCTAAGC
The DNA here is from genome assembly GCF_030445035.2 of Dasypus novemcinctus. NCBI lineage: Eukaryota > Metazoa > Chordata > Mammalia > Cingulata > Dasypodidae > Dasypus > Dasypus novemcinctus. Next base: position 168,228,777 of record NC_080675.1, on the reverse strand, counting down.
TCTATAAGCACAGAAATCAATGCAAAAAAAAAGCTTTAGTCCTCCATGAAGAATTCAAACCATCATTGTAAGGATGCTTTGCAATTGTTTTGTTGTTGTTTTAAGATTGGTGGATACCCTTTCCCCATCTGGTATTAGTTAATAAATAATAATAATAAATAATAAAGTACTTAGACGATAGCTAAGAACTGGGATTACAAGAGTCTGTAAATACATAGAGTAGTTCCCATCTAACTTTCCCACACCACACTTTTTGTAATTTGATTGGGGGAAGCAAAGTTATCAAGTGAGTGGGCCATGATTTCTCCCTTACAGTCTTGCAGTTTGGCTTGCTGATCATCATTTCTTTATTCTCAAATGCTTCCCTAAGCTGCTCTTTTTGGCCTCTGCATTAGCACAGGATGGTTTTCTAGCTGATCTGTATGCAGCCATGCTTTAACGATAGGGTCCCTGTCTGCTTAGTTCATGTACAAATGATTTCATAATTCTTCTCACATTCCTATAATGAATGAGTATTTAATTCTCCCCAATCTGCTTTCTTGAAGGTGCTTGTGATACTATAACCCCATTTCTCTAGGGGATATCATTTGGGAAGAGGAGAAAAATCCCTGAACCACAGATTGATAGGAGGAAGTTCTAACTCACTTTTCAGGGAGGCAAGACTTTCTCTTCCCATTTTGCTCAGGTCACTCCTGCTTTCTGGGCCAATTGTTCAATCAATGAAATGGGAAGGTTCTAGGAAAAGTCTACACAACAGGTTGGGAAACTCAGAACATGGGTTTCTCTGAGGATTGCGAGTTAGGAACTCAATATGCTCATAATGTTTACAATTGTTCATAAACTCACAGCTCTTAGTCTTGCTGGAGTTCCTTCCTTGTTGGATCACATGGTTCCCTTTTGCTTAACCTACCTTAACCTACCCTTTGATAGTAGCATAGCACCTCTGAAAGCATTATCCCCAGGTTTAGTAGGTTAAACAGAATAACTTGTTAAGTTCTATGTTGGCATATTAACGCATTATTTTTGGCCCTGATATATTATTACTTTATTTGTATAAATTGAGGTTATGAAATAGAAATGAATATTTGTCATTATGAAGTGCTATCTATCCCCTTCACTCCATTGTTTCTGGCTACTCTTTCATTTCAGCTCAAAGTCTCTTGTCCTTCCTTTCCCCTGTGGTTTATTCCATCTTCCCCTTGAACCATTTTGTCACCTTAGTCTCCCTTTCTATCTTGCCCTAACCCTAATAATTAACATTTGAGCACTTACCACATGCCAGGGAATTACCTAAAGTGCTTCACATGGATTATTTCACATATCATTCTTTGAATTGTGTCATATAATTATCTCCAAGCTATAGGTAAAAACAGAACAAAACAAAAACACTAAGGCACAAAATGAAAAGTAATTTGTCCCAAATCATATAGCTAGTTAATGACAAAAGAAGATTCCAACCCAGGCCTTCTGACCCCAGATTCTGAACTCTTAACCTACCGAATTCAATGAGATTCCCATTCTATCTATGAGTTCATGGTACATTATCAAAAATGTAAAATGTGTAGACTAAAATAAATTTGGTTTATGATTCTATTCTGAGTCCTAACAATAATGGCTCTAGAATTGTTGGGATCTAAGTTCCAAGTCCCTAAATCAAATAAGGTCTGGGAGTCTTTCCTACTTTTATTTCTGAAAGTTGCATGTTTCCTGGAAATTTCCATGGGCTTTTATGCATTCCCCTGTTCCCATCAACTTGACCCTTTCCAAGTCTTGATTAGTTTACTATATATATATATATATATATATAATTAGAAGAAGTTTATAAAACAATCATGCATAACATGTAGGGCTCACATTCATCAATCCACTTCCTGCACCTTGCACTCTTGTGGAACATTTGTTACAAATGATGGAAGAACATCATCGAAATTTTACTGCTACCTACAGTCTATAGCTTCCATATGGTGTATTTTTTTTCATAAACCACTCTATTATTAACACCATGTATTATATTAGTATTTGTACATTTGTTACAGTTCATAAGAAAACATTCTCATAGTAGTAATGTTAACCACAGTCCATCATTCATCACAGTGGTTCTTTGGTTATACAGTCCCATACTTTGTACAATCCATCTGAAGTGTACATTCAGAGGCTCTCAGTTTCTTCACAGAGTTGTGCTGTCATCACCTCAGTTGATTTTAAAACATTTTCATTACTCCAAAAGGAAAAATCCCATATCCCCCAATACTCCCTATTATTGACTCTTAGCACTGATATAGTAACTTCTTTGCCACTGACTGATACAAGAATACTACGATACTACTGTTACCTACAGTTCATTTTCGTTGTTTTTAATCTCTCTCCAGGGTCTTTCAAGCTATAAAAGTAATAAACAGTGATTTTCAATGATATATTCAGCTCAGTTATGCATCAGAGACGGCAGGATATTACATGAAATGGAAGTGGCATGAGGTGACATGAACCCTAAGCTGTCCTGGGATGGATGGTAATCTGCACACCATAAACGGAAGCCCTCAGGTGAACTTTGCTGCACTTGAGCAGCCCTTCACGTTTCCCTGTGCTGGCAAACTTGATTCGGTTGAGTGTTTGATAATCTTTATAGCAACTCCACTGCAATCGAGAAGGACCTGGGCTGGGGATGGCAAGGAGCTTCCAGAAGTAGAGGGGGAATCACTGGCAGATTTGTAGAGAGGAAACACCCCTGTTTGTCCCATTGACCCCACAGAAAGATGTAGGGTAGATCTCATGAGCAATATGGACTTACATGGACTCCATCATTCAATCTTTGAAAAGAATGTATTTCAGAGAACTAGTGAAAAAATAAAAACGACTCAAAGTATATGTTGAGTGATAGATGCTTCAAGTTACAGATTATTATTACTACCAATAGGCTAGAAAGAAGGCAATAGAGAAAATAGTTGGTTTCTTCCCTATAATAAAAAACTACAAACTGATCATTTAAAACTTCTCAAATATACTTTTTCCTGTACTTTCCTTTCCTCTTCCTTTCTATTCTCTTATGCTCTTATGGCCATTTGGAACTTAGAAATACAACCTTGCAAGTAAAACAACAGATCCATGAGGCTGTCCTTTCTCTCACAAGCCTTCAGGGAAAAACTGAATACAACTTTCCATCCTCATTGTCAGATCCACATCAGCCAGTAATTATTATGGTTGCTGAAGACCTGGAGAAAAGGAAAGTGAAAAATAAACTAACCAAGAAAATGAGGTCAGTAGTGAGTTAAAGAACTGCAAATTCCCATTTCCCAGAATTAGATACTCAGGTACAGGCTCTCCTCCTAAGAGGAGACCTCAGATGGTAGCTGAGAGAGAGGTATAAAGTGTCGTGCCAGAGAGTAGTTCGTCAGAGCCGTTTTTTCCTCGAGGTGGTAAGGGTAATTGCCATCACAGGAATAGTGAGCAACAACAATCACAGGTGCACAGGTCTCTGCCGTTAATTCCCTGTGCAGGATTTAGACTATTTTCCACCATTCTCTGACTTCAGAACTGGTGGCACAACTCTATTCTAAGGATTTGGCTTTGCAGACTTAAATCAGCCAGGTAGCTGGGTCAGGTCAATTTTCCACTCCCCACCCCCCCTTCCTAAAAGCCGATTAAGTTCACAAGCCTGGACCACTCGTGGGGGGTGGCGGAGGGAGGTACGCTTGGTAAGACGGGGAGGCGAGGCCATAGGGAAGATCATTAAAGTACTTAGCTTTATTTGAGCGACCCTAAATTTCAATAATCCAAAAGTTTAAAGTGGTGAGCACACAGCTTAAAACACTTGGAGTGCCGACTGATTGCATGCCTGCTGGGAGACATCAGACGAGGCAGCTCCCAAATAGGAAGGATGCTGCACAGGGGTCCCTCACTCTAAGGTTCCTGCTTATTTCCCCTGAGAGAATCTTTTATGTCTGGGTAGACTGGGGAGGCAATAAAGCCCAGAAATGTCAGTGAGGGGCTTTTTCTCTTTCTGTAAGCAATATTGAGTTTCAGAGGGGTGTTGGGAGCAAGCTCAGGCCGGTGTGCCGCAGGGAGGACTGGGGTGGGAAAGTTGAACCATGCCTGCTCAGAATGGCTCAATGGGCATTTAGGGTGTGCGAGTTGTGTCTTCTCAACTCTTGAATCCTTGTCACTCCAGTTTCTTACAGACCCTCTTCCTCCCTATCGTCTCACACCAACCCTCCCCCACCTTGTGTGTTGCCTCTCAGACCCGATTGTCTTTACCCACGATTGGCACTGATAAGGCAGCCAGTGCCCAGAAGCTCCTGGAGTTTAAACTGCCTCGATTTCTCTCTCTAGTGTATTCACCCTCACTATGGATGATCTGTTTGAACTGGCGTTTCTGTGCTTCCTGCTTATCTTCTGCTGACCCCGCTCAGACCCCCTTCTCTCAGTTCACCAATATTCAACCATGCGTCCTGTATCACCTGTGCTTTGAACTCCTTTACCCTGTCACATTTTTGCAAGCTTAGCCTCCTTTGAAACTCAATGGCACATGGATTGTATTTGGGGGGTCACCTTTCTATTGCTCATAATTAATTCTGTGTTAGCAAACACCCCCTCCCCCAACACTATACATTCCTCAGGGGAAGGAGTCACAGCAGCAGGAGTTACGTATAACTCCTGTGCCTCAGAGGCAGTGTTCACTATAATTTTGTTGACTTAAAAGACTGAATATCCATCTATCAGCATAGGTCATCCTTCTCTCCTGTTGCCCAAGTCTCCCGTTGTGTAGGCGTGCTCAAGTCGCACACATGCACGCACTGTCCAGTTTTGCACGTTCTAACAACTGCAAGCTAGACATGGGCAAATGCTGATTGGATAAATTCCCCACTAATCTGTCTCTACCTCAAAGCTCCTCTGTGATTAATTTCATTCTAGTGGATTTCTTTTAGTAGTTACATGGTGAAAAAGTGAAAAGAAAAGCACACTTTCTATCCTGTTTTCCTTAGCTTTTGTCTCTTGGTATAGGGCTGAGTGAGCTCCAAGTCATGTCCTGGTGAATTATGTGTCCTGAAGGAGCAGTGGTTTGGGCTTCTGTGACTAACTTATGCTGGCCTGAAATGCTTTGAGGAGTTGTTGGAGCATATTTCTGTGTTCTCTCAGATCATTCTTTAGCTATCAGTATCTTGCTCTTCTCCTTCTGATTCATTCATTTATTGAAAACATTTATTAATCTCTGCAACTTGTCTATTAGTATATTGGGCACTGATGATGCCAATGTAATGCTTATAGTTCTTACAACTTATGCAGGCCAAAGCAAGAGTGGAATCACATTTAAAGAAATTCATTTCAATGGCTATAAGTAATTACGAAATGACTTAAAACATAAACTCACATATTTTACAAAGTAAGGTCCCATTCCTGATCCACTTGCAGAGCTTCATAAGACATTTTCCTCCAATTTCAATGGTCTTTTCTATGCCAACCCCAATGCCCCTCCCTCCCAGTAAACACTCTCTATAAACTTGCCGCCTCCATTTTTCTGTCTTTCCCCATCTTTCCCATCACTAATTATGTAGTTATACTTAGTTCCTCTCTCTTCCCTTTAGGAGGGAGAAGAGGGGAAACCAAAACGGCAAAAAAAAAAAGATTCTCTGTAGCAGGAAGGGGAATGTGGAGTCCTGTGGTACAGATACAAATAAGATAAAGACCTTGACTCCAACTAGCTTCCTTTCTAGTGGGGGAAACAAATGCTCAAGCTCATGATTGTATGTCAGTATAATGTGCTGTAACACCCATGCTGACTACATAGTAGAATGGTATCTGTTCAAATCTTGCCACTCACGTGTGCCTGAGCTTACCTGATGAATGCAGAGGGCCAGCACGGGAGAGGAGGGCTTCACTGCGGAGGGGGGCTGGAGAGGGCAGGAGCCACTGCCCCAGAGGACCTTACTAAGAGGATTGGGGCTTTCGTTTTGGAGCTTCAGCTTTAGCTCAGGCTCTCACTGCCATCGTCACTACCCATCAGTCTTCAAACTCTTGGCAGTCATTTCCAGTTCCTTGAAACAGACTTCCCATCCTTTTTGTTACCTAATGAGTCTAGAATTGGACCAGATGCCTTGGTGTGTTCTCATCAGTGCCTTACACAAGGCCCGGCATCCCAGGATTAATAGAATGGTCCTCTAAACACAAGCTGACAGAACATTAGCTCTCTCCATCCCCACTGATCACTGAACCAAAATGTAAATGTTCATTCTCTGAGTACACACGGATCTTTTTTTCTCTGCCATATTAACTAATTAAGCACCATTTAAATTGTACTTAGCCTGGACATTATTTCTACCCAAGTGCATCACTTAGCCATTTTAAATTTCATATTCCACTCTGAAGCCCATTTGCCTAATCTCCCAGAGTTTATCCTGTGAAATGGTTCTATCTCAGTTTCTTCAACATTTTCTCTATTTTAATGTCACTGGTTTAAAAAAAAAAAAAAAGATGTCCATCTCTATAATCCTTTCCATTAAAAACAAACAAAAATACAATAAAGATAGAGATGAAAATTCATAGATACCAAACTTACAAAATTAGGCTGGGGCACCTTTATTTTCAATCATTTCTACCCTAAACCCATAAATGATAAGTAAATGGAGACAGTGAGAGTTTGGCTTTCTTGTGGTCACTTAAAAGTCTATGATAAAAGTGTTAGTACCTTACTGGAGTTAAAAACCAAAGGTTTCAGAATCAGACATATTTGGGGAGGGTGAAAAATCTCAGCTCAGACATTGCTGAGATCTATATCCCTGAAGAAGACTTCCTTAGGTTCCATTTCCTCATTTGTAAGATGAAGGAAATAAGATCCACCGACCCATGGGAGTTATGGTCATGGCCGATGGGGTTAACTACCAGGGCAGATGGCCCCTCTTTGGAAATGGTGTTTATGTGTGATGAATCTGGACTCAGATGGGATCTCCCTTCATAAGACTTCCATGCTAATGTGCTGGAGGTGCAGTTAATGTTGGGGTTTAAGATATATTTAGGGGATTTGAATCTCTGGACTGACAATGTGATAGCCAGATCCTGAGCCTCAACAGACTCCAGCACCTACAATCTGATTTATTGGACTTACCACACTCAGCTAAGATGGAGGTGAAGAAGGACAACCACCACACCATGGAGCCTAGAGTGATTACAACTGAAAATGGGAGGATTGCATCCAGCATCCAGGTGGAATCTGAGCCTCCTCTTGACATAAAGGTGCAATGGACACAACCAATCCAGTGTCCACATAGAAGAGGTGGCATTGGATTGGGAAAAGGGGACATAATGGACAAAGGGTATGGGGAAAGGCAGGAAGAGATGAGAGGTGGAGGCATCTTCGGGACATGGAGCTGCCCTGGATGGTGCTTCAGAGGTAATCACCGGACATTGTAAATCCTCACAGGGCCTACTTGATGGAATAGAGGAGAGTATGGGCCATGATGTGAACCAATGTATATGAGGTGCAGAGGTGCCCAAAGATGTACTTACCAAATCCAATGGATATGTCATGATGATGGGAACGAGTGTTGTTGGGGGGGGGGAGTGGGGGGGTGGGGGGGTGGGGTTGAATGGGACCTCACATATATATTTTTAATGTAATATTATTACAAAGTCAATAAAAAATAAAAAAATTAAAAAAAAAAAAAAAAGAAAGCATCAAAAGTTTTCATTCCACCAAAAACATACAATTTTGATATCTGTTAGGATGATGAAAATGATGATGATGATGATGATATCACATTATCGACTCCTATCTTATACACTAGTGTTAGACAATCTTTTTCTGTAAAGCGCCAGACAATAAACATTTAGACTGTGCCGTCAAGAAGCCACCTCCCTTGCCATGGTAGCACAAAAGCAGCCATAGGCAATACACGAACAAATAAGCATGGCTATTCCTAGGGGCCATTCAAAACAGGTGGCAGGCCAGGCCTGGCCCATGAAACATAATTTGCAAAGCCTGTTCTATACCATTCAAATATTAATCCATTCAACAAATATTTATTTGAGTGCCTACAAGGAGCAAGCAACTCTATGTGGGCTAGCAACTCCATAAGGGCTAACAACTCTTAGAATGCAAGTTTGTTCTCATAGGACTTACCTTACCTACATTCTTGTGTGAGGAGTCAGGGAATTAATAAGCACATAAAAGAAATAAACAAGAAAAGCATCTAACAGTGCTAAGGAATGTGGAGAACTGAAGCATTACAAGACAGTGATAGAGTGGACCCGTGACACTTCTGGCCCTATCTCACTGCGGAGGACGGAGTACCATGGAAGGCATTTCCTAACAGGTTTTCATTGATCCATTGGAGCATTTTACTCAGGATTTTTGTAAAGATTTTGAAGTTTCCTCAAGTTTCTTGTTCCCAAGGAACTAAGCTGGGCTTTGCAGTGCTGATCTCTGAAACAGGTATTTACAGAGGGGAAACAGTTGAATTATATATAAGGTGCAAAGGGTTCAAGGCCACAGCAAAGTTTGAACCTTAGTGCCTAGACCTAGAATCTTAACACGATATTGAGCATCCGCCTCTCCTAACTTTCTAACCTTTTTGTTTCTGCAATACATAAGGCCCTGAGGTGTACTCTAAAAATTTCATCTAATTTGCCCCTCTCAACAGCTATGAAAGGTAACTATTATGATTTTTATTTTATAGATGAGGAAATTGAAGGTCAGAGAGGTTATGACTTGTTACAAAACCAGTAATTGGTAGCACCATTATTTGACCTCAAATCTGCCTGCCTCTAAAGCCCTAGCATTTGATGCTTTCCCCAGACATTCAGAAGACTTACTATGTTTCTTTCGAGGTCTTCAGCCCTGACGCCCATTGTCTACTGTCAAACCTACCTTAACTCATCCCTATGCTTAACACTGATAAGGAATGTTGCCAGGCAGCTTTAAAAAAATCCAGTTGAATTACATCTATTTGTTTCCTCTGCTATCTAGTCCAATAGCAATTTAATTTTAAAAAGCAATCAAATGTGTTTGACATGATTTATTTTCACAAATCTATGCTGCCTCACACCAATTAAATTGTACTTTTCCAAATGTAATGCTGAGCTGAGTCTTAAGTATCAGCTCAAATTATCCTCCTATTGGAAATAACAGAACTACCTTGGTCAGCAATCACTCATTCTTTATTTAACAATAATGGGATGTTATTTTCCATTTTATAATCATTCATTATATTTCCAGATTCAAAAACTCCTAAATATAAATTTAAGAAGTGTTACTGAGTGAAACAATAAATTTTCTAACCAGTTGTGTCACCCCAATATGTATTCCATCAATACATATTATTTTGTCTAACTGTATCCTTTCCAAAGCAATGTAATGCATCTATAGGATTGGATGTCTATTTTTTTTTTCCTTTTAAGTTCAACAAATATATTATTTCTTGGAAGGGAAGGTGAGTATGATTAAAAGTGAGGGCATTCAACATTTCTATAAACTAATTTAATACGTTTTCTAGTACATCTCCTCTCAGTTTTTTCTCTTTGCCTCATTTATAGCCAGGTCAAGAATTTGGCTGTATTTTAGAAACAATTATTCATATTGTTCATCTTTGAAGGAGGGGAAATTTGGGGAGAAACAGATATAGGGTAAAGGTTGTCCACTCAAATGACCACAAAAAACAAATAGGAGATTGAGTATATTTCTTTAGCATTTAATATGTGCCAGACTCTGTAATGAGAACATAGGGAAACTGGAATTTGGAAAAGTTGAGTGATTTCTCAAGGGAACACAATGAGGAAGTGAGTGGAGATACTCAATTCTGTGCTTCATCACTATTTACTTCTGTCACATGTGTTTACACTATTTGTGATCCCTTAATGATGTCATTGGTGAGCCAAGAAAGAGTGTGTTGGATTTTCTTGGGTTTTTTGAGCACATAGCAGCAACAACATAATGTATTTAGTAAGTTGATCTACCATTTATTACATGTTTTTGCAGCATTGGGCTTAGCTATGAAATGCCCTAAAGAGGAAGAATAGAGTATATTCTTATCCTAGAGCATAGTAAGTTGTCACTAACTACTCGGTGATTAGTAGCTTTGTTGGTTAGTGAGTTAGAGATGTATATCATGCATTTAAGGAGTTTGTTTTCTTTGGGGAAAACAAACCTCATGAACATTACACAAATAAGTACTAACACACAACCAAATAGTAAAGAGGAATAAACTGCAAAAACAAAAAACAAAAACAAAAAAACTGGAAGACTTCCAACCAGGGCATAAATAAAGATTGGCATAAGAAAAAATTTATACAAGTGGTTTGATCAAGTTTAGTCTCAGATGATGAGAAGAATTTGTGTGGTCGGATGGGAGATGAAAGTGCTTTTCAAGAGAGGGAAACCATAGATGAGATCATAAAGATAAGAATTAATGCAGTGCACTTTGATGGTGAGGTAAATTGGAGATTGGGCATTTGAGTTTGAACATGGTAATAAATTTTAATTAAATGGGCCCAGATTTAGAACACACCTTAACAACAGGTTAAAGGTTTTGGACTTATCCGGGCACCATTAAAAGCATATTAGATGAGCTTGAGCAGTGAGGATAAAGTTATAAAATGATAGTTTTAGGACTTGGTAAGTCTACAAAATTAACTAGAGTACTGAAGGAAGATGCAGTGAACCAAGTAAGGTTACTAAACAAAGAAGGCCTGGCCTGAGGTGAAAATGTTAGTGGCAGTGTAGAGGAAATAAACTGTTAGAAGAAGGCTCAAATTCTAGTTCTGTCTTAAGTTCTAAGTGCTTGGGGGAATAATGTAATCTCTTAGAACATCAAATTCTTTATCTGTAATAAAATCTCATTCATCAGGCTTTTTGCAAGGATTTATTAAATCTGGCTCAATATATAAAGTATCTAGCACTGATTCCAGAATATTATAATTAGTCTGCATGTGTTAGTGCCCTTCCCATTGAAAAAGCAGGAAAAGGATTAATATGACAAATATTAAGCATGGAAATTGGAAGAGGTAGCTACTCACTGTAGAGGGAAAATAGAGGAAAAGGTGAATCAAATGGAATGTCAAAGTTTTCAGCTTGGGTGACTGAATAATTGTGATGCTATATATACCAATGCCTCTCAACTGCACCTATTAACTCTCTACATCTAACTTCAATTTAGAAAGAACAGTCACCCATGTTCTAATCAAGGATGGCACTTATTAAATTAGCTAATACATATCTACCTCCTAATCATCATTAAATAAATAACAACTCAAGTTCAGCATCTACCTCCAGGAAAATTTTCAGAGGATCTCATGATAGCAATAGTATTCCAGGAAAGTTTTTTGTTACAGAAGAAATTCAACATGCTTATTCAATGTTGCCCCAATATTTTAATATAGGAAGTCCAGAAAAGAGATGTTCACTGAACTGATGGAGCTTTTATTTTCCTTGGTGAGATTCCTGTAAATGCTTTAAATTTCACTTTGTCTTTTTTCTTAGGTATTAGAGGAAGGCACATAACATCCCATTACATTACTATAATGAAGGACAATTATATTAGAGCTTATGAGGATGCATGTGTGTGTGTGTGGGGGGGTGTGCTTTATTTAATGTTTTCCTCTACACATAGCTGGGCAAAAAAGAAACAGAGAGCAGAGATGTGGTTTCATAGAAACATAGTCTTTCCTCTGTAAAGTGGAAGGGAATGGGGAAGGGGTCCTTTCAGAAATACCTCCAAATGATAAAGTAGGAGTCACTCCGATGACACTGTTGATTTAAAATAGCCTACTGGCCATTTTAATTTATTTGTATTCACATTTTCAACTCATTGATAGGAGTGGATCTTCGTTCCCCGTATATAGTGATCTGCACAGAGGTAAAAGTGATATGGGATTGTGATGGAGCTGGGGACAGAGGAAAGAAATCCCCATGTGTTAAGAACCTACTGTGTGAAGTGCCCACTAGGTTCTCACAGACAGCCAGCAAGTTAGAAAGATGGGAACATGGAAAGAATAGGTCAGGGGCAGAGGGCTGAGTTAATCATACTCTTCATTTCATGTCCAATTTTCATCATTTTGGTCCACATATGGCTGTCTCTTATTTATATCTACTAATCTATTCCTTTTAACTACATTTCCCACTCTCATTTTTCCCTCCATATGAAAACATGTGATTTTACAGATCAAGTAACTGAGGTTGAGAAAATTAATAAAGCAGGTTTTTCTAATAGTCTACAACAAATTGGTACAAGTGCCTGGATTTGAACTGGGGCTGGGTGAAACCATATTCCACTGAATGTGCCTATTTTGTAAAATCCTCAAAGATGGCTTGTTAGAAAAATTTGGAAAGGAAATGGGATGGGTTTGTCTTACAAGACAGCATGGTGTTGGGATGCTGGGTGGGGAGGAGACAAGCATGTTAACTGCCTATGCAAACTACATGTTAAAGTTTGTGTGTGTTTCATGTAACAGTACAGCTTTTATTTATCAATATAAATGCATTAATGAAATTTACTGACCTCCTGTCTTAAGCCATGTAGCAAATTCATGACCAGGTTTACTTGGTCCTTCTCATAAGATGAACAGAGAAGTCACAAGAACAAAAACCAGATTTCCCTTATACTCCCATTGCACATGCTCGTGGTCCTATTACCTATTCTATACACTCCTGTTGCCCCCTGTACTTGGCCCTGGTTCTGATCCAGGGCTTGGTTGTCCTGAGCTCCCCTGCACCTGCCTCTCATCCTGGTTCCTGGGATGAGTGCTTCTGACTTTGACCTGCCCCAGTTTTGTACCCTTTGTCTCCATGATTATGAGTTTCTTCTGCACCTGTCCCTGGACCTGGTGTTCTTGAACTCCTTCTGCACCAGTCCTAGTCCTGGCCCTTGGAATCTATGTTGCTGAGTGCCCCTGCACCTGCCTTGGCTCTGCACACTAGGCTCCATGGTCCTGAGCTCTCCCTCCATTGGCCCCAGGTCCTTTTCTAGGGACTCAATAGTGCTGATAGCATCTATTCCTGGTCCTGACCCCTGGTCTCATGGTCCAGCCCTCTCAGAATTCCTGAGATCACCCTGCACTCAGTCCTGCTGGTAATGCAGGAATTTAGACATGAGCTGCTACATTCTCCCTCAAATGTGGGTCCCACACAACATATCTTCTTTTGTCTTGACCATTCAAGTTGTTGGTTGTAGGTAGCATCTGGAGCTGTCCTTGGAAGGGTCCTGACCATGGATGGCTGAACTACACTTGGGGTCTGTATGGCCATTGTAGCTGTTCAGCATCTGCTGTCCTTTGAAAGTCTCCTCTTCATTCCAACTGAGGCTCTAGGCATCAATGCAGACCACTGCTCTCAGCTGCTGAACTCACCAGGTTTCCACAGGGACACTGATTCCTGCCAGAATAACATTCTGCTCCTCAGGAACACCAACTTCAATTTCCACAGAGGATCCCTAAATCTTCCCCTGCAGACATGGTGCTGGAAGCCGGACTGGGAGAGAAGCAGGAGGAGGAAGCAAAGAAGCAGGGAGGGGAGAGAAGGTGGCGGTGAGGGACCAAGGGGAAAGGCCTGACTGCATGTCCCTGACTCCTCAGATGCCTCTGGGCACCAAACTGGACCTGCAGCTGCATATCAGGTGACAATGGAGGATGAGGGAGAGGGGGAGGGGGGGGAGGAGGATAGAGAGGGGAAGGTGGAGGAAGGCTGGGACTGGGCAGCTGCAATCAGTGCTTGCTGTGGTGCAAGAGGCGTGCACTGTATCCATGTTGAAGTTTTAAGACCCTGTATTTTAGACTAAATTATGAGCCTTTGGTAATTGTGATTAATAGAATGTTATAGCAACCTTTTCCGAACAAACTTAAGGCTTTCCTGAAGAAGAGGTTGCCTAGGTGAGAAGCATAGGTAGAGGAGGGATTTAGCAGCAATGGCCCTAATTAAGTGCTATAATCAAACTCTTTCCCCTCCCTCCCCCTCCATTAACAGTCCAGACCTAAGGATCTGAGTTCTGTCTCTATGATTATCGATTAAACAGAGTTTTCCCACCCCACTTTTTTTTCACATGAACCCTTTTTATAGTCACATATAATTTTAGGATATATGAAAATATTTTGTATTTTTATATTAAAACAATAAAAAACTGGCCTGAAGTTAAAATATATTTTACTTGTGATCAATAAATTATGATATATTATAATATAAAGTTAACTTATCATAAACTTAAGAATACTCATAATACATGCAGTAATATTTTTACTTTTTCCACTTAATAGTTGACACAGTTATTTTATATTTGACTTTATATTGAAATTAAACCATGAAAGTAAGCATTGCTTTAGACCTAATTGTAGAATTATTGCATTTGGTACTTAAAACACAACTGATTGGTTTATTTTTCGTTTGTTTCCAAATGGTGAGATAAGTGAGATGGTGGCAGTGTTCCATTTGCAAATACATGGTCACATATCACACTTTGCTTGTAAGGATAGTTTATTCCCCCAGAGTGAAAATCAAATTGGATATGGTCATCACTAAATTTTCTCTTTTTAACACTGGTTTGCAAAGCACCAGAGACACCTTGATGTGTTCTATGAGGATTTCAATCAGATGAATGCAACTTAAAATCCGGAGAAAATGAACACACACCAGTGCTCCTTATGCTTCCTGTCTTCACTCAACAGCATATTATGAGTATAAATTAAATAATATATGACAGATTAAAGGAATTCAAAGCTATATAGCAGTACTCAAGTGAGGAAGAGACTCAGTGCCTGGGTCATTTAATTCATAACAAACAATGCATATACTTAATGGTAAATCAATACATATGGACCCTAGCTATATACAAAGCACTTTATGAGATTAATCTAGTTTGATACTCACAATATCCCAATGATGTTAACACTTTATTGCTATATTATATTTAATATATTGTTCTATTATATTTAATCCAATACTGAATTAGGGCCCACACTAATCCAATTTGACCTCATCTTAACTAATAACACCTTCAAAGATCCTATTTACAAATAAGTTCAAATTCAGGGCTTAGAACTTGAAAATGTCTTTTTGGGGGACACAATTCAATCCATATAGTGGCTCATCTAATAGTTCATAAACTCAAAAATAGTCAGAAGTCAAAGTCAGATAATCTATCCCCAGAATCCAAGCTCTAATCACTATACAATGCTAACAAGAGACAAAACCAGTATTTAAACCTGGTATATTCAATCCTGTATACTATCTATCTATCACCTACCAATCTAGCCATCTATATCTATTTATCTATCTATCTATCTATCTATCTATCTATCTATCTATCTATCTATCTTTTTACTTATCATTTTATCTATGCATGTAAAAAATAACAAGGGGAATAAATTGCTATTACCGCTTGTAATGGTGTGAATTTATCTGTGGTTGGAAATCCTGATCCAGCATCATCACTCTATCCAGTTGATAAGAGCCTCTCATTGCTCCTCCCTGAAATACTCTTCTCTTGGTTTACAGGACACCACAATCACCTGATTTTCCTCCAACATGTCTGGCCACAAAACCTCATCTTTCTTTGGTAGTTCCTCCTCATGGTCCAGTTCTTTAAAAGGTGTCAAGCCCGAGGGCTCAGTCCTTGGGTTTCATTGCTTCCCCAGCTATGCTCCCTCCCTTAGTGCTCTCATCTAATCACATGTATTTAAATGTCTTCTCTCCTTGGATGATGTTCAAGTTTTATCTCCAACCTGGCCCTTTCCCTGTGTCTCAGACTCACATGTCCAGTTTCTCACTCCCCATCTCCATATGCAAGGTCACCTTCATGTAGCATATGTTCTGTAAATATTCCATTAATTAATTAATAATCCTGGTAGTTAAGGTCCCACATCACTTTAGTTATTATTGAATCTCAGAGTGGTTATACAGATGCCCATTTGCCATTTACAGTTTCCTGTCTAGAGCAGGGAAGGAATGTTAAGAATATCTGGTCAAAACTTTCAACTTGGTCTCATAGGTGTAGATGAGTTTGCCTTCGCACAATTTAACCTTCTCTGAGACCACTATGTTGCCCATAAGAACCTCAGTTTTAGGTCTAGTTATTGTATTCTGTAGCTTGAGCAGATTCTTTCCATTTTGCTGACAGAATGTAATAACTGATTTAAAATTAAGAGTAAATTAAGATTAGTTTCTAAGTTCATATGTTCTAATGAGAAACTGTTCTTGCTAGGTAGACGACAGTGGCATTAACTAGGAAAGCACATAATCAAGAAAGAATATGTTACTAATGTGTGTGGCTAGAGAAGACCATGAGTTCAGTTTTGAACTTCTTGAATATGATTATTTCTAAGAGTGACCAAGTTTGCTTGCTTCATAAGTAGCCATAAATGACACTGAAACTTAAAATGGAAGAGAGCGCTGTAAAATTGAAAAAGAATTTTTAAGCACATGGATCATTGTCAAAGCCTTGGAGCTTGATGTGATAACACAGGAGAATGGAAAGATTGAAGGGAGGGAGGCAAGGAGGAAGGAAGGAAAAAAGAGAAAATGCAGTTAAGGAACTCCTAGAAAACACAAGCAGATGAAGAAGACCAAGTAAATAATACTTTGAAACTCAGACTGCTAGGAATAAAATCAGAGAAGATGTACGAAAATTAAAGTGTGGGAGAAAAGCCAAGGAGAAGATAGTCTAACAGTGAAGGAAGCAATGGACTATACCACTTAATGCAAAGAGGAAAGTTTCTTAGTAGCAACTGGATTTGATAGAAGTATGGTACCTCTGTTGAAAATAGTTTCCAAAGTGATGGTACAGTGAGTTGAGAAGTAAATGGAAAAGTAAGAAGTAGAGGGAGATAGATGGTGATAAAAGAATATTGAAACTTTGATGATTTTATCCATTGACTATTTATTGAGCACATACTATATTTCTGGCACTATTCAAAAAACTGGATACATAGCACTGAACAAAACAGATGGATAATCCCTATCCTCCTAGCATTCCATTCCACTGAATTTAATAAAAGTATGTGTTTTTATTATATAATGGAGATTATTATACTTAATTACTTGAGACTTTTTTCTTGTATTGTACTGGATTCATACATCACAGCTTTTTCTTTTTTTTTTTACCAAAACTTATGTTTTCAAAATAACAACTCTATTTATTTCTATACTTCTCAATAAACATGGATATATGAATGTAATATGAACTATAAATTGGAAGAATGGATAATATGTGATAGTCTGATGTGGTAGATAAAAATAAAGAGGAAAAAGAAGGTAGGGGAGGGAAGGGAGAGTTAGAGACGGGAGGAAAGCAAGGGAGAGAAGGAGGAGAGGGAAGAAGAGGAGAGACTTTCATTTTACTTTTCTCTCTTCACCTACCCTCCTCCCTCACCTCTTCTTGGATCATGCATGCCAAATGGCACCTAGATTACTCTCAAATCTTGATGTTTCATAATACAATCTTGGTTCACCCAAGAGACTGACAACTTATATCTTAGCACACACTCACTTTGATTCTGCCTAAACATTTTTGGCAAAAAAGCACATGAAAAAATGTTCCAAATCTCTAGCTATCAGGGAAATGCAAATCAAAACCACAATGAGATACCATCTCACACCCATAAGATTGGCAGCTATGAAAAAAACAGAAGAATACAAGTGCTGGAGAGGATGTGAAGGAAGGGGAACACTCATCCACTGCTGGTGGGAATGCAGAAGGATCCAACCATTCTGGAGGACAGTATGGCGGTTTCTCAAAAAACTAGCCATAGATTTGCCATATGACCCAGCAATACCACTGCTGGGTATATACCCAGCAGAACTGAAAACAAGGACACAAACCGATATATGTACACCAATGTTCATAGCAGCATTGTTCACTATCGCCAAAAGTTGGAATCAACCCAAATGCCCATCAATAGATGAGTGGATCAATAAAATGTGGTATATATACACAATGGAATACTACTCGGCTGTAAGAACAAACACACTACAAACACATGTGATAACATGGATGAATCTTGAGAACCTTATGTTGAGTGAAGCAACCCAGACATTGAAGGACAAATACTACATGACCTCAATGATATGAAATAACCAAGCTGTCCAAGATAGCAAGAGACTGAACAATAGGTTTACGGGAAATCGGAGGGTGGAGGAAGGATGTGAGCCGATGTCTGCAGGGGTGGAATTTAAGACGAGATGGTGGTAAGTATGAACACAAAGAAGAGATAAAAGGGGGGCAAGGGGTTGCCTTTGGTTGGGGCTTTGCGGGTTTGAGGGTGGCTGGGGAGGAGCGGATGGGTAACATTGCCCAAAAGTGGGGGGAGGGAGGGGTAGCATACGAACATAGGAGAGGGTCAGGTGTTGGTGGAGAGTAAAATGCCGAGAAAATCATATCAAAATATAATAAAGAGGGTTACCTGTTTAGAACACTCAGAGGGGAGGGTCTGATGCAGGACGGGCTCCTGGGGAATGTCTAAATGCTCATTCTGCCAGAGTGGGTGACACCATGGGGTAGAAACCCAAGTAGTGAGAGTGGGGGTGGACCCACATCCTGGGGAGGACTAATGCCATCAAATAGAGGGAACTGTATCCCTCGAGAGAAAGGGTGGCTCCCAGGGCATTGGGGCAGTTGAGCAAGTTAGGCCCTGAACACTATTCCATATATCTCTGGAAGTGGCTCCTCGGGAAATGGAGGTTGGCTGTCACTGTGGGCACCAAGGTGGAAGGGAAAATGGATGTTAAATGTGTGGAACCAAGGTAAATGGGGGGTAAGAGAGGAGTTTCGTGAGAGTACACAAGGATGGATATAAAACATGTAATATTACACCATAACATATAGGAGGTGACAGACAGATAATGTAAACCATAATGTAAAACATAGGATAACTAAGAATGTAAAAAACTGTGTATCCTAAAGTATGCACCACAATGTAAGCACAGATGTCACCTTGTTACAAAGCTATTGTCTCAGACTCTGTACATCATGTTAAGTTAATATGATGTGAATAGGGTGTAAGGGTATCGGCTGTGGAAGGGAAAAGGTTTTGTGGTGGATGTATGGGAGTGCTGTATATTATATATATGCATTGCTGTGGTCTAGGGCTCCTGTGAAGGGAAGCTCAATAATTAGGGGAAAAAAAAAAAAAAGAAAAAGATAGGATGTAGAATTTTTTCCAAGTCAACATGTATTCTTTATCTAACCTTTAAACCCATCGCTATATGCCATTTCCTAGTAAGGGACCCTGACATTATATTGGGCTTCAAATTTCAGGGAGTTCTGGATCACAGAGTGGTTCAACAATGGCAATGGAGGGATACTGGTATAGGATACCATTGACAGGTGATATATGGCTGACAGGGAGCTGTACAGAACATATGTCCAGGGTGCATGGTAATATTTGGATATACTCATAGTGGCAACAATTAAAAACCACAGCGGGGGGGGTACTGGGTTCCTGGCCAGTGGTACTCTGTCGTGGTCCCTAGGGGAGCAGCGACAGTCTCCCAGGTGCAGCGGTGGGGACCGGGAGGGAGTGAGGGTTCAACAGTGAGCCCCTGATGCTAATGACTATGCTTGTGAGCTGATAAGCCTAAAATAAGAACAAGGCCTAGAGCAGCATTGTGCCTGGGAATTTCCTCCTGTCAGCCTTCATGTTACTCAAATGTGGCCAGTCTCGAAGCCAAACTCAGCATGTAAATGCAATGCCTTCCCCCCAGCGTGGGACATGACACCCGGGGATGAGCCTCCCTGGCACCGAGGGACCACTATCAACTACCAACTGATGATGCAACTGGAAAATGACCTTATATGGAAGGTTCAACGTGGATCAGCAGAATATCCCTGTCTACATAAAATAACATGACTTTAAAATGCTCTTTGACCTAATGTAAGGGGGAAATGGAAAGGAGAAATGAGTTTATATGGCTACGAGTCTCTAAAAAAGAGTCTGGAGGCTGGCAGAAGGATTGCCCTTATGCACAACTGAGCAGAGTCTGAGAGACAGATAAAGCAGATACAACCCCCAGATATTGGTTCCTTTGAGGGCTAAAGAGACCCATGGGAGTTATGGTCATGGCCGATGGGGTTAACTACCAGGTCAGATGGCCCCTCTTTAGAAATGGTGTTTATGTGTGATGAATCTGGACTCAGATGGGATCTCTCTTCATAAGACTTTCATGCTAATGTGCTGGAGGTGCAGTTAGTGTTGGGGTTTAAGATATATTTAGGGGATTTGAATCTCTGGACTGACAATGTGATAGCCAGGTCCTGAGCCTCAACAGACTCCAGCACCTACAATCTGATTCATTGGACTCACCACACTCAGCTAAGATGGAGTTGAAGAAGGACAACCACCACACCATGGAGCCTAGAGTGATTACAACTGAAAGTGGGAGGATCGCATCCAGCATCCATGTGGAATCTGAGCCTCCTCTTGACATAGAGGTGCAATGGACACAACCAATCCAATGTCCACATAGAAAAGGTGGCATTGGATTGGGAAAAGTGGACATGGTGGCTGATGGGTATGGGGAAAGGCAGGAAGAGATGAGAGGTGGAGGCGTCTTTGGGACATGGAGCTGCCCTGGATGGTGCTTCAGGGGCAATCACCGGACATTGTAAATCCTCACAGGGCCCACTGGATGGAATGCAGGAGAGTATGGGCCATGATGTGGACCATTGACCATGAGGTGCAGAGGTGCCCAAAGATGTACTTACCAAATGCAATGGATGTGTCATGATGATGGGAATGAGTGTTGCTGGGGGGGGAGAGGTGGGGTGGGGGTGGTGGGGTTGAATGGGACCTCATATATATATATATATTTTTAATGTAATATTATTACAAAGTCGATAAAAAATAAATATATAAGTAAATAAATAAAAAAAACATTTTTAAAACCAATTCCAATTCTTCCAACAATTTACATAAGCATTTTCAGATTTACTGGTATCTGTTTGTTCAGTATTAGGAGCACGTAGAACCAGAATTACCATTTCCTTCTCTACCCTCCACCTAGTCTACCCAATACAACTTCCCAATGCACACATATATGCACACATATAAACAAAACACAAAGCACATACACACATACAAACACACATAAGCACACACTCTAAGCACCAAGTGTGAAAAATATATCCTCTCTTTTTCCCTTCTCAGTGATAATTGCTCCATTTCTTTATGTTATAAAGAGCACACAGGCTGAAATCCTCCCAGCAGATTGTCATCATTTGCTTTTCAAAGAAGGTACAAAATAAAAGCATTGTGGGCAATAGGATGCAAATGAGGATGTTGACACCTTCTGAACAAAGGTAAAGTGCTAATATGTACCTGGAATTAATTTGGGGACTAAGTACTGCACCCAGTACAGGAGAAACTCTTCCAGCAGCTCATTCCCTGGGTGGTGGGATGGGGCTGGACTTGGAGCATGCATGTGGTTCTTAAGCCTGCACACTCTGATTGTCTTTCTTGGGACTATACTCAGAGGCCTGATGAGTACCATCTCAAAAACACCCATTTCTTTTACTTGGATATATTGGTATAACCTAAACCAGAATCTGAAGTTGGTAGCATCAAGTTACCTGGTGATAAACCAGATCTCATGCAGAAATTGCTCTAAAAACAATGAAGCACGAGAGAAGAAAAGTTAGAAGTAACTGAGGCAAAAGACTGGAATAGTAAGACAGCAAAACACCCCTGCTAATATCCTTGGTGTGTCATTTCTTTTTCCTTGGTCCCAATTTCCCGCAGCTGAAAATTGCACGTTCTGATGGTGACTCCAAGAGAGTTGATGCCAAATGTTTAGGTCTTTTCTAAAGAAGTGCACTATATGGTCACTTAAATGAGTCCTTGTCCACAGAAAGGCCATTTCAAGGAAAATACATGTGTGTGCATAATTAACTCAGTCTGATGAATAAGTAATATAGTAATATGCACATCAGACACCTGTTTTCTAAGTACCACCTCCACAGGAAAGAACCAGGGAGCCTTGAGAAAATAGGTGATTACAGGACTGGATCAGGGAGAGGACAAGATGCACCAAGAACATACTGCTGTGCCAGAAGATAAAGACATACTCGAAGAATGGACAGGAACAGTGAAAAGGCTAGAGGAGCCAGCTTGAAGGGCTTTTCACTGCCCACATTTAAGACAATTTAAGCATCAAAATAAAGAATTATATTAATGGATTATAACCCATTGGAGAAAATAGTAATCCATGAATTCACAGAGATATAAACAAATAAATGAATACCTAATTAAATGGCAGGGACAGGGAGGAATAGCTCATCCTTACAATAGGAAGCCAACTACTAAATGTAGAGGAAATGACGGGATTGGAAAATCACCATTTGGTAACCATCATAATGATAACTGTTCCACGCAGCAACTACACAATCGTCTACCTAAGTGTGTGTCAAAGAGTAAAAGAGAGAGAGTGCAACTGTGACAAAGCATTAACATTGGAGAAATCTTAATAAAGCAAATGGCCATTTTATATTTTGTATTTTCAAAACTTTTCTGTAAGGCCAGAATTATATTAAAATTAAATGTAAAAAGTAAAAAAGTGGAGAGAGAGGTCATCTGAGGTTGACAACAGTTTCTTCTTGTTTTCTAAGATTTGAATCTCTGATCTTCCAATTTTAGTATTTTAAAAGAAAGTTTTAGAATTTTCTGGTGAAGACTTAAAAGCCGAGATTGCCCCCTCTTAGTAATAGCCCACAAATATCAAAATTATATATACAACGAAATCAGCAGAGTAAATGAAACTCTAATTTATGGGCAGTGGTCCACCCACAACCTTCACAGTGTCCTCAAAATCCATTCTACTATTGACTACAGGTTTCCAGAACAATATTTCAGGACTTTCCCAGAACCCCTGCCTCAAATTTCTGTTTCCTTTTTTAAGAATTACAGAGAAGCTGGAGCAATAAACAAAGGGCAAGTTGGCATACAGTAGGACAAAGCTTCCTTGCCTGAGCAGTTCTGATGATCCTTCTAGTTTTCCTTTTGAAAATAATGACCAGAACCATATACCAAAAAGAATGCCAATAAGCAGGATGGGAGGTAAAATAATATAGTTTTCCCCTTCTGTGGATGATCCTTCCTAGAGATCACAATTGGAAACACTGGGGGAAAATGTTGCACCACAGTATTGGAGAAAGGACATGGAGTTTGAAGTTAAATGAGCCTCATTTAAATTTGGACAGACTGTCTAACCACTCTGAAGCTCAGGGTCCTTATCTATAAAAAGGGTGAAACTAACAATTTTGGAGAGTACTGCAATAAAAAATAATCTCAAATGAGGAATGTTTTGTATATTCTCCATTTTGTGTGGCAGGAAACTAACCCAAGCACTGCTTCAATCAAGTTCACTTACCTTGGGCTTCTGATTGGGTTCAACTGAAGTGTGACATAAAGAGGTCAGAAGTCGGTGAGAGAGAGAGGTGGGTATTTCTCCCCCTCCCTCCCTTTGAAGCCCTTGCTTGGCAAAGGCCACAATGCTCTCCTTACTCAAGGGATAGCCCCTCTTCTACAGGTACAGCTCTCACAGTGACGGCAACTCTCCCTTGTTTTACCCCTCTGCCTCACCAAGAGGTTAGTATTAGCTTCCCAGGATTGTGATCCCCAGGGTGCCTCATCTTTTATTGGTTCCCCCTTTAAAATTTTTCCTTCATTGAACTCTCCCTTTGCTGTGTGCCATCTGCTTGCTGCTAGGACACTGCCTGACACAAGAACAATCCTGGCATTCGAAGGCCAGTCTTATAACCCTTCCTTCATCTGGTTTTACTGTGGTCAAGTTTAAGAAACCTCATACCAAAGGACAGACAGGCCCTCCAATTATCATTTTAAAGTTAGAAGTAGATTATAGTTACGAGGCTACGAGTTTTGAATAGCAAAAGACTCATCAGAAATCACCTTACCAACCTAAAATAAATGGCAAACTTGGTGAATGGATGTGGTGTCAGTCCCCGGAAAGAACTTGCAAACCTGAAATGCAGTCCCATGGCATTTGTGTCTAAAAGATGAGGTGGTTCATATTTAATGTACTATTTATTAAGGATTAGAAAGCATGTTCCTTAATATTCTCCCCAATTCCCTCAGGTGGAAGGCAGAAGGAAAGGACCAAATTGATTTCGTATAGTAAAATTCTATCATTACTGACCTTCCAGAGGGATTTCATATCTATGATCTTACTGGTTTTCAGAGTTTTTAGATCAATAGACTTTATAAATTACAAAACCCACCTCAATTTTCTCCTAGTTCCTGGTATTTTCCTTCTCTTGCATCAAACATCTGGGAGCATTTTACAAGACTTGTCTGTAATCTGCCAAACTACGCACACATGTGCCTTTCAGGAGTCCAATTTTCTCCACCCAGTAATTGGCCGATGCAGAGAAACAAAGTATCATTTTATTTTACATAATGGTGCTATGTAAAATGATTCACTAATTCAATGCTGAAAAATAATAATCACAAATTGGAAGATTTAAAAACACATGTGAGAAGATAACACCCAGGGAAATCTAGGCTCTTACTGCTTACACAAGCTCACTCTTGCCCCCTGCAGTCTGCTGAGGACAAAAGAATACTTTGTAATTAGCCTTGTGTTTTGCTTGCAAACTTTAGCTGAAATGTTCATTTGCCTTATAAGGAGCTGTCAGTACCTCCAGGAATACACCACACGACAGTATTATTTTGAAACAGTTTTGCTGCCACATCAGTTAACAAATATGTCTTTGTTCTTCCTTTGTCTCCACTTCTCATTAATAGAGAAAATTGCCCAGAAAAAAAAAAAGCCTAGTACTTAATATGGATAAATATCTTCCGTAATTTTTATAATCTGAAAAAAAAAGTATATATAAAAGAAAGATACAGCAATAGCTCATGCATTCCCCTAGGTAGTAATACTGTGTTGTTGTTGTTTTTAAATGGAATGCTTAAATAAATAAATTGGACAAACTTATCTTATTGTCTCTAGTTTCATTTTACTAATGAGATTGCTGAGCAGAGGCCCTTCCAAGACTCCTATAATTCAGCACCCACGGCCCTGGACAGTGCCCTACCAGCAAGTAGCTCTCCAAACCATTCAACTTGAATGGAATGTGGGAACAAAGAAAGATTTTCTGTGGTGAATAAGATCTCCATAAACTATAGCCTCCAAAACCACCTCCCTACACACCACCAAAAACTACACTTCTCTGGCTTAAACCAATCACTCTTCTTTGTCCACCTCATGATGCAAGATCAATTTTCAAACAAATCCCAAGTCCTTGCCAAGTAATCATTCTTCAAGCCTATCTCTGCTTGGGTTACTCATATCAATAAAGAATTGAGAGAAGAATTCAAGGATTCACCTATTTTAAAATGCAAAAGGACCAAATTCCCGCCCCCAATAGATTAAATTAAAATGAATAGCCTACTTTTTTAAGATTATGGTTGTTTCTATTTTTATCTCAGAGTTGGTGAAAACTCTATACACTATCAGATAGCAGTCAGCATGCTTAAGTCTTTCCTACAAAGCAAAACCTGCGTGTACCTGAAAACAAGTAAGAGCCCATTTTATCTTTGGGCATTTCCGATCATCAAAAAGCTCTTCCTGAGCAAACCAGTTATTATCAGAGTTTAATAGCTATTAGTTCCCTGCTTCTAGTCAAAATCAGACTAGCTTTAATTCTTCTTTATTAGGAAACTATTTGAAAAAGACAGCTAACAGAATAAACACTGCCATTCCTTCTATCATTCCTTACATGCGCAGTGTTTTACTTCACTCTTCTTACCTTATGGATGCAGTTCACTGAACCTATTTCAACTTTTGTTTTTTTAAAATTGTGGCTTAGGAATGAAATATATCCTAAGTTCTTGACCAGAGAAAAGCAGAGAGAAGCCCTTCTCTATCTAATTTTTGATGTTATACTTCTATCAAAGCCACTAAGCTGTCAGTTCTTTGGCAGGTTTCACACACCAAGCTTATGAAGTCATCAACTACAGCCCCACACCCACCCCTCCAAGGGACTTTGCTCTTGGTTGGGGGCTCCAAGGACTAGACTCTTTTCTTATCCAATTTCATCATTTTAGTGGCATCCATAATTTCAATCAGTAAATATACTTTAGAATATTATTTCATGATTATGTGTTATAGCTTCACTTTATACAGAAAAGAACCATTGCTCCTGTATTTATAGCTAATTGTTTTATTTTTAATATAAAATAATTGTTATATAGGACAGACTCAGAGTTAATGCCACGAGCATAAATCCTCCTTTGATACAGATACATTAATCAGAATAATTTAAATATATTCCTTCAGCTAATAATAATTGCATCAATTTATACTATTATTCAACCCACAGGTTTCCATATTTTCCCATAAACATATAATGAGAGGGTTGACAAAATTTTAATTGTTCATGTATTGATTGATTACCTCTTATGACTCAGGCATTGTTTTATGTACTAGGAATACAGCTCTCAACAAGGCAGATAAAAGTTCTTCCTCTCATGGTTTGTGTATTCTAGCTGTAGGGGAAGATATACTAATCAGTTAAAGGTGTTACACTAGAGACCCTGGGAAGGTTACTTTAGGCAATGTGGTCATGAACAATCTTACTGAGATGGTAACACTAAAGCTGAGATTATGACATATAAACTGAGACTTGAATGTCAAAGGGGTGCTAGTCATGTGTTAATCCATAGGAAATGCATACCAGGGGAACAACTGGTGAAAAAACTTTAAGTTAGAACTCATACATATCAGGCTGTTAGAGAAATGGCATATCTGGCTGAAGTCCAGGTAAACAATTTCTTCA
Source organism: Dasypus novemcinctus (assembly GCF_030445035.2). Lineage (NCBI taxonomy): Eukaryota > Metazoa > Chordata > Mammalia > Cingulata > Dasypodidae > Dasypus > Dasypus novemcinctus. The sequence goes on along the minus strand of NC_080675.1, from coordinate 168,202,018 downwards.
TTTCCTTCATATACTGACTAGTAACCATATAAAAATTAAAAGAAAATCATATTAAAACATGGATAAATATCAAAACCATGCTGAGTGAAGAAAGTCAAAGGAAAAAGTATATTCTGTATGATTCCAGTTCTATAAAATTCTATAAAACGCAGACTACTCTACAGGGACAGAAAGCAAATCAGTGATTGTATGAGGTTCCTGAGATAGAGGAAGGAATGGATTACAAAGGGGCTGAAGGACATTTAGGATGATGAGAATGATTGTCATTTTGATTGTGGTGATGCTCTCATGGGAGACATGTATTATAAAGATTGTGGCAGATTGAATTACCCCAACTAAAGACACATTCTTAATCTTAATCTGCATCCCTGTGGACACAAACCAACTGCAAATCGACCCTTTTGAAGATATTACTAGTTAAGGCATGGCCAACTGAATAATTCATATTACTGGAGGCCTTATAAAGAGATGAACCTGGAAGCCAGAAATCAGAAAAGTCACAAGGAAGAGCCAGAAGCTGGAAGTCAGCCGGAAACCAGAAGAGCAGACACAGAAGAGAGAGAGCTCCATGTAACAGGAGGCAGAGCAGGTCCAGGAACCACAAGCATTGTCTCAAGCCAGCGCCAGAATGCGACAGACTTGTGGGAGAAAGCACAGGCTTGCTGATGCCTTGATTTTGGACTTCTAGCTTCTGAAACCATGAGCCAGTAAATTCCTGTGTTAAGCCAAACTATTGTTGTGGTATTAAGTCATAATGGCCTGCCAAACCACATGATTAAGTTTGATTTTTAAAATATGTGTAGTTTATTGTACATCAATTATATCTCAATAAAGATAGAAGAAAATCAGGTTAGTTTGGGCATTTTCTTTCACAGGAAAATATTTGGTATTTTCTTAGTGACTCCCAGTTCCTTTACTAAGTACTTGATAAACATCCTTCAATAATCCATCCTATACTCTCCTGATACCTGCATCACACTCACTTGCCTATATTTGGGCGACCATATTGCTTTCTAAGTTTTGGATCATAAAAGTGTATTTGTCTAATTTCAGTTTTATTCTGTGCCTCCTCAGTGATCTTGGACACGAGCTGGAGAATCTAATTTGCATATATTTCAAAATTCCATTTTATTTCATCCGGTCCTGCAGTCTTGATTTATTTTAAAGTAACACATACCCTTTTAAAATAAAATTTTATTCAAGTATATCATTCATACATGCACATACATAAACAATATGTGTATAGTAAAAGTTGTGAACTTATAAAACTAGCTTGCAAATCATCATAAAAGCTTGCCATATATCACCCCACCACCAATACCTTGCATTGTTGTGAAACATTTTGCTACAAACTATGAAAGAAAATTATCAAAATATTACTAACTATAGCCAATATCTTACATTTGGAAAGTAACACACATCCCTTTAATATTCCTTCTCCCACCTTTGACACCCGTTCCTTCTTGGCAAATTATATATTATTCTATTCTATTCTCCTTCCTTTTTTTCTTATTTCTTCTTCCTTTCCTTCTCCATCTTTTTCTTTTTAGTCCAAAGATCATTCTTTATGCAGTAAAGAAAGAAGCATTCCAAGGATCAGAGAAGATCTCTCTCCCCTAGATCCCATCATCTGCAACTCCAAGTGGCATGCCTTCCATGAAATATAACTAGATTTTTTGTTTCTCCTAGCACAGTTTTAACAAATTCCAGTTTCTTTAGGAACTTTAATATCCCTGACCTGATTTTTTATCTCTGCTACTAACAAAAGTCAGGCTCTTAGGGAAGACACAAACAGTGTGTTGCTGATGTTGTTAGTAACAACTATCCTACTAGATGTAAGAGAACTCTACCTGGGGCATCTGTTACAATCTCCAAGCTGATCCTGCTTACCTGGCTGCCTCTGTGTATACCTGTCACACTCTGGTTTCCATCTAAAAGCCTTAATAGAGTTGCTATAAATATAAGTAGAGAAGAATTATACAAATTAAAATTATTGTGATCATTATGTACTCATGGGAACTCAACAAAAGTGTGCAGATTTCAGAATTATCACCATTCTACTCAGTGGAACTTGTGAAATTAACTTAACCTATGCTTTATTCTGATGGAACTCAGACGTTTTCTTTAAAGACTTTGATGTGTCTAATTTATTTGTGGGCCAGGATTTTTTCAAACTTACTCATGACTAAATAAAAAATTTTACAAAGTACTTGGTCATATAAAATTCTTTAATTTTTCTCTTGTTCTCCAAGATTCTGGGTTAGATTTTACAAATTTGTTTATCAGATATGAAAGCAGAAAAGGAGAGGCTATTTTTCTTGGGGGACATTTATGGCCAATAGATGGGCTGATGACAGACTTGAGGGTCTAATCAGCTTTCAGGCAAGCTTTGGCCTGCCACATTCTTTGTTGCTGAGGGCAGTTACTTGAGAAGCACTCCAGTAGGCACTGCAGACCAAGAGGGCTTGCAGGAGTGTGCTACAAGTTCTTGAGATTCATAGCCGCTTCTTGTGAGCTCTTGACATCACCAATTTTGGCAATGAAAGTTAATTGGCCACAGAGACTTTGCCTTTGTTTTCATAGCCTTTCCAATGGTTTAATAAGCCTCTCATTCCCTTTTTACACGATTCATACTTGGAATTTGTAGAGTGGCTTATTTTATTTTCTCACTTAACTGCAAGCTGTCAATGGAATTAATGTACAATTTAGCCAGGTCAAGGGCACACGATACATTTAAAGTTGAAAGATACCAGAGTCTCCAAAGTCCACCAACCTAAAAGTCAAAATAAATAAATTCAGAAATGAAAAACAGGTGATACTTTTAATGAGAGGGGTTAGGAGCCAGATGTGTGATGTGGTGCTCAGGAGAGGTGCCAAAGCCAATGGCAGGAAAGACTGGTCACGGTGTTGCAGTGAGAGCAGCAGCAAAACTCTTCACAGCATAGCACAGGCATTGAAGTCGGGACTCAGAGTGACCAGGTGCTAGCTAATCTGCCTCAATCTGATGCTTGCCGAAGTGGCACCTGTGCTATACTGTATAGGACGTGCCCTTCTGGCTGGCATCAAGCCAGCCCATAACATGTTCTTGCACAAATACCCGGTTATCACTGCTTATTAAAAAAATAGTTTCTTTTCAATTCCTGCATATTCTATCTGTGGTCAACACGTTTATAATATCAGTGGTTTTTTTTTCTCTCAATTTGTTTATTATGTATTTTGGGAACCAAGATCATTACTATCATTTCAATATGCAAGTTTATATGAATAAAAACTTAGAACAGTGCCTGGCACATGCTAAGTATTCAGTAAGCATTTGTATTTATTATCAGAGGTCTCATTAACTCCTGCTTGTCTCATTAACTCCTGCTTCTCTGATGAGTATATCCAATTCTCTAGTCTCCATTTTCTTGCAACATTAACTCTTGACTCATCAAACTACAGATAAGGCCGAAGATTGTGTTTTCTGAGATTCATTTGATATTAGATGGAACAAATTCATCTTTACAAGGTCCTCTTTCCAAAAGACAAATCATTTCTTTCCTAGGTAAATCTTCAATTGCAGCTAGAACTAAAAGTTAATTACATGCCCCTTTCTTAGTGTGGGGAGGAAAGTTTCCTTTGATGGTTTTACCCAAGCAATTAAATCTATGATCAACATGAACAATCACAAAGATAGGTGAGCTTGTTTCATTCCATGGCCTTGAATATTTAGTAATGAAAAGTTCTGAATGCTGGGACTCGATATGTATTTGCTTTATGTTTCTCTACTATGGAGAATGCTTTGCTCTGTGCACTGAACTTTGAGAAGTCAGCTCTGATTTATAGATCACATCTTGTAACATAATTTCCCCCTTTATATTGGAAATGTCTCCATGTATATATTTTAGGAAAATATACAATGTTTCAAAAGTAAGAAGAAGGATTTTTATTCCTCAAACACAGTAATCTATTTTTTAATCATGGATCAGCCGTATAGCAGTGGCATGGCTTTTATCAAACATTTAGCATCCTGTGTCTCCATTTATATACCCATAAAATAATAATTCATAACAATAATAATATCAATAATAAAGACTTCATAGGGTTTGCCCTGTTTAAGGTAATATATATCAAATCATTATCACACTTGGTGGCACACGGTGTTCTATTGTCATTCTGTCTCTCCATTGTATTTATTTTGCCACAAGCAAAGCACATGGAACTAGTCAACTTCCCTGATTAAAAATCACATAACAAAATGATAAACATCTTGGTGCTAACTTAGTTCCTATTCTCATTGTACTGAAATAATATTGGCTTATACTGACTGAGTTATCTCCATTTTCCAACAGGCTCATCTTTCACCAAAATTAGACTCAGCAAGTCTGTGATGAACTATCACATGCCCTAAGATATTTTTTTGTTCTAGCAGGACATACTTGAGGTCTGATGTGGATAAACTTTTCTGAAGAGGCTCAAATGACTAAGCAGAGATAAGTCATACTTTCTTTGCCCTCAAGCAGCCACCTCCAAGAACAGAAACCAAAACATTCTGAGATTCCTGTGCAGAAAACTTGAGTACCCTTTCAAAGGCTCACCCTGGACCAGCCTCTACTCCTAGTATTGGATGGTTGATATCCTTTCTCCACCTTGCTATTTCCTCTAAATCTGTGACATTCACTTCTGAAAACACCTCTTTTTCTCATTTGTTTATAACTCCTTTCAATTTCCTATGCACTGTTAAGCATCAACCCTTTTATCCCTCATAGGCATTAAGATAAAATTTAATTCACATTTAATTAATTATGAGCTTTATGCCACTTAGCATCACACAACTGTCCTGCCTTTTGTGTCTTGAATTCAGGGTTCCAATCTTTCTGCCCATGTGGCAATGTGAGGATGTCACTAATTGTAGCCTTAAGAATAAATGTCAGACACTAGAGCTGAAAGGAATTTAGAGATCTTTAATTTTAATGCTAAGGAATAGGAGAGTAAACAAGTTATGCCAACTCTCCAGGGTTGCACAGCCAGTTGTCAGCAGACATATTTTAAACCAGAACAGAGATTCCGTGAATCTAAACCATATGTGTTTAATATAAACTGTGCTGAGCACTAAAATTGTGGGCTTCAGGGAAAGTTGTGGGATAGCAAAAACCATAGTGGACTAGCTCTCCTTGGGTGCAGTGGAAAGTGTCTTAGGTTTCTTTACTTGCTTCACTCACTCCCTAAGGAAACAACCTAAGTAGAATAATGAGATTGGGCAAAACATGGAAAAGGTCACATAAACTTAAAATCATCTGCTTTCTTCCATGTCAACATCATCAAAGTTCATGATCTTATGAAGCAAAAATGTAAATGTTCCACAACTCCTTTCACCCACATCAGGGTGTTCTAGTTTGAGTATCATGACTTTGATTCTCTTCGTGCAGCAGATGTTCTCCTTCCCTCCCTCCCCTCTTCTCTCCTTTCCTCCCTCATCTTTCCCTCCCATCTCCTTCCCTCCCTCCCTTCCTTTGCCATTGTGTATCCACAGTTTTCTCGTCCTCTACCACATCTGGTAATTTAACTCTCATAGGTGAGGGCTTTGAATCCCAATTGTAAAGGGCTATCTCTTTGATAAGGACCACCAAGGCCACAGGGACTTAATAAAGAGAAAGCCAAGAGAATCTGATAAGAACAGAGAAAAAGGTAACACTCTAAAAATTAATGAAAAGCTATTGAATTAAGTTAGACAGCCAATGGCAGGCTATTGAAGCCTTGTTAAATAAAAATGCCCTCTCCTGTTTGGGAAAACTTCAAAGGGTTTCACCTGTCTCCCATTTTTAGAATTAAACAACAAGCACAACAACAAAAGACAAGAGCTTCAAAAAAGCTGCAGTTGATACAGAGAGAGGGAGGAGGGAGTTTCTTGATTGAAATCCCTTTCCAGGGGCTGGTAGCTATTCAGCTTTCAGGTATTTATAATTCGGGGGCAGGAAACCAAGTTTTCAAATGCCTAAGCTTGAGGTGCAAGCGAATGAGATCCCCTGTCCTGGGTGGCAATGGGTAAAGCACTTACCCACCAACCTGGTCACTTACACTCCCTGGGTTCCCATGGAGCCACTTATAAAATGGGAATTCTTTGAGGTTACCTTTCATGTTTGTTATTAGGTGATGATGTTTTACAAATAGGAAATGCAATATGAAGAAAATGCATTTGCACTCTTCTCTGAGATCTTTCTCATCATTCCCTTCTGAATTTTTATCTCCATGAGTTGGGATGCATTCAACCTATGATGACCTACATCAATCTTCCCTAAATAATATTAAAACAATCAAGTGATAGTTCTGGGTCAAATGAGCCCAAACTAATCAAATTATAAAACCTATAAGCAAATAAACACACAGATACACATGCACACAAACACATGTTTAGGAACTGTACAGAGAAAGAAACTAATGATATTAATGAATAGTTAGAGTGTAACTTTAACTGCACCCCCACCATGGGGTGCAGTTAAATGATATCTCTGCCAACGTTTCTACAATTGCTGAAGTCACCATCAGCATGGCTAACCATGAATTATCCTGCTTTTGTTTTCATTTATGATTTTAAAGACTGAGTATCAGTATGGATAAGAACTTGAGTCTTGGAGTCAGACAATCAGATTCAAAAACCAGTACATTCTCTTACTAGATTCATGACATTAGGCCAACATCTTAAGTTCCATAAAACTCAATTTAATCATTTATTAAAGGGGATGCCAGTAATAACATCTATTGTCCAGGATTATTTATATGATTAAGTAAAATATTACCTATAAAATGCTTAGCACAGTGTCTGGTTCATGGTAAGGTTCTAATGAAAGTTTGCTATTATTATCTTTTATATACACACACACACACGCACATACTGACATGGTCATTATTTTCATTCTTACAGTATTACGGAAAATTAATCAATTATTGTCTTTTTATCCTTTTTTTCTACTGCTAAGAATTTAGGTTGTTTAAAATGTTTGGGAATACAATGTTTAAAATGTTTGGAAAAATACTTAATTTTCCATTAAGTTTATTTTCTTGAGGGATATTCTACAAGCTGGAAACAAAGGATCAAATGGAAGATTTTTATAGACCTTCTTACAAAGTTGCCAAATTACTCTTCAGAGGAAAATAAGTATGTTTACATATAGCTTATATGATATTATTGTCTCTCTCACAGTCCTAACATGGGGTTTTCATTATTTTTACTTATTTATTGTAGGTGATTCAGCATGAAATAGTACCAAATATATGAATTTGAATTTAACTGTTTACGAAGTGGTATTTTTTTCCCAAGTGATGACGGAGTATCAGCTCTTCTTCTTAGCTAATCTAATTTTTCTTGACCTGTTAGGGAGTCATTTAGCATTGTAAAACAACATGTGATATTCACAGTCTCTAAAGAGCCACAAGCTGAGTTCTGTTCCCACATTTCCCTCCTTGTAGCTGCTGGGTACTTACATGCCTGTAACTATGGAATGGGGCTAACAATATTTTCAGATACTAGGTTCCATTGGCTATTTTGCTTTACTTTCCATAGAATTAGGGTGACAGAAGGCAAGGAATGAGATACCACGAGAATTGCCATATGGAAATAATTTGGAATTGGTGGAAATAAAGTGCTATTTGAAACCTGGAGATATGACTGCGCCTTCATCCTCTGTAGGACAGACCATAGACACTACCACAGGATGCTGCCACCGTACTTGCTTCCTTCCTTTGCTTCTCCCTAAGGAAGGTGGAATGATATGAAGTTGGTGAATTGGAAGATGCTGAGTGAGCATGAGCAACTCAGGGCCCTGCCTCCACAATTCTAGGTGAGGAAGTTCAATTCTAGTGAGGCCATGTTACCTAATTCTTTGTCATCAGTAATAAAGCAGGTATGTTTTATCTCAACCGGTCTAGCTCCTGTGTTCTGTATCTAATTTGGTTCAGAACTCATAAAAATAAGAAAGAGGGGTTTTTCATTGCCCATCTAAAACCCCAAACAGTTTTGTATGTGTAGTGGTTAAATGTAAAGATACAAAACCATACTACCTCACTTTACTCCTACCAGATTCTTACTAGCTAGGTGCTAGATGAGTTATAGGGCTTCTCTGAACTTCAGTTTCCTCATCTGTAAAAGGAAGATAAAAATAGTACATACCTCAAAGAATTGTTTAAATTAGGGGTTGCCAAACTGTGGCTAAGTAGGACAAATCTGGCCCATGGACTGTTTCAGTAAATAAAATTATATTAGAACACAGCCATGCCCATTCACTTCTGTATTTTGTTTAGGGTTACTTCTGTGCTACGGCAGCAAGGTTGAGTAGTTGCAACCAAGACCATATGACCTTCAAAGTCTAAAATGTTTACTATCTGATCCTTTACAGAAAACATTCACCAATCCCTGGTTTAAAGGATTAAATGATTTATGCTTGAAAATGCATAGCATTGTACATGACAAAAAATGCTTATTGTGTGCTAGGTATTACTATCTACTGAGAGGTAGCATATTTTAGTGGTTAAGAGTACTGATCCTGTAGCAAGATAGCCTTGGTTGAAATTCTAGCTCTATCACTTATTAACTGACTCATCTTAGGCAAACCACATAGTTTTCTGTGTCACAATTTATTCATCTATAAGATGAGGATAATAGTACTTACCTCATAGAATTATCATGAGGCATATGATATTATACAAGCAAATTACTTAGGAGAGTACCTGTCACTGATATAAATATTTGCTATCATAATCATCGTCATTATCAATTTTCTTCCACAGAATTCTAAAACTGGAACTTACTTTGAATACTAGGTCATTGTTCATACTAAATCTCAATTAATTCACACATTCATTTAGCAAATGTTAAGATGGTCAGAAAGTCTCCAGAGATGCAGGGAAAATTCTGCATATCTTACCTTCTTAAATTTCCCAATATAATCACTCAAATCTTACACTCAGGTAGCAACCAAAATATCATCAATTCTTGACGAGCATCCAGCTAAACTGCTAAAGGGTTTTAAAAAATCCATACCCTGAATTTTTGAGCAATTATAATTCTTGATATAGCTCTCATAATACAGGAATGAATAAACAAAAGAGTGATGAAATGCGGCGGCTTGCTCAGTCGGTAGGGGTGGGGTCTGGCTGCGGACGAGGGGTCGGTCCAGCTCTGGACGAGGGGTTGGTCCCGCTTGGGACGAGGAGTCGGTCCCACTTGGGACGAGGGGTCGGTCCGGCAGCAGACGAGGGATCGGTCTCACAAGGGGTTGCGCGGTTCGGCTGACGGGGTCTCCCAGCGAAGCTGGCGACGAAGGGGTCGCCCGGAGAAGCAGGCGACGAACTGGGGACAAGGGAGGCCAGGCCCTTGTCGGGGGCTCTCAGGACTGGAGGGCGCACGGCAGAAGAACTACCGCGGAGACAAGGTAAACACGCAAGTCCACTTTATTGAGGGAGAGGCAACAGTTTTATAGGGGCTGGGGAAGGCTGATTGGTCAAAGCCACGCCCTGTTCTGATTGGTTGCCGGCAAAAGGTCAGTGGGCCGGTACTGGACGGGGGAGGGGTGGTGGTAGGGATTGGCTGTCGCTGTTGCTGGGGGAAGGGGCAGGGTTTAGGGATTGGTGGCTGCTGTTGCTGGGGTGGAGGGCAGACTTGAGTTTCCCGCCCACGCCTGGCTGTTGCTGCTGTCGGGGGAGGGGAAAAGGGCAGACTGGATTTTTCCGCCCACGCCTGGCTGTTGCTGCTGTCGGGGGAGGGGAAAAGGGCAGACTGGATTTTTCCGCCCTGCGCCTGCGCAGGGAGAAAGAAGAAGAAGGGTGCCGCCCTACAAGGCATCGTGTGGCGCTATCCGGGAGGAGGGGCAGCCGCGGAAGCATGGCTGCCAAGAAGGGGAGACCCGAGGGCACTCTGCGCCCATGCTGAGCTTCCTTCAGGGGTGGCGGTGAGTCCGACCAGCCACCCTATTATGGGGGCAGCGGCTTGGCCTGCCGCGGCCGCTCCCCCGCCAGGCCAGCAAACCACACTTCAGCCCGAGGGGTGACCACAATGAAAAGAAGATGGAATGTGAGAAAGGAGAATGTCATACTTAACAAACAGAAAAAAAATGTATTTTGGAAATGTCTACTAATCACAGGAAACAGAACTAAGCATTAGGTAGCCCTGTCAAAATAATAGGAAAATTCAAGAAAAATAATGGCACTAAGGAACATTAAATGAAAAGATAGCAGATTCAAATGAAAAGAGATCTGTCTTATTGCAAACACAAATAAAAGGGAATCTGATGAGACATAAGCAAACAGATTCAATAAAACCTAAATTTAAAATGACTGAAATTAAAATATATTATCAGCAAAGAGGAGAGACAATTCTGCAGAAAATTGAATCTGTGAGTAAAAACTTCAGGTGAACTTACAGAATATGGTGAATTGGGGCAAAAAGGTAAAAATAAGTAGCAGGAAAAAAGATTCAGATATCCGAACACTTCAGAGGAAGAAAAATGATGTCTTAGAGTAGAGGAACTGAAACCTCCTAATTGGAAGACATGTTACAGGGAATGCAGGGTTTGAATCCAAAATCAGTTAAAGAATCCAAACCTTAAAATTTTTCTAATATAAATTTCTAATCTAATGAACAAAGAAAAACTAATACAACTTTTAAGCCAGGAAAAACAGAACATACAAAGAATGAAAAATTAGGCTCACAAATGCAAGATTAAAGGTCAGAATAAATTGAGTCATGCCCATACTGTTTTAATGGGAAAACCCTATTACTTATGATATCTATAAGCAGGTATAGTGAAATTCCTATGCAAAGGAAAGAGAAAGATATTCTCAGATGTGCACATATGCCAATTTAATTTACAAAGAAAAGGTAAAACTTCCTTAGGTTACCTCCAGTCGAATAGGGGATGAATCAACACTGAGAAACAAGAGTGAGGAAAATTGTATAGAATGGCTAGAGATGAATAATGCAAATAAACATAAAATTGAATTTTCAAATGATCTGCCTATGATTATGAGACCATATAAATGCCATAGAATCTAACAGGAAAATAAAAAGTAGATATATATTTGTTTCAAATAAATGGGACAAAGATGATTTTTCTATGCAGTGCACACATGTTCAAAGAACAGGTAATTCATAGGGTGGTAAAATGAATTATGCACCACAACAAACACATGTTCTTTTTTAAAGACAGTTTTATTTATTTTAAAGAAACTTTAGATTCCATAAATGTTACATAAAGGGATTCCGATACGCTCTACTCCTTCCCCTTCCACACTTTCCCACATTACCAACATCCTTCATTAGAGTGGTGGATTTGTTACAATTGATGAACACATATTGAAGTATTGCCACTAATCATGGATTACAGTTTACAGTGTAGTTTACACTGTGTCCTGCATGATTTTGTAAGTTATGAGAAAATATATAATGGTCGTATCTGTCATTGCAATTCATGCAGGACAATTCCAGTGTCCTGAAAATGCCCACATATTATACCAATTTTTCCCACTCCCTTCCCTCAGTACCTCTGGTGGTCAATGCCTCCACATCAGTGATAACAATTCTTCCACTGCTAGAATAAAAATAAGTCTGCAGTAGAATTTAAGTCTACTTTCACCCATTGTTCATTCCCCAATCTTGAGGATTCTGGGAGGGCGATGACCACTCTGCCTCTAATTCAGAGGGGGTTAGATCCCATGGGGCAGATGGATGGAACTCTCTTGCTTGCAGTTATAGACTCTCTGTCTTCCTTGGGTTGGTCGTTGTTCATCATCATCACCTTTTTAGTTGTCCTAGGGGAGTCCAATGAACTGGAGAGTAGATGTTGCAACTTTACTGAGATTCAGGGCCCAAATGGCACATGGACAGCCCAAAGATATACATCTCTTAGAAATACACCTATCAAATATCATACTAACTATAGGTTAAAATAGAAAGGGCAGAAGAGCCATGTGTAGGGAAACTACAACTGAGTTCAACTCTGTCACAATGGAGAGCATAAATTCCAAGGTAAGGCCCACTGGCAGGGCACCAAACTCCTGAGCTGTCTGCCCTGCCTATACTATCTGGATGTCTCTAAAGCCCTCAGGAGCCCCACTATTTGAGGCATTTGGGTGTTGGTAATGGGGGATGCATGGGAGGGGATTCATCTGGGGCAAGTCTCTAAGATACAGGAATGTGTTCAAGTGTTCAGGGGGCATTGCCATGGTGGTGGAGATCCACATAATAACTAAATTCCCATCCTGGGGAGCTCTATTACATTCTCTAATGGAACAGCAAGAATCCCCCTAGTATAGGGGCAGCACCTAGTGAAGGAGGATGGACTATTTCACCAAGCCCTTGATATTAATGATTGTACTTATGATCCTTTTCTTTTGAAATTGAAACTTAGCCTAATATTATATGTTGCCAAAAAGTTACCTCCTAAGGGCCTCCTTGTTGCTTAAATGTGGCCTCTCTCTAAGCCAAATTTGCCATATAAATGCACTACCTTCCCCCCCACCCCCCCCCCACCCCACCATGGGACATGCCTCCTGGGGATAAGCCTCCCTGGCACCAAGGGATTACTACCAAGTGCCAACTAGTGATGCACCTAGAAAAAGACCTTGGCCATAAGGGGGAAATGGTAAATACAAATGAGTTCTTATGACAAAGAGATTTCAAAGTGAGTTGAGAGGTCATTCTAGAGGTCACAATTACACAAGTCTCAGCAGGATCTCATTGACTGCCACAGTAAATACTGCCTCAAACACATGTTCTTAATCTTAGTGCATGTCCCTGTGGGTGGGAGCCCATTGCAAAATGGAACCTTTCCAAGATGTTATTTTTAGTAAAAGATGGCCAACTGAAACAGGATGGCCCTTAATTCAGATTATTGGAAGCTTTATAAAGAGAACTCAAAGTCACAGAGGCCAGAAAGGAGAGGGCATCAGCCTGTGACAGGAGGCAAAGATGAAAGTCAAGGAATTGCAAGGACTGATGGCAGCCAGGACCAGAATGCTACAAACTCTGGAGGAAAGTAAGCTTTGCTGGGATCTTGATCTTGGACTTCTTCTAGTCTCAAAACTGTGAGCCAGTAAATTCCTTCTGTTAACCAAAATCAATTTGTGTTATGTGTGATAGGCAGATCTGGCAAACTAAGATACCTGGGGAAATTTAAAGTGATCCAAACCATAAAACAATATAGACTGAGCACAGACAGAACTCAGAGATATATATACACAAAACTAAACTTAAATTTAATGCATGTTCTATGTTAAAATAATATTTTTTCCTTAGAAATTCAAGGATGGTTGGATATTAGAAAACCTTTTAACATAATTTAAGATTTTATTAATTGAAATAAATAATCATTTTCCTAGATATCAAAAACATTTCATAAAACTCATTATCCAATCTTGACTTTTTAACTAATAAACTAATAAAAATAAATAATTAATAAAGAAGATACAGATCATTAATGTCAAACCAATAGCCAGTTTACTTAGAGTAATTTTCCTGTTAAGTTCATTATGAGATCATCAATCCAAATGTCATCATGAAACATTGTTCTGAAAGCTCTACCCAAGGTCATACAATTAGAAAAAGAAGTCAAACTAATTGTCAAAATTTATAAATGGTACAACTGTCCATTTAGAATAGACAGAAAAAAATTCCATGGAAACACTCTTGAGTATATTAATACAAGAGAGTTCAATGAAGTCATGAAATAAATAAAAATCAAGAATCTTCCTATAGTGCTAAGACAACTAAATAGATAGAGCAGCAGTGTGCCTAAGGGTTACCTCCTGAGAGCCTCCATGTTGCTCAAATGTGGCCAGTCTCAAAGCCAAACTCAGCATGTAAATTTGTTGCCTCCCCCTAGCGTGGGACATGACTCCCAGGGATGGGCCTCCCTGGTGCCAAGGGATCAATACCAAGTACCAGCTGATGATGTAACTAGAAAATGATCTTGAATAAAAGGTTGAACTTGGACCAACAGAATATCTCTGTCTACATATAATAACAGCAGTTAAAAATGCTTTTTGACCTAAATCAAGGGGGAATAGGAAAGGACAAATGAGTTTATATGGCTGAGTCTCTAAAAAAGGACTGGGAGGTTATCAGAGGGGTTGCCCTTATGCACACCTGAGCAGAGTCCCAGAGACAGATAAAGTAGATACAACCCCAAGTATTGGTTCTTCTGAGGGCTACAGAGACCCACAGGTTCTATGGTCATGGCAGATGGAGGTCAGTGCCATGTCAATTGGCCCTTCTTTGGAGTTGGTATTTCTGTGTGATGGAGCTGGACTCAGATGTGATCTCTTTTCTCAAGTCTTTCCTGTTACTTTACCAGAATTGTAGTTGGTGCTGGGGTTTAAGATATACCCAGGGGATCTGAATCTCTGAACTGACCATATGATAGCCAGGTCCTGAGCCTCAACAGACTTCAGCTCCTACACTCTGGTTTATTGGACTTACCCCAGTCAGCTAACATGGAGTTGAAGAAGGTCAACCACCACATCATGGAGCCAAGAGTGCCTACAACTGAAAGCAGGAGGATTGCATCCAGCATCCATGTGGAATCTAAGCCCCCTCTTGACATAGATGTGGAATGGACACAACCAATCCAAGATCCACAGGATGGAGGAATAGAATATGGATTAGAGTGGACTTACTGATATTCTATTCATGTACTATTGTGGTTAGTAATCGAAGAAAATGTGGCATTGGTGTGGAAAAAGTGGCATGGTGGCTGCTGGGTGTGGGGAATGGGAGGAAGAGATGAGATGTGGAAGCGTTTTCGGGACTTGGAGTTGTCCTGGGTGGTGCTACAGGGACAATTACCAGACATTGTAGGTCCTCCCATGGCCTGCTGGATGGAACATGGGAGAGTGTGGGCTATGATGTGGACCACTGACCATGAGGTGCAGTGATGCTCAGAGATATAGTCACCAAATGCAATGAATGTCTCATGATGATGGAGGAGAATGTTGCTATGGGGGAGTAGTGGGGTGAGGGGGTGGGGGCGATATGGGGACCTCATATTTTTTAAATGTAATATTTTTTAAAAAATGAATTAAAATTTTTTTTTTTAAATTTTAAAAAAGACAACTAAATAGAAACATATGATGAAAAACACCCCATTAAAGTAACAAGAAAATTTAAAATACTGAGATAACAAACTTATAATGGTATATGCAGGATCTATATAAAAAGGGTTAAATGAAAACCCCACCAATACTTTGTTGATTAACATCAAAGGAGGCTTTAATAAGTGGAGCAAAATATCAAATTTTGAAAAAGTAATATAGGTAAATAGTCAATAGAGCCAATATCTATTATTTTGTGCAACTTAAGCTAAATTCCCGGTGGGTTAGTTTCTGGCAGTTAACAACTTATTATAGAGTTCATCTGGGAAAATAAAGAAGGGGAAATTGCAAAACATATTTTTAAAAGAATAATAATGAGGTGGCATGTGCAATGTCACATATTTAAAGAATAAATCTACAATATTGAAAACTATGTGTTCCTAGTATCCAGATTAATGGAATAGAATATAAAAGCAAAAACATACACAGGTACATGCATTTGTATATACTATACAATAAACTGACACTACTATCAGTGATAAAGGGTGGATTATATGGTAGTTGCTAAAACAAATGGTTAACAATTTGGAAATACAGAAGTATCCAATAGTAGAAAATAAAAATGCAAAAGGTATTAGATAAATATACTCATTATAAATCTACCAACCTCAGTTTAATAACAAACAAATTCACACATTCTCATAGTTATGAGACAGCTCAGTGGGTTTACCAAAGTTTCAAATTTAAAGAGGACCAAACTAACTTATCTTCTATGGATGCTAAGGGGAGTCTAGATTAATGAGATGGGATTACAATTTGGGAGAATAAGTGATATATTGAGCTATTGTTGAGGCACAGTCTGAAACTCTGAGCTTTCCATTTTTATTAATGGAGGGACAATTGGAGATAGGGGAGCTCAGCTGAGAAAAGCAAGAGGTAATGGAAGGATAGAAATCGAGATGAACAATGGCTGACTTGGCAAAACTGTTAAATGCCTTTGCAAAAGACCTGTCACAATGGATAAATGGTGCTTCCTGCAGAAGCAGCTTAGCATTCCTGCTGGACACACAAGTACTTCCAGAGAGAAGATTGAGAGGAAAGAGGAAGGGAAAGAAGATCAAAAGTCACCTAAATGAGTTGGTGGACATTTCATAAATGAGAAACAACTGGGAAAGAGACTGGGAAAGAAAGACCAACACGAAGAAGGCATGGATTTCATGTTAAGCTTCTGCCAGTGGGCAAACATCCACCATTCCTGCTCTTTTCTGCATGTGAAAAAATGGTAAGTTGCTCTGTGAATGTCGACTACACTCTAATTGTTTTTATGGTAAATGAGGCATGAAACCTATTGTCAAAAACATGACATCCTGAGTGTACAGCCACGCTTTGTCTGCCCAGAAGCTCATTCCCAGGGCGTAAAGCTGCCTGAGGGAACTAGGAGGCTTCAAGTACCTTCTCCTAGCAGTTCTTTAAGGCTGGCTTATAGAGAAGTATTTCCTTCTGTGCAACAGAAGTGAATTCACCTGAATGACAGAGGGAACTCTTTTATTCTGATTGATGGCCACACACTGGAGAAAAAGGTGGCAGAAAGGAGGGTGGCAGAGGCCCCCCTTTCAAATGCATGGAGAGCATGGTGACAAAAATTAGTTGCACCCTTCATATTATAATAACGACCTTGGTGCTAACAGAGCCTCTAAGCTTCCTTCTGCTGATTTTTAAATCTCATGATGTAATTCTATTCATCAGAAACTAATCAAAGGCTACTCAGTCCATTGCTGTTTCAAACCAATAGATTTTGTTATTAATTCCCCTTCTGCCATCATTTAATGAATGTGAGCTGACTGGCTGGAATATTTTAAGGTCAAGAAATGTTGAGGGTGATTTCATCTCAACCATGTGATCTTCCCATCCTTTGGGTAGGAACTGCAATTTGTTTTGGTAAACTGCCTCATAATGAGTAGGAAAATATACAAATACTTGGATGAAATAGGCACTATCCTTTCTGCTGCCCTACACTGGACATCATATCTCCCAAACTAAATCCCAATCTACTAAAAAAAATGTACATATCAATTACATTCATGTGCAGGTTCCTGCCCTAAAGAAACTACAACAGCGGAATAAGGGTCAGAGGTCACAGGAGGATAAGAGCTACAGCTTCTGTGTCCTTGGGCTGGTTGCAACTGAAAAATCAGTATTTAGTTGTGTGAACTGGGATGGGCAGGAAAGAAGGTAACACTATCTACTTATGATAACCCAGACAGTAACCATCCTCTTTGGAGTCTGACACAGAATTCTTTAGATTTGAATTAGAAGAGGCACTTCTTTGATAGATTCCTTCTTGTTCCAGTTTACAGGCAACTAATCCTCACTGCATTGGATCAAACAGACGGGAATGATCAATTCAGGGAAAGCAAGCAATGCCAAGTCTGTTCAATCTTCCCTCAATGAGCAGCAGAGAAGAGGGCAGGGAAGAAAAAAACAAAGGAAAGAAAAAGAAAAAACTCAAGCATGTCTGTACGCAAGATTGCTTAGAAAAGGAAAAGATGAAAAGACAAGTTGAAATATATATCCTGGCAGGTGGAGGGGTTTGCTGTCAGAAGGAGAGGTTGAAATATAACGATGGCAAGCACACTAAGCCTTTAGGTACTGAAGCAGGCTGAAGGGAGCAAGGGCAGAGAGAATTGGCTGTGACGTCAAAACCAAAGAAATGAACAGCAACATCCAAGAAAGAGGTCTGGATTTACTTAAGTCTCCACGGTTTATGATCTATAGCAGAGTGTGATGAGCAAGTTAATTACTGCATTTAGGTAATTAAGTCTCAGAGAAACCAATACCTTCCAAAAGTCTTAATTTGTGCTGCTAGATCTTTCTAGGCTTGACTGGCAATTTGGCGAGAAGTTGCGGTGGAACTGCAGCAGACTTACAGTGGCACGAGGAAAGTTAATGAAAATGAACTAGAAATAAGATGGCCCCAGGTTTAACGGCCCTCTCCCTGCCTTTGGACATGATGTGCATAATGAGATGTCTGCTCACTTGCCAGCAGACACTTCTTCCCTCAACAACTCCATTTTGCCATCTATTCTGTTGTTCAAGGTGTGGGCACTGACTTGGCCTTCTTTGACTTTTCTTGATCCTCTTTCCTCTCACATGGTCACTCTTTCTTCCCTTTTCACCCCTCTTCCCCCCTGCATTTGTTTTGTTCAAGTCAATAATATTTGGGCATCCCAAAGGCTTATTTGAAAAATGGTTCTCCCTCTCTCCAACCCACAAACCATCCTCACGGTTTTCAGAGATCTACCCTTTCCCTGCCATGGCTGTGAACAACAGGGGCAATCATCTTTAGGGGAGAAGTAAAATGTCAGGTAGTTTCCCTCTTTTTTCCAGAAGGAACATTAACATATTCTTTATCCACAAAAGTGCCTAGATGTTAACAGTGAGATTATATTTTCCTGAATAATGGCTCTAAAATGATACCTGTATACATAGAAACACCTAACTGAAAAATATAAATTGTATGACTATGCGTATGTGTGACACCAAGCTGCATCTTCCTTGCCATAAGCAAAATGTATTAATGATTCATATTTATAAATATGTGTAGTTTTATACACACACACAACCAGACAGCATCTTCCTTATCTTTAGCAGCAAGACTAGTCCAAGTCAGGTTCACCATTAGAGATTTACTGCCCTTACCTTCATTTACAGCTCCCCAGGACATGTTCTTTTTCAAAGCTCCCTAGGTCCACTTGACATTCATTCCCAAGATATTCTCTGGTGGGAGCAGGGAGGTCCCACTTTACCCCTGAGCCCCCATGAGCCTCTTACCGCTGGAGGTGGTAGTCCAGAGCCTCCTCCTCAGTGTTCAGCAGAGCTGCTGCACGGGTCAGGAGCTGATGGCTGCAGCTTAGGGATCTCAGTTCCAACATAAGGAGGCCCAAGCAGAACATGGCTCCCATCTCCTCCAGTTCACGGGTACCAAACTGCAGACCCTGTTGGTGAAACAAAACAGTCAGCAGTGACTGTTTCTTATAAACTGAGTGGCGACAACTTGAGATTGGGAAGAAGGACTCCTGGACACATGAATATCATGGAAATTGGTCTGTGTTACATCCACATGCGGGTTTCCCAGAAGTACCCATACCAAGGCAAACATGAGCTGGTGAGGGGCAGGAAAGAGCAGGAGGTGGTAGAGATCCAGGAATCACTTCAGTCAGAGCAATAATGTTTTCATCTGCTTTTGTCTATTTGTTTGTTTTTTTGCACCAAGTTTCCAATTAAGACTGCATTGGAAATAAAGAGTTTCACTGCTGTGTGTTTAATCAATCTTAGTAAGAGATACCCTTGCTCTCCCTAAGTTTATCAATTAATGGAGAAGGGCAGGGTAACGCTTCAAATATAAATGTTGAAATTTTAAAAAATTAAACACTCACAAAAAACACATTTATTTAGAACAACCCATTCAGCATACTGAAATAATACATGAAAGCAAAGTCATGATAAATAATATACAGTATAATCTATGAAATCAAAGATACTAATAGCAATTTTTCAAAATTTATTTTTTACTTTAAAAAAAAAAATTTATCCCCTCTCCCCCAGATGGTTCTCTTTTCCTGCTCATTGTTTGCTCGCCTTCTCATGAGGTACCAGGAACCAAACCTGGGACCTCCCATATGGGTAGGGAATGCCCAACGGCCTGAGCCACACCTGCTTCCCAGTAATTGCAATTAAAACAATTTTATTAAGTACTTATTACGTGGCAGGTACTGTTCTGAGTCCTTTACTTGCATTAACTCAATGAATTCTTGCCAAAACCCCAGCAGGTAGATATTTTGTTCTCCATTCCACAGAAGGAGATACAGGCATGTAGCAGTTTGATATAATTGATGAATTCCAAAAAGAAATATTGGATTATGCTTGTAATCTGATCTGTACCTGGGCATGACTGAGTTATGATTAGGGCGTTGCATCCCCACTCCTTGGTGGGTAGGGACTCACAGATAAAAAGCATGGCAAAGAACTGAGTTGGGATTTCTGATGTTAGAGTTTGATGCTGATGACCTGGGAAGTTAGCACACAGAGGAAAGAGAAGCCAGCCCCAGGAAGTAGGGGACACTGAAGCCAGAGTAAAGCAAGCCCCAGGAATGTAGGAACCCAGGAAGCCTGAACCCCGTAGAAGGTTGGCAGTCATCTCACTCCAAATAGACTTTGGTGAGGGAAGTAACTTATGCTTTATGGCCTGATATCTGCAAGCTCCTACCCCAAATAAATACCCTTTATTAAAAAAACAACCAATTTCTGGTATTTTGCATCAGCACACCTTTGGCTGACTAATACAAGGCATAAGCTCTCACCTTTAGCAAGTAGTAGAGGTTGGTAAGTGAATTCTGGCTTGATTACTCTTTTAAAGTGCTATCCATTTACAAGGATGGATTCTGTATTATGTGTTAAGACAGAAAGTACATGGTTTTTAAAATTAGATTGGAATTGGGTTTGAATCCTGGTTTCACCACTTCCTGGCTGTATATTCTCAGACTTGGTAAATTCTATTAGCCTGAATTTTCTCATCTTTAAAATGGGATTGTAAATCTTCCTTCCAGATACCTAAGCGTCTGATGATAAGAATGTCTCAAAATCCCCACAATATTGATCAACATTAGCTCAATGTCTCTTTACCTTTTCCTATTAAAGACATAACAATTCAATGGGGCCCTGAAGTCTTCATGTTTATAAAGTACATTTCACTTTAAAAACAATAAAAGGAATAAATAGCTGAATATTATTTTAATAAAAAACAGATTTTCACATCCAAAAAATGATATATTTTAGAGGACAAGAACAGGGCAGTAAGAATCCAAAGACTGGCTATGAGTCTTGGAGGCAAAGCAGATTTCCAAACTGGGAAGTCTTAAGGCTCACAAAAGAACTTCTAGGTAAAAGGATAAGAAAAGGAGAAAGTCCAATTTATTTCGGCTGTTTGAAATTTGGATTTGTTACATGTTTTGACACCTGCTTTCCTAAAGATAGGGGACAGTTCAGAGTTGAAGGAAATCTGTTCCTCTATAAACAACAGCAGTAGGAAAGAAAGAGTTGTTTAACAAGTTATTTTTCTTAAGTCAAAAGAAAAGATCACTTTTTAAAGAGAGGAAAAACCCTTTCCAAGTGCTAAAGCTGAAAGGTCTAATTCTTTTACCCATCCTGCTTTCCTGGCTGCTTTTCTTCATTCTAGAATGGCTGCCTGGTTGGGAAAAAATGAAGTAAAGGTCACACTCTCCTCCTCAATCAGCTCCCTTGCTGGTGGCATGTAAGAGTAGACAAAGAATTAGAACAAGGCTCTGTTCCCTCAGGGGCAGGCAGCACACGTTATACACATTTGTAACATTTGTAACACCAAATCTTGTAGCACACACAACAGCTGTTATATAGCATATCATCAATATATGATAAACAAATAAGTTGATGGCTATAAAGGTGGCTATGGAAAGGCATGGATGGACCATCTCCTGGATACATATTTTATTTATCAAGTGGAATTTTAACGTCTCTGGGTAGTGAGTCAGGGTGTCTTTAAATTATGTTCTCCAACTGTCAAATGTCATTAGCATTATTTTTTTCACCCAAGAGGAGTCATTCGTATCTCTGGATATGGTCAGAAAACAGGTACATAAAATTCAGAAATTCCGACCTCTACTTTGGTTAGTTATCATGGGTTGATAGTAGGAAAGTTATAAATAGTTGGTTTTGGATTCATTTAAAAGTGAATCTTATTAAAATAAAAAACCAACTCTCTTCACCCATCTTACAGCTTAGATGTATTAATTAGAATTTTTTCCCCACAGACAATAACAGAAAATCTGACTGTAGGGGCTTTAAAAAAATGGTGTTTTATTTTTCATATGTAATAAGTTTTTTGGAGGTACAAGGTTCATACCATTATTTCAGCGGCTTTAAAAACTCAGGGCCTCTCTCTCTGCAATTCTCCTTGTGATTCTAAGACAACTGATATGATCCAGTTAGTATATATTCATTCAAGGAAGGAAAAAGAGAAAATGGGAGAAGGAGGCACCAACAGACTCGTGCTTAAGTTTTATCGGCCAGAGCTGTGTAATAAGAGTCACGTCCAGCTCTAAGAGGGTCTGGGAACTGAATGTTTTCATTTGTTCAATCTCTTTAAAGAGACAGGTAAGAGAGAAGAGGATTAGAAATGAGTTTTGGTTGAATCAACAAACAATGTCTGCCACACATGGGTATTCAGATACCAATATAGTTAGGCATCACATTAGCAAAACTCTTCACGTTTGTTTTCATTTTTACTGATAATCTATCCCAAATGAAGTAAAATTCACAGACATTTGACTCTGATATTGGCTACTAGTCTCATCATCAAACAAGTTTTAAATATCATCAATATGTGGAGAATATATATATTATTGCCAAACATCATTTATTGATAAGACAAAAAAGAGACCACAAAATAAGTTTTAAAAGTGTAAGCACTGATCATTGGTGAGCAAAAAAGAAAAAAAATAACAAAAAACATGGGGAAATATTCTTTCATTATTTATATAAAGGTGCCTTTTACAACCAGCAAATTGGCAGATACATATTCAAATTTATAATACATAGTGTTGACACTTATGATAAAGCTGGTACTTATCAAAATGCCTGGTGGAAGTGTAATTTGATTCATACCTTTTGGGTAATAACTCAATGACATTTGACATGGTAATGCCACTTCTGAGAATTTTTCCTAAAAACTAATTCAAAACAGGAGTGGCACTACCTGCATTATTTTTATTGTTCAAGTGTTATATATAATAATTGAAATTCGTGTGGGCAAAACCCTTAATATCTACTTAATAAGAGAAGAATGGTTAAAGAAATTATAATGGAAAAATTTGGTGGAATTTAATGAAACTATTAAAATGATAATTATAAAGACCATTTAGCAATATGGAAAATGCTTATGATTTAATGATAGATGACACAAAAAGAGCAAAGGTGCAAAGCATGTAATGTGATTCCTGGCTAACATTTGACATTGAAGGCAAAGATGGCTAATTCCCCCTTCCAGACTTTATTAGTATGATTCAAAAGCAGAATACAAAAATTTTTGAATAGAGGATAATATTATCAATGGAGACATATACATACCAAAAACTTTAAGGAGTTACTGCTATCCTGGGGGAACAAAATAAATAAATCAATAGTATACTAATAAATGAGTGGTAGAATTCCTTTTAGCCATTAGTAAGTAATTTACTTTGTCTTTATATTCTGAAGTTAATGTAGATTTATTTCATTAATTTTACTTGGAATTTGTTGGGTTTCATGATTCTAAATGTTGATGCCTTTCATCAATTCTATAAAATGTCTGCCCATTATCTATTTGAATATTGCATAACCTTCATCCCCTGTCAAGGAAATCAAAGATAAGCCTAAAATTCCTACTAATTCTACTATTTCTTTTTCACTTTGTCCTCTATATCTCTTAACTCTGGTAGTTTCTTTCTTTTACTGTAATAAATTCTAAGTAACTTTTCCATATCCATGTTCTATTTTAATAATTCTCTTTCCAGTTGTATTGAATCTGCTCTTTGATTCATCCCTCTTTAAAAAAAATAAAACTGCCTCTCATTATTCATATTTGCCAAAAGTTGGAAATAACCCAGGTGTCCATCAATTGATGAATGGATAAACAAATTGTGGTATATACATACAATGGAATATTATACAGTGGTAAGAAGAAATGAAGTCATGAAACACATGAAAATATGGATGAACCTGGAGGACATTATGTTGAGTGAAGCAAACCAGACACAAAAGGACAAATACTTTATGACTAAGCTATAATGAAGTAAATATATTATGTAAACTCATGGAATTAATAATTAGAATCTAGGTCACCAGCAAACAGAATAATGGTAGAGAATGGAAAGCTGAGGGTTAATCTGTGCAGAATTTGTTAAAAGATTGCTTGTAAATCTTCAGAAATGAATGATAATGGTGAGAGTACATCATGGTGTTTGTGACGAGCAGAGATATAACTTGGGTGGACAGTGGTTGAAAGGGAAAGTCTAAGGACATATATATTACTAGAAGGAAAACTAAAAATGCAACATGGGACTATATAAATAGTGAAATCTTATGTAAAATATGAATATAGTTGCATATACAAGACTTGTACAAAATAAAATACAAATATACTAGAGAGAAGGAAACAGAATAGCAGCTATGTATGTAAGGGAAGCATAGAGAGATTGAGAGGTGATAAGTTTTGTTTGCTTGGTTTTTGTGGGTTTTTTTATTATTATTATCATTACTGGAATAATGAAAATTCTTTAAAAATGATCAAAGTGATAAATGCACAACTATGTGATTATACTGAATACCACCGATTGTACACTTTGGAAGGATTTATGCTTTATTAATATGTATCAATAAAATTTATTTGTTAAAAAATCTGCCTTTGAAAAGCTATAAATATAGATATTTTTATATTCTACACCTGATTATTCCTGCATCTGCAGTCTCAGTGTGTGTGAATCCATAGTTTGACTTTTCTGTTGACTGTCAATAATTTTGGTTTGTTTACCTTATTTTTTCAATTGTATATCCATATTTTTTTTAACTGTAAAGAAAATCTTTGTGGATTAGCTTTAATATTCTTTCCTCCATTTTTGTCCCAAAACCCAAGCTAGGAGCAGACAGCAGTTAGTATTTTCCTTCTTTTTCTTGGCTTCTATTATGACAACCTTATTATCTGAGTCTGAAATAACAAATAGAAGTAGGTCATTTTTCCTTAATCTGTTCTACATTTATTATTCATATATTTCACTTGTTATTTTAATCTACATTTCCCTTGAGATATTAGAAAACTCCTTGAAGATGTCTTCTGGGAGAGAAATAAAATAAATCTTAAAAAAAAAAAGATGTCTTCTATGTCATGGTTTTTATTTTCTGCATTGAACAGTCTGTTAACTCTTTATTTTGGCTTTTAATTTAGAAGTTGTGTTTTCCATCTCTATAGTGTGGTCTCTTCTATCTCTTATTATTCTTTTCATATCTTTTGCTATACTTTGACCAATGCAATATGCTCTTGACTCTTACAGAGAATATAAAACAAGAAATTTCCTATATATTTCACATTTCTGGCAGTAAATCTATTTCATAAAATGACATTTGTTTGGTGTTGTCAGTGTGTGGCCCTTTTTTTGGGACCACATATTTCTTCATAGTTTTATTATCTTCTGAGTATTTTTACTGATGGTGTTCAATGATGTCCAGTTTCATAAAAAGAGATGGACTGTTCCAGAGGTTATTGTAGGTCTTTTGGGGAAGATACCACCACTACCTGCTTATAGCTTGGGTTTTGAGACAAATATGAGCCCAAACAAGGATTGAGGACAAGTGGAGACCACCATACCAATAAAGCTTGGCCCTCCAAAAGTGACACCTACGATGAATAAAGTAGTGAAATCAGTCTGTGAAGGGAGAAAGTAGGGACACTTGACTATGCTGTTTAAGTTCAGAAATAGGAATATATAAAAAGAACTATATAACATGTTCTAAGCATTTTTCTTAAGGCATTGAGATGGTATCATTAGGAAATCTATTAATATAAACACAAATACACCAACAGTAAATGGAAGGGAAGAACAAAACAGAATCTTCTGGGTGGATGCTGAAAGGACATTTCATGAAATTCAGCATCCATTTCTGACATGATTCTTGGTATATGAGGCCTGCCAGGGCACTTTATAAACCTGGAAGCCAACATGGCATGATGGTTACAAGCACAGGCTCTGGGGCCCAGATTGCTGGGTCTTCGATCCCAGGTTGGCCTCTTATGGACTGTATAATGTTAAGGTAGTCATTTGGCCTCTCAGTGTCTCAGTTTTCTCATCTGTAAAATGGGATAATAACAATAATAACTACTTTGTGGGGCTGCTATATAAGATTTGGATCAGTACTTGGCCTACTGCACATTAGATAAGTTTTGTGCTTATTTTTATATAAAAACTAAGCAAATGTGTAAGTCTGTAAGTATGAAAGTGTTTTTTATTACCGAATACTTATATAAAACCAAATGTCAAATTCACACTCGACTGTAATACAGAAGAACTGAAGAACATTGATACAAAGGCAGTGGTCACCAGAGGTTCTGAGAAGAAGGAAAAAGAAAAATAGATGTAACATGGGGGCATTTTTGGGACATTGAAGTTTTCCTGCATGACATTGCAATGATGGATAGGCCATTATACATTTTGTCAAAACCTATAAAATTGTGCAGTGTAAAGTATAAGCCATAATGTAAAATATAGACTATGGCTAGTAGAAATGCTTCAATATGTGTTCATTATTCATAACAAATGTGCCACACTAATGAAAGAGTTGTTGGGGGGAGGACTGAGGGAGGTAGTATATGGGAATTTCCTATATTTTCAATATAACATTTATATAACCTAAAGAGCCTTTAAAAATAAAGAGGAAAAAAAAACTATGACCAAAACAAGGATCCTTGCCTTCACCATGTATTATTTACCATTATTTCACAAGTTCCAGGCAATTCAGTAAGAAAAAATGGCATGCATATTAGAAAGGAAGGAACCACATTATCATTATTTGAAGACGGATTATGTAGCAAAACAAACCAAAGGAATCAAATGAAACAGAAAATCCATTAGATATAAGGCAAGAACTGGGTAAGTGGACAGGTTACAAATTAAATGTACAAAAATCAATTTTCTTTCTATAAACCAACAAAATAAATTAGTAAATGTAATAAAATTCTATTCACAATAACAACATGACTATAAATGATCTATGACTGGAATAAATAATAAATATCCAAGGGTTATATGATAAAAGTCCCAGAAGTTTATCAAAAGATAATAAAAATTTAAATAAGTGAAGAAATATAATGATTTCTGGGAAAGCAAGGCCCAACAGTGGGCTGTATCAGTTCTCCTCATATTTATCTATAAAAGCTAAGGAAATCAAAGCACCAATGCAGATTTTCCAACTTAGCAAACTAATTCTACTTTAAAACAATACATGGCAAGAATATCCAAGAATAATGCTGGAATAAAGAATAAGGACTGTGGTTTTTCCCTTACAGGTATGAAAAAGCTCTTGTAGCAGCCAGAGTGTTTAAATTTTCATGGTATTGATGCAAAACAAGACAAGCAGATCAAGGGAAGAGTATAGAAAGCACAAGATAAAACCCTGGAATATATAAGAATTTGAATGTAATAAAGGGGACTTTCAAATCAGCAAGAATGGATTTTAATGAAGATAAAGCAAAAGCTACTGCTTAACAGTTTAGAGGAAATGTCACACAATTATAGAAGCCCATATAATTAAAGGGTTAAATGTTCAAAGAATTAAGTCATAAGAAAAGAGAATAAAATAGAAATTCATATTTTTTTATCATCTCTAAACCAGGAGAAGCTCTTTTAATGCAATCCTCAAAGGAAGAAACCATAGAGGAAAATATTAATGATTGCCTAAATAAAAATTAAAAGATATCTGAATAGCCTTAAATATCACAAACCTAAACTGAAATGCTAATAAAATGAATAGAACTGTAATGAATGAAAAAAAAAAACACTTCATTTTGATGTAAAATTCAAATTAATAAATAAAATAGCATGATTTGCTTCCCAATTCAGGGTTACCCTTGACAATTTATAATGCTTTGCTGGCAAAGAAGTGGCATTATCAAATTGTGTTACTGGTGAAATTACATGTCACCACAGGATTTCAAAGACAAATCAGAAATAAGTTTCAAAAGCCTTAAAATCCAGAGATCCAAGTCCCCTGAGTACACACCAACCCCAGTGCCAAACACAGGTTCAGTAAAAGTGACAGAAGAGGCTTGTGTAGAAAGGCCACACCTGAGTCCAACTCCATCACACTCAGGAACACAAATTCCAAAGAGGGTTCACTGACATGGCACTGAACTCCAGAGTCATCTGCAATGACCATAGAACCCATGGGTCTCCATAGCCCTCAGGAGAGCCAGTACCTGGGGTTGCATCTACTTTGGCTATCTCTGGGGTCCTGCTGAGGTGTGCATAAGCATGACCTCTCTGATGACCTCCTGACTCTTTTTTGAAGACAGCCATATAAACTCATTTGTCTTTGCCATTTCCCCCTTTTATTCAAGGTCAAAAAGCAGTTTTTAACACATGATCCTACATGTAGGCTGAGATATTCTGCTGGTCTGAGTTGACTGCCCATGTGCCAGCTGAACCCTGAGCCTCAGCAGAGTTGCAACTCCTGCCCTCTGGTTCATTGGACTTACCCAGGTCAGCTAACAGGGAAGTGAAGATGGTCAACCATCACACCAGGGAACCGAGAGTGCCTACAACTGCAAGCAGGAGAATCATATCCATCAGCCATGTGGGATCTAAGCCCCTCTCCATATAAAGATGGAGTGAACATCACCATCCCAGGGTCCACAGGATGAAGGAATAAAATATGGATTAGAGTGGATTTACTGGTATTCTACTATGGAACTAGTGTGACTAGTAATGGAAGGAATTGTAGCATTGATGTGGAGAAAGTGGCCATGGCAGTTGCTGAAGGCAGGGAGAAAAAGGAGGAGATGGGATGTGGGGGCATTTTCGGGACTTGGAGTTATCCTAAATGATATTGCAGGGACAGAAACTGGACATTATATGTCCTGTGATAGCCCACTGAATGTACTGGCGGAGAGTGTAAACTACGATGTAAACTATTGTCCATGTGATACAGCAGTGCTCCAAGGTGTATTCACCAAATGCAGTGAATATGCCACAATGATGGGGAGGTTGTTGGTGTGGGAGGAGTGGGGTGAGGGGGCTGGAGAGTATATGGAAACCTCATATTTTTTTAATGTAACATTTTTTGTGATCTATGTATCTTCAAATAAATACAATAAAAAAATTGATGGGGGTGGGGCGGTGGGGAGTGGGGTATATGGGATGGGAACCTGTTATGTTTTTAAATGTAATGTTTTGTGTGATCTATTAACTTTAAAAAAAGAAAATTAAAAAATATAAATAAATAAATAATTTTTAAAAGCCTTAATGTGCTTAATCTCTTGGAGTTAACATTTTAAATTCTAGTTATTAATCTTAAGAAAAAATCACAGAATGAGTTACAGAGAAAATCCTAAACGTACTTCACTACATTACTAAATAAACTTGAGTATTCTCCTCATGGAATATTAAATACCATGATGCTTTTGAATAGGCAGTGCCATTGGAATATTCATGATACAGTGTTAGAGTGTAAGAAATTGAATATCATACAGTATATCCATTATGATCTCAGTTTTATTTTAAACAGTTCAAAAGATAGAAATAACCCAAAATGTTAATACTTGGTCAGCAATGCCTGGTGAAGTTACATGATTTAAATTTTTCCTTTGTGTATTTTCCTAATTTTAATCACAAAAAATTAGTAATATGACTTTTCTACTTACATTTCCTTAGGCAATTCATGAAAGCTTGGAAAAGTAGTATAGAAATATATTATTTTATAAAATATGTAGTTTAAATTTTATAAGTAAAATTAAATTCAAAATTAACTTTTGTACATTGTTAAATTAAATTTAAATTAAAGCATTTGATTCAAATATTTGAAAAAATGGCAAGAGAGAAAGCAGATTTCTTGATAACTGTTCCTTCCTTCATACTCACTACCTTCTTCACACTTACAACATGCCATCCCCTAAATTTTCCTTAATTTTTTTGTCACTAGGCCTGAGTCTATTTTACTTTTCTAACAAACATCCTGTAATTTAAAGTCTAGCTTTAAAAATATAGCAAGGAGAAATCTATTCCCCTAGTATTAATCCTAGACAATTCTCAGAATAGTTACAAAGTGTCCAGCCAGAGCTGGGAGATGGTGATTTCAGGAGTTTTAAACAGGTTTGGAGAAGCTCTAGATACGAATTAAGTTTGTGCATCCCATACCTTGACAAAAACCCAGCAGAAAAGTTAACACTGAGCCAATCCAGCCATGCAGATATGTGAACCCTAATAGGTGACCGAGAAGAAAGCAAGATGGCTGGTGGATGGGCTCAGCTTCCCTGCTTATCGATCCCATCAAGTGGACTCTAACACTTTCATGCTGAGGAACAAATCAATCACGAAGCATGCTGATGACCCTGCCAGTCTCCACCTGACGGGCTCATTTTGCACAAAGTCCTCTCTGTGCCCATCCTTTCAGCCCAAGCTTCCTAATCCATTACTGACAATTGTTTCCCTAGTAACTGCAAAAAGGTCCCTATATTCACTGGAGCAGCAGGGCTGAAGTTGTGCGCTGGATTTCAAATTGGTCCTTCATTTGTGCTGGACCTTCCCTGGGTCTTTGTTGAAGAATTTGTATCTAAGCCATGAGTGACCACTGCAGACAGCTAATTCCTCTGTGACTGCTTTTCCTCATCTTTCTGGGACCTGGCCTATGTGTAAAAGTGAATCGGTGACCGCATCATTAGATCGGAGGGATCTTCTCAAGCTTAACTCTCCATTTTATAGACGCCCCAACTGACAATGCTTTGCACAAGGTTATGTAGTTACTTACCAGTGGAGCCAGGTTACAAATGAAAGTCTCTTGACTATAATCAAATGCCGGTTTCAATTCACAAGACCTTCAATTTTACCTTACGTGTTTAAGAAAAGCTTTGGAGCTCTGAAAGTCACCCTTTCTTATAGTTATGAGCCCCAGAGTCCTACCTTTCCAGACTTCCCATTCCCTCCCACATGGCCCCACTAAAATCCCTGGGGTCTCACCCAATATGGCATGAGGGATGTGCCCAAGACCATCCCTGGTCTGAGCAGGATGTGGCCCTCCTCCTCTATTTCTATCCCTGTCCCTGTGCTCACCTTCTCTGCCCTCTGATCCTTCAGCTCTGCCCCTTGGCTTCTGAAACTAACCTCAGGCTATCCTTATTTGACGACTAGCTGTGTTAACCTTTCTAACCCTGATCCTCTGTGGGCTCTCTCAGACCTAATTTTGAACTTCCCCTTTAGTTCCACAAAGCAATGATGGGGATGAGTACTATGAGTTACAGACAACATTTTGAGAAATTGATCTGACAAGGGCAATGCCCAATTAGAACAGAGGCTGGCCATAGCAATGGAGCACAGTCATGCTTTGCTAGGCTTTCCTCCTTTAGTTTTTCTCAGTGAGGACCTGGGGGATCATGGAAGTAGGAGAAAAAGAAAGTGAAGAGGTGAGTGGGAGCTTGTTTGGTGGGCATGAGGCAGTGACTGTTAACCTATAGATAGGAAAGTTTTTTAATACCTGACAATCGGCATGGTCATACTGGTACACACCAGTGGAACATCAGCCCTAACCAAGACCCAGGCCATCAGGACCCACACAAGCCCAGGCAAGTGCCCCAGTCTCCTTGTGACATAAGGAAGAGGAAACAAAAATCACAACTATCTTCAAAAAGGCAGTGTAGCTTTAAAGTGAAACAGCCCCTCCCATTGTTTGTACAGATGTTGTGTCTACCAGGAGCATGATCTACCAGACCTGCTTTCACAGGTCAGGCCAGAGAACTCCTAGTTGTTGCTGGGGCTGGGCATTTTGATAATACTCAAGTCTACTGCTTCTCAAAGTGGGGTCCCCAGACTAGTACCTGCCTGTGATTTGTTTGTGGACTCTTATCTGTGATGAAATGAGGCCTGAGCCAGAATGTAAATTAATTATATAACTAAACAGGTTTTGAGTTCTGCTGACTTTATCAATAAAGAAAGTGCTTATGCATTTATATTCTGGAGCAAGCTCCTTAAATCATTATAGCAACAAATGGGTCCATAGTTCGTGGACTTTGAGTCTCCAGAATTAGCCCCCAGCAAGGACTCTCTACTTTGAGTAGTACAAAGAGAATCTTTTAGAAGTCAGAGAGACCAGGGTCTAATTCCCAACTCTGCTACTTCCTATCCAAATAGCCAAGTTCAGATTATATAACCTCTCAAAACACAACTCCCTCATCCTTAAAATGGGAAATTATTCCCAATCTCTTTAGCACTGATAAAAAAATTAAATGATATGTAATATGCTTCTGTCCAGCACAGAGGCATAGAGGCACAGAGTGCTCCATAAATGAGAAATCCAGGCTTTTTTTTTTCACATTTGATATCACATACAAGTGCTTACTTATGCAAAAATGCACATATATAAATACCACTTATCTTTGCTTAGTTTAGATTCACTTCCTTCCAAATGAAAGCCTTTATTTTCCTCCAATTTTACCTGGTCGATATAATATGAAAAAAACAAAACAAAACAAACACAGTGATACAAAATGTTGAGTACAGACATTTAAAGGAGCCTGGAGCTTTTTTCTATCAAGTAAAGTTACTGAATATGGTGAGACATAAGAATAATACTCGTAATATATATAATTTATATAGAAAGTGGAAGTTGAGCTGAATAAAGAAAACACAGAATGTAGAACAAAGAAGAGAAAAATCTTCCCCAAAGGAACAGTCATTTGATTAGTTGGACAAATCAGTTAGCAAGTGTGATGGAGCAAGGTGACAGTCTCAGAGGAAACAGAGGGCCTGCGTGTGGACCCTGCACTCCAGCAGGACCTGAGCATCATAACTCAGAAGCCTAGATCAGCTTATTTGGGGACCATGCTTGCTCTCCCCACATTAGTTTAACTGAGTTTCACCTACCAGTAGGGGTTATGGGACAATCGATGATTCCCCTCAAATCGCATGCAAATTTTCACATTGGCATCTTTTAGGAGAAAGTGTCTCTGGCTTCTTTATAGGGACTTCTTTAAAGAGTTAAAACATGACTAGATCAGCATTAACATCACCAGCAGAGAATTATGAACATCTGCTGTCTACTGACCCATTCAACATTTATTTAGCTTTGGTCATATAGATGACCTTGTGCTGGGAGTTGTGAAGAAAGAAGCATGGCCCCATGTTCCAAGGGTGGCTCTCATGCCTGCCGCCCCCAAAAAGGCAGTCATCACTGTTACATCTCTAGTCCCATTTCTGGCACAGAGGGCAGCCTTTAGAGTGCAAAGGTAGGCATTTAGAGGATCATAGAAAGGATATGGGAAAAAAAGGTCAATCATCAAGGCTCCAGAAACTCAATAGATAAGGTGAAGGCAGGACCTACAGTGAAAATGGCAAGCACATTGGATGTTGAGTGTTTCCAATAACTGCCCTTGCTTAGGCTGGAGTTCAGAACATACATGCCTACAGACATGCTTTGTTTAGCAACAATGCTTGTTCCTACACCGTGCTTTAAGGTGGTATAACTAGGCCAATATAGTAATATAAGTGGTAAAGAATATATTGTTTTATACTTCCCCAACTCCTTGAATTTATGGTTTCTGCCTGGCTTGTGTAGGTATTTAAGTTCTGAGTATTTCTAGACAGTAAAAATCTCCTTCTTTGAAATGTTTCTTCTTTTCCTTCAAGCTTTGCTTAATGGATTACTCTTGGAAGCGATGAAGTGGAGAAAACAAACAGAAACAGTAAGAGTGGCTAATATGCATTAAGGCTTGCAAATGTATGTGTGGTTATGATTTGAGGTTATGATCCAAAAGACAATATCTGACCAAAGCAATATAGCAACTTTATATTAAGTTCAGTAAATGAGGCCTGACCAGATGCAGAGAAAAATAATAATTCAGGGCTTAAAAGCAATGGAATTGCAGTTTAAAACTCTCATATTGAGTTGATAAGTAAATTAAGAAATAGTGGTTAATTTAAGAATGTTCGAACTGAAAAGTCAATAAGAAGACCGTATTAGCAACACTGGATTATTAACACCATTGACTGTAAGAAAAAAACAAAAGAAAATTTCTTAATTCTTCCAAAAATTTGCTCTGTTTTTCAGCAAATGGTATGTAACAAACCGCAAATAGGTCTGAAATGATGATATATGTCAGTGTATTTTAAAGCATGCACATGACAAAGCAAAGCGTTTTGATTATTCTGAAAGGAAATTCATTGATTTATTTGTTTCATAAATTTACTCATGTGCAAAACCATGAAGGGATATGTTGTCTAGAGCTTTAGGTGGAAACCCTGCTTAGTGGGCCAGGACTGCTGCAACACAGTACCACAAATGAGGTGGCTTAAATAACAGAAAGGTATTGCCTCACAATTCTGGAGGCCAGAAGTTAGAAATCGAGATGTCCAGGTGTGGCCAGGGCCAAAGTTCATGGTGTTCCTTGGTTACTTGTGGCAGCATAGCTCAATGTCTGCCTCCTTCTCATGGCCATCTTCCTCTATATGTTTCTCCAAATAGCCTCTCCTCACAAGGACACCAGCCACGCTGGATTAGGACCTGACCTAATCCAATTTGGTCTCATCTTAACCAGTAACAACTTCAAAGATCCTATTTACAAATCCTCTCACATTCACAGGTCCTGGGGTTGAGACTTGAACAAGTCTTTTGGGGGGTGTAGCAGTTTGATATAATTGATGAATTCCAAAAAGAAATATTGGATTATGCTTGTAATTTGATCTGTACCTGGGCATGACTGAGTTCTGATTAGGGCATTGACTTCCTGCCCCTTGGTGGGTGGGGACTCACAGATAAAAGGCATGGCCAAGGACAGAGTTAGGGGCTTTTAATTTTGAAGTTTTGATGTTGGAGTTTGATGCTGAAGACTTAAACTGGAGCCCTAGGAAATCAGCATGCAGAGGAAAGAGAAGCCAGCCCCAGGAAGGAAGGAACATTAAAGCCAGAGGAAAGCAAGCCCCAGGAACATAGGAACCCAGGAAGCCTGAACCCTCGCAGATGTTGGCAGCCATCTTGCTCCAAATAGACTTTGAGGGAAGTAACTTATGCTTTATGGCCTAGTATCTATAAGCTCCTACCCCAAATAAATATCCTTTATAAACACCAACCAATTTGTGGTATTTTGCATCAGCACCCCTTTGGCTGACTAATATGGGGTGGGGGGAGGGGGACACAGTGCAATTTATAACAGGTCCAAACAGTTTTTCCTTGAACGTGCTTCTTGGCCCAGGTGAGGGCGGGAAGCCTCTGGTCCAGCTGCACATGTAGATCTTTTCAGGTGAAAATAAAGAGGCTGCATTTCCTCCTGTCCCCTGCTCCCTGCCTAGAGTGCAGAACTGACATATTCTGCAGGAATCCTCTTTCCTGTGGGCCAGAGTAATTCTAAACACTTTTGGTTCTGCTTACCAGATAAAGGAACATGTTAAATTCTTATCAATCCAAGAGTTGCCAAGCAGGGAGTACAAACACTGCCTATGGCTTTGCAATTCCCTGGGGTTGGCATCCATGTAGACGGACCTTCAGAATCCATTGGCAGAGAAATAATAATAATAGTAGTAATAAAAACAGTAACTGAGCTGAACACTGTCAGGTTGTAATTGCTCTGGCAACAGAGAATACAGTCCTACCTTAGGCCCACGTGGCTTTGATACCAAGTACTCAGGAGGGAACAGCTGGAAACCCAGCAAGCAGAATAATTGTTTGCAGATTTTGTTCACTTCAAACAGGGAGAAATGTTTTCTTTTTCAGAGGAACCCTTCCCAATCAGTCCTGTCTCCTCCTTCCTGTCTCCAACCTTGTTGAGCTTTCTCATTCTTATAAAAGGGAGTGTTGAGTTACGTGGAGCCTGTGTTTGGCTAAGGTCCTGGGATGTATCAACAATGAAAGGGACTTAGAAGTTGAAGATGAAGCAGCAGGTAGCAAAAGATAGGAACATGTTGATGAAATTCTGCAAAAAAGGTGGCTGACGCCAAATCCAGGAGAAAGAACCCTGATAATGTGTGTGTCAATGAGGAGGCAACAGATACACCTGGGCTTCAGCACCTGGACCTTCAGTGTCCTAGACTTTAGCAGGGTCTCATTTTATGGAAATTTAAAAACTCTCCTTGCATCAAATCATCTCCAACCATTCTTGAGAGTCTTTGTAATAATAATTCTTTAGAATACCCATGAATAAGCAAATTTGATGCTCTGTCTTACTTTACCTAGCAATGCATTACAACTACATGACCATTCAGTGAAGTTTGGGGCAGGAAAGAATGGGACACAGAACAGGTAAATCCTGGAACAAGGATCAGGAACCTGGAACTCTTCAGACTTTCTGTGGTCCTCTTGGACATGGAAGGGGAAGGAGGTTGGAAAGAAATGACGCAGGGAACTTTCTTAATTATAAAATCTTGGTTTATTTCAGTCTTAGCATGCATTTCCCTTTGCTTTCTGTATAAAACAAACAGCAAACCAATGTGTGTGCTGCTAGTTCAAAGGGAAGATTACCATAACCCAATGGTTGAACCCACATGAGGTTTGAAGGTACATCACAAGCATCATTCTTCCATATAATATGGAAGCAGACTTCCTCTTTCTCCTGTATGAACTATATAGAAGAAGATCAAAATAGAAATATCCTGTGAAATAGGTACACAGACATTTAAAACTTTGTTCAAAGGCAAGGTTTCTAGTCAAGTTTGGCAGGAAATAGCAACTTGAATGGGGCTAGAGGACAGGCAAGAAGAGTCACTTACTGCTTTTTGGATCCCTCTGGGGTTTGACCCAAGGGAGAGGTAATAAGGGGAAAGATTCAGTGTCATGTGGTAGGTACAACTCCCCTCTGATGCAGGGCCCTTTGCAAGAAGATGTACAATTGCTGATTTGTGAAGTTTCCTATCACTGGGTCTTCTCACCTCTAGGTTTCTTTTTATATATATATTTTTTAATGTATAAACATGTGATTGATTGATTTTTACTTTTATCTTTTTTTAAAAGATACATAGATCACATAAAATGTTACATTAAAAAATAAAAGAAAAAATATAAGAGGTTCCCATTTTCCACCCCCCACTCCTCCCATATCAACAACCTCTTTCACTTGTGTGGCATAGTCATTGCATTTGGTGCATACATTTTGGAGCACCACTATAGCACATGGACTATAGTTTACACTGTAGTTTACACTCTCTCCCAGTCCATTCAGTGGGTTATGGAAGGACAGATAATGTCCTGCATCTGTACCTGCAATGTCATTCAGGACAACTCCAAGTCCTGAAAATGCTCCCATATCACACCTCTTCTTCCCTCTCCCTGCGCTCAGCAACTGTCTCCACATCAGTGATCAGTTTCTTCCATTGCTAGAGTCACAATAACTCTATAGTAGAATACCAGTAACAGCCTTTTTGATGTGGCAAAACACATCTCTATTTCAGATGGTTACTTTAGACCAAGCATCTACCTCTCACTTGTTGCCTTTGGTTTTTCTTTACCACTCCAGGGGGTTCCATTGGATGGGGTCTGAGATGACGCACTGTGGATTCTGATTCTGAAAATTCTGATTTTTTTCTGGCTACACTTTTTAATATTCAGCAAGCTTTTATATCTGGGGACTTCAGTAGTAATTTTAACTCCTGTTTATACCATGGATCTCCCCTAACACTGTGGATTTTCTGTATGAGTTAGGAGATTTGCACAGATCCCCCAGTCCCTTATACAAACTTATTTATGAAAAATCCAGTAGCTGACCTTTTTGAGGTCCACTGTTTCTGATCAGATGGAAACAAGATTCTAAGGGATTTTCAGGACAATTGGACTAGCAGTTGCTCCTTTCTATTCCTCTGACCATGGAGTAAACTATTATGCTGATGACCATGAGACACCAAAGAGCTTGTAGGTGCAGTCCCCTTGAATCCTCTTATTCATTTTAGATCATATAAAAAAGACTGAGTTGCATTTTTTAAAAGATCATAATTACATGGACAAATATATATGGATTTTAAAGCAGGCACACAGTGAAAAGTTAGGGCATTCTGATCATTCTGAAAACAAAGACTTCTAAATTATTTCCTTAGTTCCCAAACTAAGTTCCTCAAGGAGAATTGTTATTTTTTGTTGGTTTAGGGAAAGTGATTTACCCTATGAATAATTCTATCCTGGCTCTTTCCTCAGACTCTAGTATAGATTAAGCATTGATTGGTATTTGCTGAATAAATCTTGAGGTTCCCACTGAACACCTTCTATCAGGCATTGGCTAACAACTGTAAAGGCAGTATCTCCAATTTTCATCGCAATCTTCTAAAGGATGGTATTATCATTTCCATTTTACTACCAAGAAGACAGGGGACATACAGAACCACATACCTAGTAAAAGAATACACACTTGCTAAGCACCAGACTTGAGATTTGAAACCAGAATTGCCTTGCTCTGAAGCTCACTTGGTTTAACAATACCTGGACCTTTTATGGCCAAGTTATTTTACTTTGAATTTTCTATTTTGAAATACTTTCAAACTTGCAGGATATTTACACATAGCACAAACACCAGACAAAGAACTTCTGTAAAGCCCTATCACTACTCCCAGATACCCAGATTCACCAATTTTTTTTAACATTTTGCACATTTTGTTGTATCCATCCATCCATCAGTCCATTTTCTGATCATAAGTTTAGGTTGTGTATACCATGCACCCTGAATATTCAATACTGCCATGAATATTCCCTAGGAGCAAGTATATGGTTTGAAGCTGTATGTACTCCAGAAAGACATGTTCTTAAACCTAACCCATTCATGTGAGTATGAACCCAATTTAAGTCAGATCATTTAATGAAATTACTTCAGTTAAGTTTTGGCCCAGCCCAATGAGGATGGGTCTTAATGCTGTTACTGGAGTCCTTTATAAGAGAAATAAAATTTAGAGAGAGAGAGCCACAGGGAGCAAGAAGCTGAACATTAACAGAACCCAGAAGAGAATGGAGACACCACTATGTGCACTACCATGTGATGAGCTCAGAACCAAAGATCACCAGAAGCCAGCCCCAGAATATCACAGTCTTTGGTAAGAAAGCACAGCCTTCATGACTCGTTGACTTGAACTTTTTCCAAACCTTGAACCATGAGCTTAACCCAACCCGTTTCATGATATTTGCTTGAGCAACCCAGGAAACTAAAATACCACCCTAACAACGTTATCAAGTTTCAGAAATTTCACATTGGCATAGCACTTACAATCTATATTCCAATATTTTCATATTTCCCATTGAGTTTCTGTTTTAGTTTCCTGGCTGCTAAAACAAATACCATACAAAGGATTGGTTTAAATGATGGGAATTTATTGGTTCACAGTTTCAGACGCTAGAATGCGTACTTCCTCCTGGGGTCAGTGTCTTCTGGCTGGCTGGTAATCCTTAGGTTCCTTGGCTTTTCAGTCTCATAGCAATGCACATGGTGGCATCTTCTTTCTCTTTAGGGTACTGTTGACTTCCAGCTTTTGACTGCTACCCGCGGTGTCTCTTTCCTCTCCTCTCTCTCCCTCTTCTCTCTCTCTTCCTTCCTTTGAATTTTATTCTGCTAATATAGCACTTCAGTAATCTGGATTAAAGCCTAACCTGATTCAGTTAGACCACAACTTGAAGTAACAACTTCAAGAGATTGTGTTTACAATGGATCCATACCCACAAGACAAGAACTGGGAATTGAACACACCTTTTTTTTTTTTTTTCCCTATTCCAACAATGGCTCTTTAAGCCTTTTCTCCTACTTAGCTATATCCCATCCAGGATGATCTATTGCATTTCATCGTCATTGTGACTTTCCCATCTCAACCACTCCCAAGCATACCTTTAAATGTGATTAATCCCATTCACAATATTGTGGTACCCTCACCAATATCCGACACTAAATATTTCCCATCTCCCAAACAAAAACCCTGCACCTATTATGCATTAACTCCCTCCTTCTCCCTGCTTTCTGCCCCTGGTAACTTGAACTCTAATTTCTGTCTGTATAAGCTTGTACATTCTCTGATATTTTCTTTGTAATTACCATGGGGCTTAAATTTAACACCCTAAATGTATAATAAACTTTTTTGCTTTGATAGCAAATTAACTTCAACACTATACACAAACTATGTTCGTATATGCCTCCCTTCCCTTACCTTTAAGTAGTTCTTCTCACAAATTATATGCTTATACACTGAGTCCAAAATCACTGATTTCTCATTATATTTTATGCATTTGTCTTTTAGATTATATAAGAAGTAAAAAATGGTGTAACTAACCAAAAATAAAATAGTACTGGCATCTTTATTTACCCATGTGTTTACCCTCAGTGGAGATCTTTATTTCTTCATGTGGCTTCAACCTATTGTCTGTTATCCTTTACTTTCAACCTGCAGAACACTCATTAGCATCTCTTGCAGGGCTGATTTAGTGGTGATGAGCTTCCTCAGCTATGTTTATTTGGAAATGTCTTAATCCCTCCCTCATTTTATTTATTTAAATTTTTTAAAATTTTTATTCCCCCTCCTTGCTGCTTGCTCTCTGCTTTCTGTGTCCATTCACTGAGTAT
Source organism: Dasypus novemcinctus (assembly GCF_030445035.2). NCBI lineage: Eukaryota > Metazoa > Chordata > Mammalia > Cingulata > Dasypodidae > Dasypus > Dasypus novemcinctus. The sequence continues at coordinate 168,161,622 of NC_080675.1, read as the reverse complement.
TTTTTTTCTGGGTCTGCTTGTCTGCCTTTTCTGTCATCTTGCTGTGCCAGCTCTCCATACACGTGGGTTGTCAACTCTTCATGGACATGGGCTATCAGCTCCCCGTGGGCATGGACCAGCTTGCCTTCATCAGGAGGTCCCAGGACATAGGATAGAGAGGAGCCCAATCACTTGAGCCATATCTGCTTCTTCTTCCCTCATTTATGAAAGACAGTTTCACTGGATATGGAATCTTTCATTGGCAATTGTTTTTGCTTTCAATATGTCACCCCACTGCCTTCTTGCCCCTATGGTTTCTGATGAGAAATTATCACAATCTCATAGAGGCTCCCTTGTATGTGACATGTTGCTTCTCTCTTGCAGCTTACAGAATTTTCTCTTTGTTGTTGGCATTTGACAGTTAATTATAGCATGGTGCAGTTTGGGTCTACTTAGGTTTATCCTGTTTGGAGTTTGTTGCATGTCTTGGAGGTATTTATCCATGCCTTTCATTACATTTGGGAAGTTTTCAGACATTATTTCTTTGAATATCTCTCTGCCCCTTCCTCTTTTTCTACTCCTTCTGGGAGTACCACATGGATATATTGGTTTGCCTCATGGTGTCCCACAGATTCTTCAAATTCTGATCACTTTTCTTCTTTCTTTCTTTTTTCTGTTCCTTGGGCTTATCTTCAACGTCTCTGATTCTTTCTTCTGCCACTTTCAATCTGCTGTTAACACTCTCTAGGAAATTTTTAATTTATGTTATTGTGATCTACAGCTCTGTTTGGTTCCTTTTCATAATTTCCATATTTCTATTGATATCCTCTTTACTTTTATCTATTGTTTTCCTGATTTTAATTCTTTGCTCATATTTTCCTTTGAACATATTTAGGATCTTTTTAAAAAAAATTTTGTCAGGTATGTTCCAGTTCTGGTCCTTCTCATTGATAGTTTCTAATGCTTTAATCTTCTCCTTTGCCTGGGCCATCACTTTCTGTCTTGTGACCTTTCATTGGATTCTGGACATTTTGATATTTTAATGTACCACTGTAATTTAGACTCTGGTGTCTATAACTTAAGCTTGCATCCCTCTAGTGTTATGAAAGTACTCTCTTTGATTACCAGATGCTAACAACAACAACAACAAATGCAGAATCAGAAGGAGGAGGAAGAAATAAAACAGAAAGTACCTTTCTCAGTCTTTACAGATTGACCCACAGTGAGTGCTTTATTTCAGGGCTTATCCTACAATGAGTTTAGAGAATAGCTCCAGGCCAAAGTGTAGGGCCCTTCTTGGTCCTTTCTATGCATGTGACTATCCTAGGCATGTGCATGTGGCCTAGGAATTCCCCCATTTATACCGTTTGAATGTTCCCTCTGCCCTAGGAAATAGTCTCCTCTTGGTCCTAGGCATTGTACTCTATGTGCTACAGCCAGTTCTGTAGGAGAAGTCCATGGCTCGACTTTTACATTCAGGGTAGGTTCAGGGACAGCAAGTCCTGCAGATTACCACCAGATAATTTGGGCCAGATGTACGTGCTCCCAGTATGTGCACAAATATTAACTCTGCTCCCTCTGGAACCATGACCAGGAAGTTTCACAAGTTCAATGTTATTGTGTGAAGGGTAGGAAGTGATCTGCCAGGGCACCACAGGGTCCTATCACTTTTAAGAAGCTTTTTTCTTGATTTAGCTCTTGCTCCATTACTATAATCTTTTAACTGTCTTCTGGAGATTTGAGAAAGATGTTCTGAAAGTTCTTGTTTAAAGTTTCTCTAGGGGACAGAGCCCTAAAGCTTTCCACTATGCCATCCTTTTATGGCTAATTTTAAGTATCTAATTCTTCACTGCTGGAAATGCTGCAGGATGTGTTCCTATCAAAAATACAGTCATTCATTCATTCATTATCCATTTATTTCTTCAAGTTTTCAACATAAAGCTAGTGAGCACTATATAAGACTATTTAGGGTACAATCATACACAACAGAGGCAGTTAAATTTGTCATCAACTTAAGCACAGCCTTGGAATCTCTTTTGCTGGCAAGTCTACTACCCTAAAGCATCTCTTCCCTACTAGAGACTGCAAAATAATAAGAAAAAATTCCATAAAATAGTCAGTGACACAACAATATTCATATGAAAGAGCATTAACTGTAGGACATGTAATTCTGAGCCTAAATATAAAATTCCTGCTTAACACACCAAATTTATGAAAAAGAATTACATGCAGTGACAGAAGCAAGATATCCTTGTTCTCTCTTTGTAGGGAGGTCTTTTAGGAGGAGCAGGGAGGTAGCATAATTTCTTTCCCAGCCCATTTCCCCCCACTGTTGAGCCCTCTTGGGCCTTGCCCTCCCTCCACTGTAGGTTGGGCCTACAGGTTCTACATCTCAGCAACATCCATTTATTATGAAAATGACATGACAGTATTACTTTCTTGCAGGCATCTTCAGGCTATACTACCAACTACCTTGGAGCTCCCCATACACTTGGCTTCTAGAGGACAGAGGAAGGAGGAAGCAATTTCACCTCAAGTATGAAGTTGTCAGAGGGCAATTAATGAACACTCCCACCCCTTCCCTAGTCTTCCTTCCTCTATTTTGGAATGGAGATGTAGTGCAAAGGACAGTGGGCTCAATTCCATCTCTTCTTAATTATCCTGGGAGGAAGGTGTCTACGTATTGAGGGCTATCTTTAGAATATAGAATGGTCTGTGCCTCTTACTTCTTTCCACTGGCTGCAATTCCAAAATTTAAGGAAAGTCCCAATCAAAATACTGTTATACTAGGAATAAGAGGACCTATATTAAAGTTCTGGTCCAATCTAAAACATCCTGTGGGATTATGAGCCAGTCTATTACCTCTCTAGACTTCAGTTACCACAATTATAAAAGAAAGAGGTTGGAAGTTAAGGTCCGACTGCCATTCCTAAAGCTACTCCCAGGTCTAACACTCACTGATTCACCCCTACCTGCAAGGAGGGTTGTTGTTCTCCTTAGAGTTTCTGTGACCAAATTAAAAAAAAAAAAAAAATCAATCTCTAAGCACAAGTACTTGATTATTAATGGTGGCTATGGAGCAAACATTAGAAACATTCACTAGCCTAATTACTCCAGTTTGTGGAGTACCAGCTTCCATACCCCAGTATAAGCTTTGGGTTGGATAATTCAGGTTAGGGTTGAACCCTTGTTTCTAAATCAGGGTCGTAGAATACAAATGAAGAACAGTGGCTGGAAGCAAGGTCCAGGAGAACTCAAGAGTTAACGCTCATATAAAGGGGCTCATAATATCATTTTGTGAGATGATTCTAAAGACTTAAATCAGATAATAATAGTTAGAAATATGAGCTACACTTACTAGGAGATTATTGGTTCATCTTATTTAGGTTGGAGACAAAATAAAGAATCAGGACACCAATAGAGGTTTCAGTGTCTATTAGACACAGAAAACCCCTAAAAGCCCTCATTTCTCTTCACACTTAAAGATTAAGTTATCCATCATCCATTCATTCATTTATTCATTCCAAGATACATAATAAGTTCCTTCCAAATGCCAGGGATTATTCTCAGGATAAGAACACAGCAGTAACAGATAGTCAGACCCCTACTCTACTGGATCTTACTCTAGAGAGGTTACATTCACAATTGATTTTTTTAGTTTTGAAAGTACTGTGAACAAAAGATATAAGATGTTATGAGTATACATTAAAGGGAAGCTAGCCCAGCCTGGATAGTTTTGCTGATCATCTCCTAAATTAAATATATCTCTCATATCATATATTTTTTATTATCTTTTTTTAAAGATACATAAATCACACAAAATGTTACATAATAATATAAGAGGTTCCCATATACACTACTTCCCACACCACCCCACTCCTCCCACATTCACAACTTCTTTCATTAGTGTGGTACATTCAGAGCATTTGATGAGTATATCGTGGAGCTTTGCTACACAACATGGATCATGGTTTATGTTGTAGTTTATACTCTCTCCCAGTTCATCCAGTGGGTTATGGCAGGATATATAATGTCCTGCATCTGTCCCTGCCATATCATTCAGGACAACTTCAAGTCCTTGAAAATGTCCCAATATCACACCTCTTTTTCCCTCTCCTTGCCTTCAGCAACTCCCAAGGCCATTGTCTCCATATCAATGATATAATTTCTTCCATTGCTAGAGTCACAATAATTCTACAGTAAAATTCCAGTAAGTTCACTTTAATCCATATTTTATTCCCCCATCCTGAGGACCGTGGAATGGTGATGTCTACTCCACCTCTAAATCGAGAGGGGGCTTATTTCCCACATGGCTAATGGATGGAATTCCCCTGCTTGCAGCTGTAGACCCGCTCGGTTCCTGGTGTGGCGGATGACCATCCTCACCTCCGTTAGCTGACCTGGGTAGTAGGTATTGCAGCTGACACAAAGACGGTCCAAGTTTCAAGTCTCCTTAGCACACACCAACCCCAGTGCCAACCACAGTAAAAGTGACAGAAGAGGCATGCATAGAGGTCACATCTGAGTCCAACTCCATATCGCACTCAGGAGCACAAATTCCAAAGTAGGGCCCACTGGCAAGGCACTGAATTCCAGAGCCATCTATCATGACCACAGAACCTGTGTGTGTCCATAGCCCTCAGGAGCACCACTACCTGGGGTTGTATCTACTTTGGCTGTCTGAGATCCTGCTGAGGTGTGCATAAGCATGACCCCTCATATCATATATTTTTAATATTTTTTGCCTTAAAAATGAGATTGAGAGAAATGACACATCTTATTTGCAAGTCCTCCATAAGCAGGAGACCTGGAATCCAAATATAGATTCCTTGACACCAATTCCAGGTTCTCCCCACCCAGTCACCATAGCTACTATCCAAAAAGAGTGCCTTACTGTCTATTGCCCTCTGCAGTAGGGCCCAGGCCAGTGGCCTGTTTTGTCACTTGACAAATATATGCCCTTCCCAATGGCATGAGTTCAGACAGAGCGAGTCTACTACAGATGATGCTGTGATTACCCATACAGGGCACAGAATTTCTGGGAGAAACCATTTACAATATCATCTGAAAAAGTGACCTCCATTTAGCAATAACACCACGTCTTTCTCTGGTATTTTTATATCTGACTGTTAGACACTTTTCTAACCCACAGGGCATGGATTTCTACTCTAAACATCACCTCAGTCGATATGTATATATATATATATATATATATACGCACACACAGTATTTTCTGCTTCTTGATAGCTTTACACATACACAGTGGTTCTGCCCTGAGGCTGGGATAAATAAATTGACAGCCTGGTTTCCCACTAATGCTATCAGAGAACGCTCTTTCAGAATACTAATCAGAAGCTCTCATGAAGCAAGGAAAGCTTATGTTAAAGAGGAGGAGAAATCCAGCTCTGCTTGGGCCCTATATTAGTCAGCCAAAGGGGTGATATGCAAAATACCAGAAATCAGCTTGTTTTTATAAAGGATATTTATTGGGGGTAGAAGCTTGCAGTTACCAGGCCATAAAATGTAAATTACTTCCCTCACCAAAGTATGTTGTCACGAGTTGGTGCAAGATGGCTGCTGATATCTGCCAGGGTTCAGGCTTCCTGGGTTCCTCTCTTCCCAGGGCTTGCTTCTCTTTCCTCACAAACAAGCCTCTCTGTGTGCTTACTTCCCAGGGCTCCAGCTCAAGACTCCAGCATCAAAACTCCAACAGTAAACTCCAGCATCAAAACTCTAGCATCAAAGCTCCAACTCTGTCCTCTGCCAAGTCTTTTATCTGTGACTTTTATTAATACCCTACTGATATGGCCCAATCAAAGTCCTAATCATAATTTAATCATGCCCAGGAACAGACCAGTTTGCAAACACAAGCCATTTCTATTTTTGGAATTCATGAACCATATCAAACTGCTACAGGCCAGAAAGCTGATCAGCAAGATAAGACTCAGATGTTCTTGGGGACTTCCCCACTTTGTTTTGTCCCCGTATGGTTTTTGTTCCCCTACCTGAAATAATTCTCCCAGGCCAGACGAAAGGGGACTTAGGATTTAATAGAAAAAATAGGATGCATAATTTAGCATATTCACAAAAGAAGTCAAACTAATAAATGAGGAGAGTGGGGATTCCCAAAGTAGCAGAGGTTGGCATGACAGTAACGAGGTGCTCTTCAAAGGAGGTCCAGTGAACCAAGACTGAGGCAAGATAGAGGTGCAGGAAGCAAGGGAAAAGAGAAAGAGGATTTCATAAAGGAAGGCAGAGGAGAAACCATTAAAAGTATACTTGTGCTTCAAACTTTGTGCTGCTAAGTGGATTTTTCCCAACTCTCTGTACCCCATGCTGTCCAGAAAGCAGGGGTCATGAGAATGGAAGGACCCCGCTAATGTAAAAAAAGGCAAGAGTGCCAAGAACATTTCCTTATTAAAATGGCACATAAGACAGGAAAGCCTGAAGGTGTTTTACAGTATGAAAGCTCATTTCAGCTTCCATCCCCCATTTCCCCTTTCCAGCACTCTGGAGGCTAGGTGACAGGGAAAACAGGACTTAAAGTTCTGGCAGGAGAAAGCTCTTGGCTGTCTCCGCTTGCCTTTTGGTAGCTGTGGCCATGCAGATGCCACTCATGCAGCAGCATCTGGTGCGCTCCAACACTGGGTACAGGCAGACACCAGCAACCTTATAAGCAGTCCCTTCCCTCTGCCTGGTGCTGATGGCCCTGTGTGTGACAGGAATCTTGTTTCTGGACCCCCCATCAGCAGCAGGATCCTGTCCCATGCTGCTTCTGCCAGCACCTCAATGCCTGGAGGGATGTGTGGCTGATCCGCAGTCCAGCACACACACTTGCCGATGACTGCCTAGGTCTTATTTTCTCACTGCATCCCATTTTTCCACTGCATGTAGCTCCATGCTCAGATAGAACCAGGGTGATGGTCATGAAAGGCCTCCGGGACAGCCACCTGCCACTGCTCAGTGGTCCAGACACTACGTGAGCCCCTGTTCACAGGACCCGACCACGCGACCTTTCTCCTATCACCCCTGGAAAACTTCTTCAGTGAGGCCAGCTTTCCTGGCAGCAAACCCTGCCAAGAGATGGTCTCTTCCCACTCAGTAACCAGCTGCCACCATCCAGCAGTACCTTCCCCCTCATCCACTGCAACTTTCACTGCTAGGTGCTAGAAGAATGCCCCTTCCCCAGCCCTGCCCAGGTCACCAAGATCAACAGGCTGCCCACCAATCCCTTGGACCAATTGATAAACAGCTGTTGATCTACTGGGATTGCTTCAGCATGTGCCAGTTTCCCCCGTGGGGACCCCAAGGCTCATGGCAATCAAACCAGCCAAATCTGCCACTTGGTCCACTCAGTCAAGAGACTCTTCAAGGAGCAATCTCACTGGAGGGCACAGAGGCAAAGTCAGTGGCAATGGCAGCAATGAAGATGGCACGGAGGAGAGCAAGGACCAGAGGGCCAAGGCCAGGGAGCCCAAACAGCGCAGTCGCCCCAACATCTTGGACCAGCAGAACTCCAATGACAACTTGGATGGCAAGGGTGGTGCCTTCCACAGCAGTGGCCCAGACTCCTGGCTGATGACCTAGGTGGCCAGGCAGAGTGCCTTCCAATGCCCTACTTAAAGCACCCTTACAACGCCATCAATGGCACATTCTCAGAGTCTCCAAGAGCTATGCCACAGAGCTGCATGCCCCACCACCCCCACTCACTCCTGCAGCGGTCTGTCTCAGTCTTGCCCTGGCACCAAGGCACCAATTATGTAAAACAAGACTCCTGGTACACTCTGACCTTCAGCCACACCCACAAGGTATGCCCAAAACCTTAGCCACCTTGAAGAAAAAAATGACTAAAGTCCAAATCCTGTCACCGGAGTCTAGCCTACCACATTCTGCAGGTGAGTGGCAGCAGCAGGTAGAGTACTGCGAGGCTGTCCCCTTAGAGGCCCAGCTCATGCAGTTGCATGTGCGGTGACAGCTACATGAAGGCCACGGCCAGGATAACAAGGGTGAGTCTCTTTGCAGTCCCAACTCTCACCCAGGACTGCAGCGGAGTGCCATAGTTATTTGATGGCTGTGCAGCAGTTGCTGGGAGAACAGAGCAAACTCTGAAGGAGTCTGGACTTCCTGGGTTCAGTGGATAGACCTGCCCTCCAAGTGTCCAAGGACTACACCACTGTCAGTGACAGCCTCAGAGGCTCCAGTTGCATCACCCAGATTTTTGGACAGGCTTCCCTGATTCCCTAGTTGTTTGGCCATTAGCAGCAGGTATAGGAGACAGATTTAAGTGACCAGTTCCAGGTGGCCTAGAAATAGGCCTGTGGCAAAAGGAGTCAGCAGCAGCAGAGGCTCTTGACCTGCCCCTGCCCAGCTACTCCCAGCTACATCTCTTCCTGCAGCCACAGCTACCTGCATGCCATCCAGGCAGGCTGCTCATAGGAGGAGGATGGTATCTCCCTGCAGTCCCTCTCCAGCCACCCAGTGCCCACTTCCTCAGCAATAGCCCAGTGCTTCCAAGTTCACTGTGCCTGGTGGCATGCAACCAGACCCTTGATGTATCATATCAAAGCCATTCATCTTGATCACAATCCAAAGCAATACTGAATATGCCAAGGACACTGACCTGGACAGCCAGGACCACAGAAGCAAGGTGAGGAGCCAATCAGGCCTTAGCGACTCATCTGACAGCCTAAACAACAGTACCCTACCACCAAGCATGGCAGAGGGTGGAATTATCCTAGTCCCTGAAACCTCCATGCTCTTCCCATGCAGCTCTGAAGACTGGCCAAAGAACACTAACCAGCTACAAGTCTTCCTCAAAGCTATCCCTAAAAGGGAACTCTCACCAACAGGAATACAAGTTGACTCCATTCAGCCAGTGCCAAAAGAGGGACCATGGCCCACTACCAAATTCCAGTCCATCATGGTTCAGGTAGAATACCAATGGCAAAGCAGTGCCCCCCTCCCACAGCATGTGCTCCTGTCACTGACTTGGATACCCAGGATACCAACAACTCAAGCTCTACTTCAGGTCCAGATGGAGCAGCTGGAACACTGGTGCTGCCAAATGGACAGGGAGACCAAAGAAAACAATGTTTCTTAGAAAAAGTGGGCAGTGCCCAACTTCTGATGTTTCAGAAATCCCAGAAATTCTGGGGTCACTGTGAGCAAAACTTGAACCTCAAAGCCAATCCATATCCTACAGCCCAGGACCAAGCAGGGTTTGAACCTGCTTCAGCTGTCTATTAAGGTCATGAAGTTAAATAAACTACCACCTCAAGGTCAACAGCTGGCAGCTGGTGGAAAACTGCTAAGAAGAGGAAAAAAGAGAAGAAACCACCCCTTCTGGTTCCAAAGAATCCATTCAAATCCAAGCAGTGACCTGTGGCAAGACTTCAGACATCAATGACAAGCAGTGCCAGGAGACCTGTAAGGTACTCCTGGCAGCCATGTGAGCAGCTTCTGTGGTACAGAACTCAGCGACAGTCAGTTCAGACAACATCAAGATTTATGTCCCCAAGACCCAGACCTATCTCTGAGACAATGAAGAAAGAAGAAAATAATCTCCATGCCATGTTTAAAAAAAATAGCCAATAGAACAAAATTTTCTCACCCCGTAGTATGGTATTCTGTCTAGAGGTCCCGAGTCAACTTTCAAATTAATGCATACAGGAGCTCAAAATTTGGCTTTGTTGAGTCCTTCCCAACTTTAGGTTATGAAGACTTTATGCAGAAAAAAAAATCAACAAAAACCACAAAACTATAAACTTTATTTTTCCTTCTTGCTGGCTATGGTGGACTAAATAGATGGACTTTGGCAATTCCCTGGCCCAGTCCCCAGACTGGTCTTTTTACTAGTTCTATGTAACGAATGAGAATTTAAACTAGCTTGTTTACAAGAATACAACAGTCCAGGGGCAGCTGTGGACACCTGCCACCTCCTTCCTTCTTTTCCCACCACCCCCATTCTGACCTTGGAGTTTTCCTTCTTACGTTTTTCTCTTTTCTCTTCAGAGCTCAGAGGTCACCATCCGGGCCAGCTAATTTCTGGTTCTCAGCCCTTTTTGTAGTTGAGGGCCCAGAGGACAGGGAGTTGGACATGTACTCCCTTCCCACAGAGTGGTCACACTCACACATGCACATACACACTTGCATACACACACACACGCATCCGTTTACATAGGCAGTTTCCATCTCATGGTGCAAGCTGCCCTCCTGCTGCTATTCTCCAGCCCTAGGTCACCTCCCTGCACAGACAAGAAGGATTTAAGAAGCCTTTTGGGGAAAAACAAGATAAAAGACACATTATCACACTTCAGACCCCTGCACATTTCTTCTCTTGAGCCCCTTCTTCCTTCAGTAAAAGAAAATATATGACTCAGTGGAGGGTACACTCAAGAAAGAGACCCTGTTTTCCAAGGGGCTATTGGTCCTCAGACAAGGCAAGTCAACTGTGCCTGTACAGATGTGTGCATGTGCACACAGCCCCTTAGAGTGTGTATCTAATAAATGCCCATCTGCTTACCCTTGCCCACCAGCACCACCTTGTCTTTCAGGGCACCTGGAAGTAGGTGAGTATGTGGACAGCATATATTTTTACATGTACTATATCTAGATGTGTGTACAAGTGTGTGTAAAAATGTATACCTTGTGTGTGTAAAAAGCTCTTTGTCTCCCACCCTTCACCCCCTACTCCCCCCCTCCCACAGGCCCACTTTCCCAGCCTCTGAAGTTACTGTTCTTTTTTTTTTTTTTAACTCCAAACCTCTTCCTTTTTCCCCAGGCCCAGGTGTGTTATAAGCCCTGAGCTACAGTGACCCAGGCCTGCAGGCTGGGGTGGCAGCACCCTGCAGCAAAGGCAGCAGTCTGGGCAGGGGCCAAGCTAGGTGGGGTCTCAGGACAAGACAGGCTACTCTCTACTATGTAGATGACTCTGCGGCATTGAGACATTCCAGTGTGGCTGCTGCCTGTGATGTTAGGTGGGTGATTTGAGCTCTATATGCCCCTCCCTTCTCACAGGCACATTGCAAGAATAAATGAGGCAACACATTAAATAAAAAATAAGAAAGATAGAAAGATCTCCAGTGAGTAGGGGGAGAAGTCAGGAGGGAGAGAGTCTATGAGTGACCAAGGGTTGTGACAATAATATAAATACTGCATGACTAAATCAAAGATCTGTCCTCGGGGCAGGAGGTCCCAAGGAGCCCTCCACCCCACGCTGAATTTGTACTGAGTGTGAAATTCTGTAGATCTCTTAATAGAATAACAAGAAAGCCCAGTGACAGAGATCACCAGTTTGCCAAATTCAAACTATGTCATAGTTTAAGAGATATTTTATTACTTTGGGATGCTTAAAGACTTAGAGCTGCACTATCCTAGCCTGTCTGTGCAGAGGGCCACTAAACACTCCCTTCAATGAATAGATAAGAGGGATTTGTAATTAGAACCTCAATGAGTGGCAAGTAAATGTTTCCTTTAGGACAGCTTAACATTGCATTAGTGGTCAAGTTGCTCTGCAAAAGTAATTTAAACAATCCCCCTGAAGCCCCAGGTCAATATTTCTGTACTTTTCAAAACACCAGTAATTTTGTCAGCAACCTGTTCTTTCAGAAATCCTAGCATGCTCACACTAATAGAAATCCCAAATTATTGAAGTATAATTTAACATTTTCACAGTTCTCATTCTCCTTGAATTGAAAAAATTCCTTTCAATGGTTGAAAATAGTTTAGGTATTTAATATAGAATGGAGATTTCCTCCAAATCACAACTTCCATCACCAAAGGCCAGCAGAAGAGTCTTTATCAACCAAAGACATCCATGGTTTGATCTATTGCATCAACAGTGCAGAAAAGGGCCAGGCACCATGCTTGTTCTTGCTCTGTACATTATTTCATTTTACCTATTTATAGCAGCTTATTGGGGGTAAGCATGATTATCCCCATTTTAAAATGAACTGATACTTGCCTAACATTCACCAGTCTCTTTCTGCTATGTCATAGTTCTTCCCTATAGGCACCTGCTGCTCCAGCCAAACCACCCAAAAACACAGACCGAGACTCTCCTTATAATGTTTATCCCAACACCCCCAATGCCCTGCCCAGTTACATTCCTCTGAAGGTAACAGAAGTGTACACCTTCTTGAAGCATTCTTTGACCACTACCAGCTGACAATGAACTCCCCTCTTCCAATGAACAACAAGAGTAAACAGTAGCAACATTTATTGGGCACCTAAAGCACACAAGTGCCATTCCCAATTTTCTGAATTGCATATGGTCCTTTTGTCACCACATATGAACCATAAACTCTTGATGGTAAGGTTGCCTCTTTTAGAGGTTAGATGTGCCCAGAATTACACATAATGAAAAGTGCTTAACAAATGCTTGGGGGAGACCAGGAGAGGGAAGGGAAGAAAAGAGAAAAGAAAATAAAGGAAAAACATTAATTACTTCTGAACGGTAGCTTGGAGAAACTTAAAAACTATATGTTTACTTTCTAACACTTAGCAGTGAGAACACTGTTGCACATGTTGGTAGCTAAACAGTACCCAGTACCAATTGGTTAGTCCAGATTCCACATTATGACTATTTATTCAGTTGTGCTCCAACTTTGGGGAACAGTGAGAGGGCAAGTTGCTAATAGAAGTCAATTGAAAGAGAAATGAGAGGAAGGTTTGTTTGTAATCCTTACACACCTGAGTCTCGTTGCTAATAATTTCACCAGGAAGAATGAATTTCTAGAGACTGGGACCGGCCCTGGAATTGTCATACCAGATGCATCTAGAATAACTGTCTCAGCAGGTCTCCTAAGCCCTTCCTCGCACCTTCCCTTCCTGCACCTTTCTTTTTGATTGAACTCATCACCTTTTCTGGCAGGCTGTGAGTGTGAGTTCTTGAGTATTGCAAGCCTCCCTCCAAACACTTTTCTGCAGGGCTGCTCTGAAAAGTGAGAGTTGTTAAGAAGATTTTACAACAGCAAAACCACTTGAAGAGAGATTCCAGAGTAGCAATCTCTCAATGCCTGGGACTATATGAAACCCCATCTGATGTTGCCCATTACCAACATCTTTAGTCAAGGGAAGACTGTATAATCTTTGTTTATACATGGCTGGCTGACATGGCAGGGCAGGTCATCAGGAAAGCCTTAACCATGAAGGGCACTGGGAGGTCAGGAACCAGGCCCCTCCCCAAAGGACAGCTTCAGAGACACCTACAGGAGAAGGCCTGAAAAGAAAGGGGACGCAACTTAAGTTGTCCTACCAGTCATCTGCTGTCTTTCACAAATATATAAGGATTCTATGCATGAAAATTAAAAACAAAGCAAAACAAAACAAACAAACAAAAACAAACTATTAAGAGGTACTCTACAAAGCCTTGTTCAGGTGCTGGGACTAATGGTCATTTTAAGCTGTTTATTTCCAAAGAAGATATACTGAAGGCAAGGCCATGAGCCAAGTGCAAGGCCCAGCCTGGCATCCCACAGCAGGATCCAAAACATAGATAGTTTTGTTTTGCAATATATGCAGTTCTTTTTCTAAATGAAATTACACATGCATATTTTTAAAATGGATGATTTTACATTCAAAAGAATTATATTTTGAAAAATGGGAAGATCTGAAAACACATTCCTAATTGCCAACAATCTGGTAGACCTTTTGGGGTGGGGATGGGAGAGTGGAGCCTATAAGCGATGCAAATCTATCTATTATAGAGGACCACAGACCCCTCCACTGCCTTTCTACACTTACCCCTACTGTTTCACTCATTTATGTCATCTGCCTGGCCCTTAGAGACATCTGAGTTTGCAGCTCAGATTAAAATCTCAGTGTTTTTGATTATCAGCCAAATCGTGCAGTCTCTCTGCCAAAGACAAAGGTTTTCTTTGAAGACACTAACATTCTAACAGTGGATTCCTCTTACTTCTGATTTGGGGCAAGCCTTTTATCAAATGACTCACATTCATCTGTTCTGATCTGTTTTCATTTACAACATGAACTAATTGCAACTCCCTCATTAAATTAAAGAGTTGGGAAACACAGCAAAGAAAAAATAAATTGAGCTCCAGGATTGTTGTTCTATCTCTGAGAGTATGAGACACTGGCTAGTGAAGGTCCAAGGTGATGATACTTACTCATTTGCAGCTACTGAGCACCAAAGAGGAAAGTCATCATAATTAAAGACATGTTTGAAATTAGTTCCTCCTTCTTCTGACTGTATCTGTGGGCCTGTATCTCTTCCCTCTGATTGCAGAGACAGCCTGTGGTTACTAGAGGAGTAGCATGTAGCATAGGTAGGGTGAATCAACCCATTAGGAACAATAAGGGTAAAACCTTGGCATATTTATTAGCTTTGATTTGTGTGGCTTTCAGGGCTCAAGCAAAGGGTTTATTTTAAAAAAAAGAGCCAAGCAGTTATAGATTGTGCACTTTGCTTTGCTATGGCTTATATCCGACATCAATAAAGGTTTTACTGGATTATTGGTAGCGTGTTTATTTGCCTGAACACAAAATGCCCTGGTGGGCCTTGAGAATAATGTGGAAAGAATGGGCTTTGTGGCATTACGGGATTTGAGAAGAAGTCTGCACCCAGAACTCTGGGTGGCAGGGAAGGGGAAAATGAACTGCACTAAATAGCAGTTTATGGGTTATAATTTAAGTGCAGTTTACTGCAGAGAAGTGGAGGGAGCCTGCCAACCCAGAGCAGACTACCCTTGTTTGGGAAACAGGATTTCCCTAGGGTATATGTGCTGACTTAACTCCTTTAGGTTAGCAATTGAGGGATGGTTATGGGAGGAAAATGTAAAAGTCTGCTTGGCATACCCAATTGATTGATGGGTGAAACCAGCTTTTTCACCCAAATAAAATGAATGTACATTCTCATAAACTGTTAAGTTTGGCTCTACACCAGGGTTCCTCCACCTCAGCCCTATTGATATTTGGGGCTGGATAAGTCTTTGTTATGGTGGGGGAGGGGGGTGGCAGAGGCATCCTGTGCACTGCAGGATGTGTAGCAGCATCCCTGGCCTCCACCCACTAGATGCCGGAAGCACCCCCACCTCAATTTTGACAACAAAAAAAATCTTCAGACATTGCCAAAATTCCACTCTACCTAGACCCACTGTTCTACAAAAACTAAAGTGTGTGTGTGTGTGTGTGTGTGTGTGTGAGTTGAGAAGATATAATGCAGTTATTGATAAAATTCAAGAAGAAAACAAACTCCAAACACAATGATTTAATTAACTTAATTCCATCAGAATGGGGTCCTAGAAATTAAAGTTGGGAGATTTTTTAAGAAAGGAAAACAAATGGATATTAGTAGAATACTAGTTTGGAGCAGGTCTGACCCCAGTAAATATTCCAACCCATACACATAGCTTTGAAATACAAGGCACGTAAATTTCATCTCTGTGGGTTAATGTTGATCCCTCAGACAGCATCTTTCTAGAAGCTTTAAGCCAGGTAGGAAGGAAACCTCCAGTAGCTAGAAAAGCAGCCTTTTGTATTCTGGCTTCCAATATTAAAGCCTGCCTCTCATCTATGTATCATCAACATAAAAAATTAAGAGACACAGTCTCCTGTGTTTCTATTTAAGAAACCACAGAAATGGGCATAGATTATTCTCCTTCTTTCACTAAGTGGGAGTCTTGTCAGAGTAAGTCTCTCCATGTTGCTTGAGTTGAAAAAGAGACATGCGGGGAACAGGGTTGCTTCTAAATATTTTCAGCCAACCTTTTGATCCTGAAATAATGTTTAAATTGGGAGCACACTTGGATTTAAGCCACAGGTATCAGAGTTCCCATTTTGGCAGAGGTTTCTCTTTATCATATTGGAAGAAGAATGGGCAAAGAGAGTGAAGGCCATCCATTGATTAGACGATCTCAGACTATGAAACTGTTCTGAGTACCTAGGATACAGTCTGGGTGACCTCTGAAGCATTCTTACCATAAGACGTTTTCTGTCAGTGCAGTGAGGGCAACTACTTGTGTGACTACAGCTCAAGCAAAGGTAACTCAGGATAACTGGAACTGATACCCAGCAGCAGGCCAAAGAAGACAACGTCTTCATGGAGTCAACTGAACTCAGTATTTAAGAGTTGACATATACAGTTGTCAATGTAGTGAGATATCAAACCTCTCATTGAGGTCAGTAGATGGAATTTATAAACTATCTATTGTGGGGCTAAAAGGCTTCGGATAGTAGGGGAAAAAAGAGAAGAAACCGGCATGGGAAAATAAGAATGCCATCATTTACTGATGACTATCATTGTGCCAAGTGCCTGGCTGGGTGTTTCAATCCTGACAATAGCTTTGTGAAGGAGGATCATTTAGCAATTTGTCCAAATCAGTTGTCCTAGAATCATCAGTGCTAGAATTATATAGATCTGTATGATTCCGAATTCACACATCAAGGGAGCCAAAACTTTTTCTTCTGTGCTTCTATGGCAAGAGAAGTTAAGACCAGAATCCAGTAAATGTTGAACTATCTCTTTTGAGATGAATGGCTCTCCTTTCAAACTGAGTCTTCAAGGTAGTAGAAAATAATACTGGTTAGAATGTCTATGTAGAGATCCACGAAGTCTTCTATGCAGTTTCTCAAAATGTGACCCAGGCAGCACCTAATTAGAACCATGGGATGGTTGAAAAGGCAATATCTTGGGCCTCCCCCTAGAGTCACTGAATCAGAAACTGCAAAGCTGTGGTTTGATGAGATGAAATTTTATCAGGTTGATTTTATGCTCACTGAAGTTTGAGAACTACTTAACTGAATTGTATATTGGATGCCTATAGGAAATACAAGAAAGGGAATCTTGAAGACACTTGGGTAACACTAGAATTTTCTTCTAAGAAGCAAGTCAATTAGAAGATTTGAACCAAGAAGTGCTAGGGGATTCACTAACTGTAGGGTTTTTCAAGAATCACTGCTCCTCCAATGAACTGTGAAGTCAATGAAATCCCCAAATCAGACTTATTTGGGCATTTGTCCTTGGCAGAGACCAGCATGACTAAGACTAACTATAGGCAGTTGAAAATTATACAACACCTATATTCAGAATCCAGAGATTTGAGAGAGATGAGGGAGTTTGAGAAAGAGGAATCTAAATCATGTGCTGATTCTGTATGCCTAACAATCTGTGTTTCAATGTTAGTTATCCAAGGATCACTATCTGTACTTTACGGATATCTTTCCTTCTAGTTTTAAAATCCAAGTATTTTTTCTTTTGCCCTTATTAAAATAAAAATTTCTGTTTTGCTTTTATTTTCAAATAGTCTTACGTGCACTAAAGAGAAACAAGAAATAGTGTTTCCTTGTAAAAATGGGTATGTTGAGGCTTTGTACTAGGAAATGGATGCTAGTAACTTGTGAGTTCCTGATAAAACCATTATAACACTGGCTTGTAAAAGAAGTCACTTCACTCTCATAGTCTTTTAACTCAGAGGTAGTATTCCTTGTCATCAGGGACCCAGGTTCCTTCTATTGCATGGCTTTGCATTCCTTCCCTTATCAAGGTTATAGTCCCAGATGACTGCTGTGCCACTTCCATCTTCCACCTGATTGGCCAGAGATGGTCGCATGGCCACACAACTACAAGGAAGCTGGCAAACCTTATCTTTACTTCAGGTGGTCACATACTTAGATAAAAATGGGGGTGTGGGTGGGAGGGATTGTTGAAGAAAAGAGAAGAGAATATACGAGGAAAGCTAGCAGTCTCTATCACAAAACAAAATGTCCCAAAACAGGGAAATAGGTGCATAACCTCCAGCCTATTGGACAGCTAGAGTATGTTAAAGTGCCTGTGAAAGAATGTTAAAACCAAAGGGCATGATCCAGAATAATTACAATTATGTAAACAAAACAAAACACATCCTTATCCTGTGCATTTAACAAGACAGAATGAAATGCAGCAAAAAAGTATTAATTGTAGATAAACTGATTTTTCCTTACTCAGACTAAATTCTGTGGTCAGTCATTATTATCACTCATTTGCATATTCTTAGCTTCCTTGTTTCCTTATCCTATACCACATCAGCTTCTGAGTAACATAATCTAGGTAGAGAAATACATATCACACTGATGACTGGTCTCACTTTAAATTCATGACCACAGATTTAAAGTAGAGTCCTTAATGCCCATCTCTTGCCCAAGTTCTTCTCGCAGTTTCATATTGTACCATTTCTCACCCTTCCCTTTCTCCTGAGACCCCCAACAATTCTTCCCCCTATCCTCACTCTCAGTTGATTACCTTGCTTCCAATTTCACTGAAAAAATTAAAGTAATCAAAGATCTTCCAAAACCTCTGCAATCCCTTCTACCCATCTTTGGGAATCTGTTTCTATGTATTCTGCCTTCCCTCATGTTATTATGAATAAACCAGCATGAGCATCACTAAGGCCAATCCAATCTCTTCCTGAATGCATTAGGTTCTATCCTTTTGTATTCACTAAAGGAGATTATCCAGCAACTGTAGCCTCTTTTCCATGTCATCAGTTTTTCATCTCTACTAAATCATTTCTATCAGTGTACAAGTGTACTATTTCTCCATCTTTTAAAAAAAAATGCTCTTTTGTTGCCACTCTTCCCCCAAACTATGGCCCCATTTCCCTGTAACTTCAATTCCTCTCTTATTCTCTCATACCCATCAGTCTACTAAAACTTTCCATGCCAAGGTCATCAATGACCTTCACTGTATGAAATACAATGACTGATTCTTACCCCTCATTGAATTTATCTTTCTTGACAAAAAGAATCACTCTCCCATCATGGAAACACTCTTCACTTGGTTTCCAGAACATCACATTATCCTGCTTTTCCTCCACCTTCACTTCTCAATCTCCCCTCTTGGTTCCTCCTCTTAACACCAGCCTTTCCTAGGACTGCTTCTCAGCTTTATTTATGCTTGCTGCCTACATGATTTTATCCATCCTCATAACTTTCAATACCAGCTCTATGAATTTGCCTTCAAATGTGTATCTCTAGCCCAGACCTCTCCTTTTAACTCCCACCTCATGAGCTAACTGCCTACTTGACATCCTTACTGAGATACCTAATAGAAATCTCTAAGTGAGCATTTACAAAACTGAATTGTCCCCATCTACATCATACACATAAACCACAGAATTTTCCTCACTCAGTGGCTCAAGACAAAAAGAAAAGAAAAGAAAAAAAAAGAGCCCTCCATGAGGCTTTTTCTTTCTCTCACTCATGATACCCAATCCACACTGTTGGCACCTTAAAATTATATCTACCATATGAATTCCTCACCACTCTATGTATGTCCTAGCACCCAGGACAAGACAGCATTAGCTTGGATTACTGCAATGGTCACTTACCTAATCTTTCTACTTCCATTCTTACCCTTCCTCTCCTATTACCCCCCAATCCCCTAATTTATTCTCAACAGAACAGTAAAAGTGAACTCTGCAAAATCTAAGCCATGTCATGTCACTTAATTCTTATTTGTCTCAGGGAAAGATCATTTTACCTTCACCTAAAAGGTCCAACATGATCTGGTCTCTGGCCAACTCTCTGTTTCTTATGATTCTAGCCATTGTTTGAGTATGTTCCAGTGACGCTGATCTCCTTGTTGTTCTTCAGAAATGCAGACAAGTTCACATCTTTGCACTGGCTGTTCCTCTGGCTGGAATGCTCTTTCATCAGAAATGGCTCACTTTCTCACATCTACAAATCTTCACCCAAATGTTACCTTCTCCATGACAATCCCATCCTACTCCAAGCAATTCCAAATCTCTTTACCCTATAATTTTTAATATCACTTGCCTATATTCTATGATTCATGTATTTTATTAACTGTACATTGTATATGGCAAATGCACATATTTTAATGTAAGCTGCATGAGAACAAGGATTTCATCATTGATGTAACCCTGGCCCTTAAAAGAAAGGCTACCATATAGTAGGTGTGTAGCATATATCTGGAGAATTAACAATTATGGGACACAGTGATATTTTTTGTAATTTTTATATATTAAACATTACAAATGGTCTTAAATGCCTCATTTTCTTACATACATACTAAAATACGGCATATTAAAATTAAGATTTGTAAAAGACTTAGTTCTACTTCTAGCTCAACTAAATACTGTTTTTTTTTTAAAGTTTTATATTATTTATTTATTTCTCCCCCATTGTTTGTGCTCACTGTCTGCTCATCTTTTTTGTCTTAGGAGGCACCAGGAACTGACCCTGGGACCTCCCATGTGGGAGGGAGATGTCCAATCACTTGAGCCAACTCCACTACCTGCTTGTTATGTCTCTCATTATGTCATCTTATTGCATCAGCTTGTTGCATCAGCTTGCCATGCCAACCCATCCTATTAGCTCACTGCCATGCTCATCTTCTTTAGGAGGCACCAGGAACTGAACCTGGGACTTCCTGTATGGTAGACAGACACCCAACTTCTTCAGCCAAATCCACTTCCTAATACTAGGCTTTTTTTTTCATTTAAAAAAAAAATTATTGAAGTATATCACTTATACATAACCATGCATAAACAATAAATGTATAGTAATAGTTGTGAACTTACAAAACAAACATATATAACATCATACAGGACTCTTGTACCTCACCCTACCACCAATACCTTGCATTGTTGTTAAACATTTTTAACTAATGATTAAAGAGCATTGAGAAAATATTATTACTAATCAAAGTTTTTTCCCCAACCCACCCTATTATTATTATCTTCATATCATTTATATAAGAACATGTATAAACAAAAAGTGTATATAAAAGTTGTGAACTTACAAAGCAAACGTGCATAAATCATACAGGGGTCCCATACATCAACCCAACACCAACACCTTGCATTATTGTAAGATGTTTGTTACAAATTATGAAAGAATATTGTCAAAATCTTACTACTAATTATAGTTCTTATCTTAAACTTGGTATATTTTTCCCTCAACCCATAGTATTATTATTTTTTAAATATATGTTCAGGACAGAAGTTGTAAACTTATAAAACTATCATGCACATGTGCAGAATTCCCAAACAACACCCTTCTATCAACACACCACTGTGGTGGAACATTTGTTACAGATAAGATAATATCATCTGATTGTTACCACATCCATACTGTACATTTGGCACACATTTTCCATACTGCCCCATTATCAACACAGTACATCTTTGGCATAAATGCAAGAGTATTGTATTATTACTGCTAACCACTGTTCATATTTGCCCATGCTTCTCCACATTACCACCATCCTTAATTAGTGATGTACATTTGCTCTAGCTAACAAAGGACACTCTTGCATCTGTAACATCAACCACAATTCTTATCCACCTCTTGGTTTACTGTGCTATTCTCTTCCTAAATTATTCTCTAGCTTTCTGTCAATTGGCATTTACATACCTAGACTACCATTTTCAGCCACATCCCTATTTATAAACTACCTGTTACTCACTATGTGTTACCATCCACTCTATACATTTCCACATTTTATAGTAAAGCTAATTAAAATTTCTACTTATGTTAAACATCAGTAGTCCATCGCAGTGGTTCTCTTATCTCTTTTAAGAATCCATGACCTACCACTAGGTCTTAAAGACATTTGCCTACAATTTCTTCTACAAGTTTTACAGGTCTTGCTTTTATTTTTAGGTTTTTGATTCATTTTGAGTTAATTTTTTGGTAAGGTGTGAGATAGAGGGCCTCTTTCCTTCTTTTGGCTATGGATATCCATTTCTTTGAGCATCATTTGTTGAATAGACAGCCCAAGCTATGAGGGTTTGGCAGGCTAGTCAAAAACCACTTGACCACATATATGAGGGTCTGTTTCTGAACCATCAGTTTGATTTCATTGGTCTATGTGTCTGTCTTTATGCCAGTACCATGACGCTTTAACCAATACAGCTAGGTAATATGATTTAAAGTCTGGAGATGAGAGCTTGCTTTTCCTTTTTTAAATCTTTATGGTTATTCAGGACCCCTTAACCCTCCAAATAAATTTGATAATCATGTTTTCAATTTAAAAAAATGCTGGAGGAGTTTTTATTAGGATTGCATTGAATCTGTATACCAACTTGAGTAGATTTGACGTCTTAATGATATTTAGTCTTCCAATTCATGACCACGGAATGTTCTTCTGTTATTTAGGACTTATTTGATTTCTTGTAACACTGAGTTGCAGTTTTCTGAATACAAATGATCTACATTGTTGGTAAAGTTTATTCCTGACTATTTGAGTTTTATATGTCATATTTTATTTTCACCACTTTTTTGACACTTTTAATTTTTTCCATTGATAGAATCTTCAATTCTAGACTCTCTTCCAGGCCTCTCTCTCCCATCATTTCTTTTCAGGCTCTAGCACACCCTTTAGTATTTCCTGAACATCTGGTCCCTTGCTTAGAAATTCTCTCTTTTTCTGTTTATCTGTGAATATTCTAAACTTGCCCTCAGTTTTTGCTAGACAATATTGCCAGATATAAGATTCTTGGCTAGAAGTTTTTATCTTGTCATATCTTAAATATATCATACCACTCCCTTATTGTCTCTTTGGTTTCTGGTGAGAAATCAGCACTTAATCTTATTGGGTATCCCTTATATGTTATGTGTTGCTTTTCTCTTGCTGTTTTCAGAATTCTCCATCTTTGGCATTTGACATTGTGATTAGTATGTGTCATGGAGTTGGTTTGTTCAGATTTTTTCAGATGGGAGTATGTTGTGCTTCTTGTATGTGGATATCTATGTCCTTCAACAGGGTTGGGAGATTTTCTACCATTATTTTTCAAATATTCCTTCTGTCCCTTTTCCCTTCTCTTCCCCCTCTGGGATACCCATGACATATATGTTTGCACATCTTTTGCTATCATTTAGTTCCCTGATAACTTGTTCAATTTTTTCCATTCTTTTCTTCATCTCTTCTTTTGTATGTTCACTTTCATAGGCCATTTCTTCAAGTTCACCAATCCTTTCCTTCCGCTATTATATAACTCTAATTTTTAAAATTTCATTTACTGCACCTTTCATTCCCATAAGATCTGCTATTTTTTTATTTATGTTTTCAAATTCTTCTTTGTGCTCATCCAATGTCTTCTTAATATACTTAAACTCTTTGGCCAACTCATAGAATTTATTATGGAGATTTGTTTGAATATCTATCATTAGTTGTCTCAACTCCTTTATGTCAATTGGACATTTATCTTTTTCCTTCAACTGGGCCATATCTTCCTGTTTCTTGGTGTGGATTGTAATTTTTGGTTGATGTCCTGGTGTCTTGCTTACTAGAGTATTTATTCTGGGTGCAGTTTTTCTCTTTAGTTTAGGACTTCCTGCCCTTTCTCCCTTGCTGGCTGTACAGTAGGAGCCAAGGATGTATTGGTGCTATAGAGGTTCAAGCTGCCCTTGTTGCCCCAGGGACCAATGAAGCTTCTCCAAACTTTCTCCTGTGCCAGGGGTAGGGACAGAGTCACAGCTGTGTGGAATAATCAGAGTCATATAGGCCTAGATTATAGTTGCCCAGAGAGACTGATGTAGCTTCATGCCCCTTTCTTCCCTGCCTGGGGTGGGGATGGAGCTGCAGGTGTGACCAGTAGTCTATGTGGTAGGGTCCAAGATGAACACAGTTGTCCCAGTAGTCTTCCAATTATTCAGTTTTTGCCTGCCCAAGGTACCTGCAGTTAACTGGATAGGCTGGTACAGGCCCTGCCATTCCTCTCCCTGCCAGCAGGAGGACTGAAGCTGAGCCTAGGGCTGCAGGTCCATCTGGGTGAAAGAAACTGTCTCTAGAGTCCCTGTGATTTTTGGTCAGCGGGACTTCCCCTCATGCTGGAGGCAGAGTCAAAATGGTGGCCAAAGGCCTCTTTCTGACTTGGACAGACAAACTCTACTTATTCCCAGGACCACACTTCCACCAGCTGAATTCACCAATCAGTAGCTGAAGTCAGCAGCCAACCTTCTTTTCTTCCCCTATTTTTGGGTGTTGGAGCCCAAAATTCCAGCCAAAAAACACCTCCTGGTGCAGCCCAGACTACCAAATTAGGATGATCACCAGCCTCCACAGCTTGGCCAGTAATTTCCTGGAGAGGATGGTGCAGGTCCCTCCAGCTTCCTCCCTGCCAGATATGGGGTTGGGGCCTAGGCTAGACCTGCAATCTAATCTAGATGAAAGAAATCAGTCCCCACCAACAGTGGGATTCTCAGTCCGCCCTGCTTCCCCTTGTGCCAGGCTCACAGTTAAGATGGCGGCTCCTGGCCTCTTTCTGACTTGGACAGACTTAAACTTTAGCTGTTTTTAGGATTACATTTTACCCCACTGAATTTACTAATCAGTAGCTGAAGTCGGTGTCCAACCATCTCTTCTTCCCCTATTTTTGGGAAGTGGAGCTTTCAATTCTAGCCACAGTATAGCTCCTGATGTGGCTCGTGCTTCCAGTGGAGGATGGGCACCAGCCTCCAGGGCATGGAGCACTCTACTTACAATTCTTTTCTGCAGATGGGCAGTCTCCTCCTTCTATTCTTTCTAGGATGGTGTAGGATGCTCTCTGGTCTCCTGGAGCCCTAAACAGGTGCTTCAGCTAGCTCCAGAGAGCTCTGTGTATCTACTAACTGCCCTGAAGCATGTGCTGTCTCTAGGAGCTCTTTACTCTGCCACCATCTTGCTGGTTCTCCCCCAATATTAGAATTTTAATATTAGATAAATCAATAAACTTGCTGTGCTTTACTTTGTATCTTTAAAGAGTGCATAAAGATGCTAGTCTTTTTTTTCTGAACTGAAGCACATCACGTAAGAGGAGAACGTAACAAGTCATCTCTGCAATCAAAGATATAAATCATACCAGCATAAGGAATTATGATGCTTTTGTTTTAATGGAATGACAAAAATCAATTACCCGTGGATAATTAAAGGATGACTTAAACTATATCTTTTAGAATACATTTTATATTTTAATTTAATAATGAACAAATAAAAGCTGATTAGCCACCACCTATCAAACACAGGTAAGGTAGAATCTTCACATCATTTCACCATTTCTCATTTAGTGAGGAAAAGTGATATGCTCAAGGTCTTAGTGCTAATTAAGGGCAAAAATGCAACTATGATCCCCTACTCTCAATCCAGTGCCCCTTCCAAAACATTACATGGGATTCTATGGGTAAAGTCTATTATACTATGGTGGAAGGCCCTTCATAAACAAAAAAGAAAAGAAGGAAAAATATGACAAACCCAGACTCTGAGTTTGAGCATGGGCAGGGACACCAGAAACTACCTTTTCTTTGCAGGTAGGCTGGGAGTCAAGAAAAAGTAAACAGAAAGATGTGGATAATGGAAACAAAGAAATTGAAAACAAAATCTTTTCTATGAGAAGAGGATAAACAATACCGGATAGTACTCTCAAGTTCAAGAGAACTGTCTAGGGCCCAACATACCAATTTCCAAGAAGCCTGCTAATAGACACTAAATTGAAATTAACAAAACCAAACATAAGGAAGTCTTCCGTTTTGTGTTTTTAACTGCTGCCCGGCAAGTTGGCACTGCTCTCAGCAGAACCATTTACATGGAATTACCCATAATGCTTGACACGATGATAATTCCTTCTGCTCTGATGCATATTCTACTCACAGAATTGAAACTCTGTCACAGGGAAAAAGTAAATGATTCAGCAAACTGTTGATGTAAGGCAGGGAAATAAACATTCAGAAATTCCGCTACAGGTCAAGATACTCTCCCAGCCACATTAGAGAGAAAAGAAAGGAGGGATATTACACATTCAGAGGAGTTACACAAAATGTTCCCGACTCAAGCAGAAAACAATACCTGATTGACATGTGGTTAAAAGTCAAACAAAAACCTGAACAGCAAGCTGAGAAAATAGAGGATTTTTTTAAACTTTGTTGTTGTATGGTCCATGGCCCAGAATTCTTCCTGCTCACACTTTCAGATCTTTGATGGTGCAGTGAAAATAAAATTGACCTAGAAATCAGAGGACAAAGATTGTAATGCAAGTTCTGATATCTCCTTACTCCCTGTGTGAACTTGGATCACATGCTTGACTTTTCTGGGCATCCTTTCTAATATCAGAGTATCCGATTAGCTGATCATTATGTCCCCATTTACTATAAAATTCCAGGATGCCTTCTAGCATTTTATTTTCTTTGAACTGTCAGCCAATGGTGCTCTTATAGCTTACACACAAGGAAACAGAAGAGGATCAGGGGCCTGGATTCTAGCATTATCATGGCCATTTCATAGGCAATTTGCCAGACTCCCTTGAGTGTCAGTTTCCTCATATGCTAAATAAAAACATAGTAGAAAATCTACTTCTCAGGTTTTTAAAATCTGGATTAACTAACAATGAATGATTCTTTTTCTCTAACTTTCTTCTATTTTGAAAAATTTCAGAAAAGTTGGACAATAAATACAATGGCCACCAATAAATCTTTCACCAATTTTTAAGTATTTTGCCACATTTGCTGATTTATCTCTCCACTGACACACACACACACATAACACATACACACATATGTGTATGTATATTATTTTTACTGAACTATTTGAAAATAAGTTACAGACCTATAACGTTTTAACCCCAAATGCTAAGAAGGATATTCTACTGATATAGCCTGTGCATAAATTCAAAGTTGTTTCCAAGTGTACCTAGTCCCTAAAAGTCCAAATAAGTAATATAGGCCCTACAGTCTTTGAAATGTTCAGAAAGGATGTAAGACTGAATGTGTATTCAAGGCTGCATCCAGACAGAATGCGGAAGATATGCTAAATCCAAGCTGGCTTGGAATGTGGGGAATATGTGTTAAATCAGACTTACCTGGAGGAAATAACCTATCTGACACTCAGATAAAACACTGAAGAAACTAACAAAAAGTCTGTTTGCATACAAGCACCGTTTGCCTCCCTAATCCTATTTCCTCTGTATAAAGGGGTCGGAAAAAGGCTATTCGGGGCTCAGTTTTTTATCAGGACAAGAGTCCGCCAAGTCCGGCCAGTTGAAATAAACCACCTTCCTTCTCAGAGTTCTCGTGTCCTGGCCTTCAATACCGTGCACACCCAATTTCTCTACAACACTACTATATAACCATAAAAATTCACACTCACAAAGTTTACAGTTGAAAACACAATGTTACCTGACATACAGTTCATATTCAAATGTCTTTTTTTTTTTAAGGAGGTACTGGGGATCAAACTGGGGAGCTTATATATGGAAAGCAGGTGCTCATTCACTTGAGCTACATCTGCTTCCCAAATGTCTTTATTTTTTAAAGATTTATTTATTTCTCTCCCCTTCCCCCCACCCTGATTGTCTGTTCTCTGTGTCTATTTGCTATGTCCTCTTTGTCTGCTTCTGTTGTTTTCAGCGGCACGGGAATCTGTGTTTCTTTTTGCTGCATCACCTTGTTGTGTCAGCTCTCTGTGTGTGCGGCACCATTCCTGGGCAAGCTGCACTTTCTTTCACACTGGGCGGCTCTCCTTATGGGGCGCACTCCTTGCTCGTGGGGCTCCCCTACGCGGGGGACACTCCTGTGTGGCACAGCACTCCTTGGCGCAATGTGGTAGATGGAATCCCTAACCACTGGGCCAAGTCTCCCACCCCAAATGTCTTTAACTGTCTCAAATAATATGCTTTAGGGTTGTGTTTTAATATTCATTCAAGATTTTACCTTGCATATTGTTGTTATATTTTGTTAGTCTCCTTTAATCTAAAATAGTCCTTCAGTTATTTTTGTTTGTTAGGTTTGTTGTTTAGTGTTTCTTTCAGGAGAGCGGGGGAGAGGGGATCATTCATGATATTGATATTTTCTAAGAGTCAATGCCAATTGTTTTATAGAATTGTCAGAATTGTCTTCATGATCAAATTCACATTAAACAGTTTGGGGATGAATATAGTACACACATAGGTTGACCATACAATTTAGCATAATAAAATAAAATAAAATAGAGCACTATTAATAGTTGGGCTGGAACAACATGCTTAAACTGGAAAGCACTGAGCAATATGGTCATATGGTCAAGCTAGACAAAATTTGTAGTCTATACTTTCCATGTTATCACATCAGCAGACCCAAATCTCAAGATTTCACCCCATCTACAATGATGCTATATTTTTTCACTTTATTAAGATGGTATCTGCCAGTCCTCTCTGCTGTAAATATGTTTACCTTATAATTAATTAATAAATAATCTGAGTGACAATAATTTGAGGCAGAGGAAGTATCCTGTTCCCCAACATCTCTCCTAGTGGTTTTAGCATCCAAGGATGATCGTGGCCTATATCAATAAAAAAAAATTACTATTTGGAAAACAATATTTTCTAAATTCTATCATTCATTCTGCATTTAGTAGTTGGTAGTTCTTTAATAATGGAAAACATTCATTTAGCACATCACTGTTCTTTTATCATCATGGACCCTTATTTTCTTTCTCAATGTGTTATATTCTATTACCTTCATTATTTTTGTTGATGCTCATCATCCCAAATTTGGTCACAGGGAGGCCCTTCAGCCTAGTTCTTGTGTTTTTTTTTAAACATATCTCCATTAGTCCTGGAGAATTTCCTTGCTTTGATCACAACAAGTTACTCCAGGCATACATTTTACTTTCCATACTCCTGAACAGGAGCCAGGTATTTCCCCAAGGAGCCCTGGCTCCTTTTAATGAGAAATGGTGTTTAGAAACCAATATCTGTGAGTGGAGCTTAAGAATCCATATCTTATATAATCAAGATTCATGCTGACCCCTCTTGACATAGATGTGCAATGGACACAACCAATCCAATGTCCACAGAGAAAATGTGGCATTGGTGTGGGAAGGGTGGCCATGGTGGCTGCTGGGTGTGGGGAATGGAAGGAAGAGATGAGATGTGGTGGCATTTTCAGGACTTGGAGTTGTCCTGGGTGGTGCTTCACGGACAATTACGAGACATCGTAGATCCCCCCAGGTCCCACTGGATGGAACGTGGGAGAGTGTGGTATATGATGTGGACCATTAACTATGAGGTGCAGCGATGCCCAGAGATGTACTTACCAAATGCAATGGATGTGTCATGATGATGGGAGAGAGTGTTGCTGTGGGGGGAGAGGGGGATGGGAGCGGTGGGGTTGAATGGGACTTCATATTTTTTGAATGTAATATTTTTAAAAAATGAAAAAAAAAAAAAAAGATTCATGCTGAGGGAAGTGGACTTGGCCCAATGGATAGGGCATCTGCCTACCACATGGGAGGTCCGTGGTTCAACACCTGGGCTTCCTTGACCCATGCGGAGCTGGCCCACATGCAGTGCTGATGCGCACAAGGAGTGCCGTGCCACACAGGGGTGTCCCCCGTGTAGGGAAGCCCCATGTGCAAGGAGTAGCCTCCATAAGGAGAGCCACCCAGTGCAAAAGAAAGTGCAGCCTGCCCAAGAATGGCACCACACACACGGAGAGCTGACACAACAAGATAACACAACAAAAAGAAACACAGATTCCCAGTGCCACTGATAAGGATAGAAGCAGTCACAGAAGAACACACAGCAAATGGACACAGAGAGCAGACAACTGGAGGTGGGGAGAGAAATAAATAAATAAATCTTTTTAAATAAATAAATAAATAAAAACATGATTAAAAAAAAAGATTAATGCTGATACCTTCTGTGGCAGTTTGATATTATTAAGGAATTCCGAAGAGATATTGATTATGTTTGTAAATTGGTCTGTTTCTCTGGGCATGATACCCCTTTGGTTGTATTAAATTCAGAGGCTTTGCTTTTACTTTATTAAATCAAGATCAGGGCTTTGACTCAACCACGTCATTCGGGCATCTCAGAGTTGAGTCCCTGACCCCTTGGTTGGCTATATAAACTGATGCTCAATCAAGAAAACAGAAGATGGGAAACAGACTTGGCCCAGTGGTTAGGGCGTCCGTCTACCACATGGGAGGTCCGCGGTTCAAACCTCGGGCCTCCTTGACCCGTGTGGAGCTGGCCCATGTGCAGTGCTGATGCGTGCAAGGAGTGCCATGCCACACAAGGGTGTCCCCTGCATAGGGGAGCCCCACACACAAGGAGTGCGCCCATAAGGAGAGCCGCCCAGCGTGAAAGAAAGTGCAGCCTGCCCAGGAATGGCGCTGCCCACACTTCCCGTGCCGCTGACGACAACAGAAGCGGACAAAGAAACAAGACGCAGCAAATAGACACCGAGAACAGACAACGGGGGGGGGGGGGGGGGAGGGATTAAATAAAGCTTTAAAAAAAAAAGAAAAAAACAAAACAGAAGAAATAGATACACAGAGAAGAACACAGAGGAAGAGAGAGAGGAGAGAGACAGCTCCATAGACATGGCTGAGGCTCTTGGAAGAGAGAAGAGCCTGATAGTTTGCAGCTGAAGAGAACAAAGAAGCTGAGAAGCCTTGAGAGATGAACCTTATGCCAGCCTACAGCTGAGATCAGAAGAAGCTGAGCCCATGGAGCCTTAAGAGGAAAAAGGAAGGCTGAACCTTCCAGATATCACCCGCTATCTTGTTTCAACACATGGCAAATGATTTTGGGTGAGAAAGTACCTCTTATGGTACCTTGAGTTGGACTCTTCAGGGCCTTGTGACTGTAAGCTTCTATCCCAAATACATACCCTTCATAAAAGCCAACAGATTTCTGGTACTTTGCATCAGCACCTCTTTTAGCTGGCTAATACGACTTCAAACCACATATAACATTCTAGGACTTTTCCACAACTTTATATCCATGATATCAGTATATTGACTCTCCTGCCTTATCCTATAGTATTCACAAAATTGTTTTTTAATTCCTACACCAATACTTATGAAAAAAAAAACCACTAAATAAGTTTCAAAGTAATTCTGCAGCTATTTTTGCCTTTAAAATATATTTCACTGAGCATGTACAGTCAAAATTGTATGTGCAAAGGTTCAGTAAAGTAATTTTCTTTGAGTATTTTTATCAATTAAATATATGATTAGATCCACTATTCTATTTATATTCTGTTTTAGGTATTCCTTTCTACATCTTTATTGATTAATTTAATTTTTCAAGTATATGTTCAAGAAAGCCTTATACCCATCTTCTTTCCCATCCTTCCTATGTTTAATCATGTCATCAGTTTCTAATTCATTCTTTCTATTGGTCTTTTCCACAAAAATAAGAAAGATGTTCTTCTTCTCCTTTCTTACTTAAAAGGTAGCATACTGTATGTTCTCTTTTGCGCCTTACTTTTCAATTAGGAATATTAATTCATATATGTCTTCCACATTAAGTCATAGAGTTCTCCCTCATTCTTGGTTACAACCTCATAGTACTCTATTGTGTGGATGTAAAACTGCTTGCATTGGACAGACATTTAAATATGATGAAATTTCAAATTAAAACCCCTTATTTTATGGACTGATGCTACACAAATGGCAATTTTGGTAGTAGTCTATCAAAATCTTTTCAATATCTCAAGGTCCCCAACAACTAACTCCTCTTTCATTAACTGCTTTTCTGTTATTTTACTCAAAATGTCTTCCTCTTCTGAAAAAATAACCTAAACACTTGC